>NC_138774.1:180895833-181224034 GCF_965119305.1 Pelophylax lessonae | reverse complement strand
GGTTCACAAATAAACATATCCAGGTGTTAGAATGGCCAAGTCAAAGTCCAGACCTGAATCCAATCGAGAATCTGTGGAAAGAACTGAAAACTGCTCTTCACAAATGCTCTCCATCCAACCTCACTGAGCTTGAGCTATTTTCAAGGAGGAATGGGCAAAAATTTCAGTCTCTCGATGTGCAAAACTGATAGAGACATACCCCAAGCGACTTACAGCTGTAATCGCAGCAAAAGGTGACACTACAAAGTATTAACTTTAGGGGGCTGAATAATTTTGCACGTCCAATTTTTCAGTTTTTTATTTGTTAAAAAAAGTTTGAAATATCCAATAAATTAGGTTCCACTTCATGATTTTGTCCCACTTGTTGTTGAGTCTTCACAAAAAATTAGTTTTATATCTTTGTTTGAAGCCTGAAATGTGGCAAATGTTTGAAAAGTTCAAGGGGGCCGAATACACACACACACACATCTATCTATAATATTTTTTTTTAACATTTTTCTTTTCTACATACTGTCACCAGTGCAGTACAGGGTCACCAATGGTGTGGCGGTGATCAGGGATACTGACTGGTGACAGTATGTTGAAAAAAATATAATAATATTTTACTACATTTTTTTTAAACTTTTTTTTTTTTAACATACTTTTATTTAGAGTAGATCAGTGTCACTATAGGGAATCAATGATTTTTTTTTCCTCTTTTCTCACTAGAACAGCAATGTTTTGAACAGGCATGAATGGACTAAAATGTCACCAAACACACATTGTAAAAGAAAACTATCAATAATTGCTATTATATATGCTGTTCATTCTACACTTTCTGTAGTCTGCAAAAAAAACTGGTTGATCCTGCTGTTCTCTGTCTCCACCTTCTGTTCGTGTCCTCAATTCAACTAGGGATTTTGCAGCTGTGGTGGCAACTCTGCACATGCTCAGTTTTCAGTGAGTTTCTTTGCTGAGCATAGCCTTCCTATCACATCTGAGGAGCCCATGTGACTACAGAGCCACACATGTGGGCGTATACACAGTGTTAAATGACAGGCCACTTCCTCCTCTATGTCCGCTAACCAGCTAATCACAATGGGGGTGGGATGCTACTGTAGATTAATGGTGGCTTCACCTCCCTCTTATTTCAAGACATGGGCTGGAGGGGCGTGAGAGCCTGTGACTGCCATAAATTCACGAACACCATGTTATTTCCACAAAATAATAAAGATATTATTTCAAATATATACTTGTATGCCAATTTAAAACAATCTATTGATATTATTGATTTTACTCTATATTCCAAAGGCTGTTTTTTTTTTTAACATAAGACCAGCAGAGAACTAGAAACTCCTCCTGTTATGTTTCCCTGCAGACAGGCTGTTACTTAGTTTTTTATCTATTAAAATAATTACAGTGCCCTCATCCACATACAGAAATAGAAGTGACAATGTACATGAAACAGTGTGTGTTTAGCATCACCCTAAAACGGCTGTGATTTACTATTGTGTGCTGTGATTGGCCCACAGATATCACATGGTACAGGGTACTGTGATTGGCCCAGGCACCATGTGATAGCTGTGGTCCAATCACAGCATCATTAAAGGATGCACAGCTGTTATGAATGAAATTCATTCAGAACAGCTTTGTTGACATTGTAATTATGTGATCACATAGCAATCACCTGATCCCCGGCCGATCGAAGCAGCTGAACGACTTTAACTCAGAAAAGGCAGGATCATGTACATGTACATGATCCTGCCTGCCTGTGCTACCCTGCTGTGGTAAATGTACTTTGGCTGGGAGGCAAGCGGTTAAAGCCCAACTGAACCCCTAAACCCTAAAAAAGACTGAACCAGCGCAGTTTTGAGGCAGCTCAACTTAAATGGGCCACATTTTTCATCGGTGCTGCCCACTGAATACAACATGCAGTTTAATTTTGTCACGATAGCAGCAGGTGTACAGCCACGAGCAGATGCATGCCTTTCATTAGATGGGCAGTCGGGTGGTAAAATTGAGGCTCAACTACCTGCTTTTATTGCCCCCTGGCCACCCATGTGAGTGAGCCCTAAGTAAACAAAAGTTAAATCAGACAAATTTATATTTATAACTATTAAAAAGTTAAGAGGATTTAATTGGACTTTAAATTTTCTGTCGTGGATTTGTTCTAAGGCTATTACAAGAGCACACTTCCATTTTAAGTCACCTGTAATCCTTCCTCATAATGAATTCCCTTACAGACAAGCTTGTGCAAGAGCTACCAAGGCAAAATCTCAGGTTTTTATACATGGCGGCTCAAAATATGTTCGAAAAACTGTATTGGGTAAGGCCCTTTCACCTGCATCTCATTACTTTTTGGGAGACAAAGTTGTGATATGTATTAACTTCAGGGTCTGCTGAGGCAGAGAGGGGGTCAGCCACATCTAGAAGCTAAAATTCCAATCTCTTGAGAGGAGAGGGTGTCACGATTTTTTTTGTTTGTTTATGTATAATATTTATATTATTTATAATATTTGTTAAAAGAACTTGGAGTTGTGTTATGTGGCCTTTTGGACAAAAGGTATTAATTGTGTTCTTTAATCTAGGGAGGGGGTGTCTTTATTCATATTAAAGCTTTTAGGGGTGTTTTTTCTGTCTAGAATTAGATAGTTTGAGTCATTATCCACCCCCCTTTTCCTCCCCTCCCCCTGAAATAGCACTGTCTTCAAGGACGCAGCATTTAGAGACAGCTTGTCATTTGTATAAGGTTAGGAATATCCATCACTGTCTAATTAAGCTCAAAATAATAAGGGTGTGTTTGTCTAATTGAAACCCAGTCTAGACTACTGTGATGTCAAAAGCAGAACTGGAAAATCCAATTGAAAACGATGCGTCTCTGTTTGCAGTGAGAGTAAAAAAGGACCAGTCAGTATATAAATCTTTGTTACCTTTCTGTGAAAGGACTTCAAATGCTGTTGGTAAATATATCTGTCCCATATCTGCACAGAATAAAGGTCACACTGACCTTAAGCCCTCGTTCACACTGAATGCGGTTTTGAAATCGTGCAACTTCACCTGAAGTCTTCAGGTGTGACTTGGAAGACATCTGTGCGCCTTCATGCCATTGCCAACAATAGAGTGCAACTTGTCATGTGATTTGACCTGTCAAATCGCATGACAAGTTGCTCCAGTGTGAATGGGGACTTAGGGTCATTCACACTTTGCCATTCCTGCACTAATGTGTGTTGTGTTCTGCGTTAACATGCACTGCATTACTGCAGCCTATTAATTTTACAATACAAAAATTTAAAATGAATGAGACTGCAACAGGTTAACACAAATACAGTAAATCCTGCAGTAACGTGTGTTATCATATCGCAAAAGTGTGATTCAGCCTTAAAGTGGTATTAAACCCAAAAGAAAACATTTATTTTAATGCAGCTTTCCAATTCATATGTAGCTCACTCCTTGGTGGGTGCTAGAAGAGAGTTTAATTTTTGGGTCTTTCTGCTTACCTGGAAGATTTCCTGGTAAATTTATAGTGCTCTCTGCCTACCAGGGAGCAGGATCTATTGATTGGGTCTGCTCATGGTGCTCAGGTGCAGCTTAGCTTGTCTGAATATTTCACACTGGTCTAATAGGGAGGCATATTGGACAGTGAGAGGAAACCTGAAAGTGAGGGCACAGGCATTGTTACAGCCCTGGTGATTGGCAGAGGAAAGTGCCTCAGTGCATGCTGGGTGACTGTATAAATGCCAAGGGCACATGTGTTTGGGTTATTCGGCTGGAGATCAGAGTCCCGTAGGGAGGGGACAGCTGCCCCTCTTCTGTAGAACCTGCCATGAAGCCTTGGGTAGTCGACCAGAGGGCCTGAAAGTCAGGAGCTGAACCCAGATGTCCTGCAGAGCTCACTAGAAGGGAGACACTGGAAAGGATCCGATTCTGCCTAGGGAGTACAGATCTGAGTCATGGGGCCTGTCATGTGAGGGCCATACCTTCAGGTGGAAGAGTTAGTGGACGGGTTGTTAGTAAAGGGGATGCTAGAGAGTGTCCTGAAGATAAAGTAGTTGCATCAATTATTGCCCTGCTTAGCTCAGTATCGTCCGCAAATACCGAGATTGTGCTAGATATCCCATCCCCTAGGTAGTTTATGAATAAATTAAACAGGCTTGGTCCCAGGACAGAACCTTGGGGGACCTCACTTTCCACGCCCACCCAATCCTGAGTACTCCCTATTTATCACCACCCTCTGGACTTGCCCCTGGAGCCAGTTCTCTATCTAGGTACTTAACCTATGGTCCATAACTACGTACCTTAATTTATACAGTAAGCGTTTGTGGGGAACAAATGCCTTTGCAAAGTCCAGATACACCACATCCACAGGCGTTCCTTTATCTAAATGGCAACTCACTTCATCAAAAAATGTTAATAGATTGGTCTGGCAAGAAAGATTTTTCATGAATCCCTGCTGATTACTACTGATAATATTGTTTTCATTACTAATGTCTTGTATATAGTCCCTTAACATTCCCTATAAAATCTTGCAAACTACTGATGTTAGGCTGACCGGCTTATAGTTACCCGGGATATATCTCTGCCTTTTTTAACCGCTTGACCACTGCTCACTGTGCTGCTACTGCAGCAAAGTGGCTCGTTAATGTCTGGCGACGTAGACCTACGTCAACAGACTCTCCCCTTTCTCGGCGTGTATTCAGACACAGCGGGAGTTGGGCCAGGGGAGGAGAGGCAGTGATCACCGCCGCTCTTCCCCGATCATCGGGGATCGAGTGAGGAAAATCCGCCCGCCTGTGTAAAAAAAAGCGGGCGGATCTCCTATGTGACAGACAGTGACAGATAACAGGATTCAGCATAGCTGAACCTGCGATCTGTGTCTGTCACACAACCCCCTCCCCCCACACACGTCAGTAAGCATGAGGCATACATTTAACCCCTTGATCACCAATAAAGTTAACCCCTTCCCTGCCAGTGTCATTATTACAGTAACAGTGCATATTTATAACACTGATTACTGTAGCAATGTCACTGGTACCCCCAAAAAGTGTCAAAAATGTCAGTTAGGGGTCCGATCTGTCCGCCGCAATGTCGCAGTCCGCAAAAAAAAAAAGAAAAAAAATATCAGATCGCCGCCATTACAAGTAAAAACAATTAAACAATAAAAATGACAAATCTTTCCCGTAGTTAGTAAACGCAATAACGTATAATCAAAATACGCTTATTGTGATTTTTTTTACCAAAAATATGTAGCAGAAAACAAATTGGCCTAGAATGTTAAAAAATTTTGATTTGTAAATTTTTTTTAGGGAGTGTTATATACAGTGCATTGCGAAAGTATTCGGCCCCCTTGAACTTTGCGACCTTTTGCCACATTTCAGACTTCAAACAGAAGATTATATAACTGTAGATATAAAACTGTAATTTTTTGTGAAGAATCAACAAGTGGGACACAATCATGAAGTGGAATTAAATTTATTGGATATTTCAAACTTTGTTAACAAATAAAAAACTGAAAAATTGGGCGTGCAAAATTATTCAGCCCCTTTACTTTCAGTGCAGCAAACTCTCTCCAAAAGTTCAGTGAGGATCTCTGAATGATCCAATGTTGACCTAAATGACTAATGATGATAAATAGAATGAACCTGTGTGTAATCCAGTCTCCGTATAAATGCACCTGCACTGTGATAGTCTCAGAGGTCCGTTTAAAGCGCAGAGAGCATCAGGAAGAACAAGGAACACACCAGGCAGGTCCGAGAAACTGAGAAGTTTAAAGCCAGATTTGGATACAAAAAGATTTCCCAAGCTTTAAACAGCCAAAGGAGCACTGTGCAAGCGATAATATTAAAATGGGAGTATCAGACCACTGCAAATCTACGAAGACCTGGCCGTCCCTCTAAACTTTCAGCTCATACAAGGAGAAGACTGATCAGAGATGCAGCCAAGAGGCCCATGATCACTCTGGATGAACTGCAGAGATCTACAGCTGAGGTGGGAGACTCTGTCCATAGGACAACAATCAGTCGTATACTGCACAAATCTGGCCTTTATGGAAGAGTGGCAAGAGGAAAGACATTTCTTAAAGATATACATAAAAAGTGTCGTTTAAAGTTTGCCACAAGCCACCTGGGAGACACACCAAACATGTGGAAGAAGGTGCTCTGGTCAGATGAAACCAAAATCGAACTTTTTGGCAACAATGCAAAATGTTATGTTTGGCGTAAAAGCAACACAGCTCATCACCCTGAACACACCATCCCCACTGTCAAACATGGTGGTTGCAGCATCATGGTTTGTGCCTCCTTTTCTTCAGCAAGGACAGGGAAGATGGTTAAAATTGATGGGAAGATGGATGGAGCCAAATACAGGACCATTCTGGAAGAAAACCTGATGGAAGAAAACCTGATGGAGTCTGCAAAAGACCTGAGACTGGGACGGAGATTTGTCTTCCAACAAGACAATGATCCAAAACATAATACAAAATCTACAATGAAATGGTTCACAAATAAACATATCCAGGTGTCAGAATGGCCAAGTCAAAGTCCAGACCTGAATCCAATCGAGAATCTGTGGAAAGAACTGAAAACTGCTGTTCACAAACGCTCTCCATCCAACCTCACTGAGCTCGAGCTGTTTTGCAAGGAGGCATGGGCAAAAATTTCAGTCTCTCGATGTGCAAAACTGATAGAGACATACCCCAAGCGACTTACAGCTGTAATCGCAGCAAAAGGTGGCGCTACAAAGTATTAACTTAAGGGGGCTGAATAATTTTGCACGCCCAATTTTTCAAGGTTTTTTTTGGTTAAAAAAGTTTGAAATATCCAATAAATTACGTTCCACTTCATGATTGTGTCCCACTTGTTGTTTATTCTTCACAAAAAATTACAGTTTTATATAATTATGTTTGAAGCCTGAAATGTGGCAAAAGGTCGAAAAGTTCAAGGGGGCTGAATACTTTTGCAATGCACTGTATCAGAATGTAAAAAATATTGTTTTTTTTTTTCAAAATTGTCGCTCTTTTTTTCAAAAACTAAAAATCGCACAGGTGATCAAATACCACCAAAAGAAAGCTCTATTTGTGGGGGGAAAAAAGGACATAAATTTAATTTGGGTACAGCGTCACACGACTGCGCAACTGTCCGTTAAAGTAACGCAAATATGCTCATTGAGAATTTTTTTGTCAAAGACATGTAGCTAAATACATTTTGGCCTAAATATATGACAAAAATTGAATATATTGGATATTTTTTAACTGTCAAAGTAGAAAATGTCAATTTTTTCACAAAATTTTCGCTCTTTTTTTATTAATATTGCAAAAAATGGAAATTGCAGAGGTGATCAAATACCACCAAAAGAAAGCTCTGTTTGTGGGAAAAAAGGACGTAAATCTCGTTTGGGTACAGGGTTGCATGACCGCGAAATTGTCAGTTAAAGTCGCGCAGTGCCAAGTTGCAAAAAGTGGCCTGGACGTTAAGCAGGTAAAGTGGTTAAATATTGGTACCACGTTGGTTTTTTTCCAATCAGCTGGCACCATACCCATCTGTAGACTATCTGTAAAGATCAAGAATAATGGTCTGGCTATCACCTGGCTGCGTTTTTTAAGAACCCTCGGGTGCAAGCCATCCGGTCTCGGTGATTTATTTATGTTAAGTTTCTCAATTTTAGTTCTAAGTCTGTCTTCTGTTAACCATGGGGGTATTTCCTTAGGTTTATTATTTAATTTAGCATTACAAGCTGGGTTGGTGTACCCCCCCCCCCCCCAATTCTTTTGTGAAGACTGAAGAGAAGAATTTATTTAGCACTTTTGCCTTCTCTCTGTCCTCTGTGGCCAGATTCTCTTTGTCGTCTTTTATGGGGCCAATGTGTTCCGATCTCGCTTTCTTACTATTTATATACTTAAAGAATTTCTTGGGGTATATTTTTTTACTCTCTCCCGCTATATGTCTTTCGTGTTCTATTTTAGCGCCTTGATTACGCCTTTACATTTCTTATTGCGCTCTTTGTAATGTTGGAATGTTCGGATCGCCAGTTGAATACAGAGGGGAAAAAAGCCTACAAAAAAAAAAACGAATGCAGCCATATCTAAGGACTGGCAAGCTGCAATAGATTAATGGGTAGTAAAGCCCACTTTGGGGTTTTTGTGCCTACAGGTAAGCCTATAATAAGGTTTACCTGTAGGTAAAAATTGTGTTTTTGTACTTGCCGTCAAATCCATTTCTCTGAGTTCATTGACGGACACAATGCTCCATATTCAGAACCATAGGGTTATATTGCCTTCTACAGGAGTAGGACACTAGTCAGAAAAAAAGACTTGGCTATACCGTTGAGCAGTCCTAGCTCGCATACATCCCCCTCTCTGCTGTAAACCTTCAGTTTAATAACAAGCAGTGTCAGAAGTAGAGATGTGACGGTTTTCGGTAACACCATAAATCGTGATACTGCATACGACGGTATTGTTATCATGGGCATTTTTAAAATACCGTCTTTTTCTCTCCATACACTGCCCCCGAGTCTCCCGGCTCAGCCTGCCTTTACTAGAACCGAGCCGCTTCTTCCTGTATAGGCCCGGCTCACAGGCGGAGTGATATCAGATGCACTCCGCCTGTGACAGGAGGAGCCATACACAGGAAGCAGCGGCTTAGCTCTATACTGCAGCTGCATGGTTCCTCCCAGGCTCATCAGCCACAGACAGACAGTGCCTACAAGAAAATCTCTAGCAAGTGAAATCCATCCTGCTTTTGCACCATGCAACTTACCTTACATAAAGGGGTGGGTGCTGTGTCAGTCACTGAGCTCCATATTCAGAACCATAGGAATGTCCCCCAAGCAGTGCCAAAACATGAGGCGTGGGACAACAAAAAGTCCAAGGCTAAACACAAGAGCTAACCAGGTAACAAGAACTCAACAAAAAAACAACTGGATCCCAACCTGAACAATACACCCTCAAATGGGGAACAGACCCTCTAAAACAGCAGCCTGCAAAACCTTGAGACCAAAGGAAGCATTCGCAGATACCAACACATCCACTCTGTAGCATTTAGTGAAAGTGTACACCTACGACCAGGTGGCCGCCTTGCAAGCCTGTGCCACTGAAGCCTGATGGAAGGCCCAAGAAGCACTAAGCACCCGAGTAGAGTGTGCCGTTACAGGCAAAGCAGGAACCTGACCCCTTATCGAATAATCTGGAGTCACTGTCTGTCTGATCCATCTGAAAATGGTCGTAGAAGAAGCGGACAGCCCTTTTCTTGGCCCGTCCGTCATCACAAACAGTGAGTCTGACCTCCAAAAAGATTCCATGGCTGTCAGATACACCCGAATCGCCCGAAACACATCCAGGGCATAAATGCAAATTCCTTGGGATGAGCGGGTCTGGGACACAAAGAAGGCAACACAAAGTCTTCATTCAAATGGAAGTCAGAGACCACCTTATGTAGGAAGGATGGGCGTGGTCAAAGAACCACCTTATCTTTGTGGACCGCCGGATTTGGAGGTACGACAAGATAATGCAGCCATTTCCGACACCCTGCGAGCAGAGGTGATGGCCATCAAAAAAGCTACCTTCTAAGACTGCATGAGCAGGGGAATCTCCCAATTGTTATCAAGGGTAGGCTTTTTGAGACCTGAGAGCACCAAGTTCAAATCCCACGGCGGTGGAGGAGATCGCACCAGCGGAGTCAGTTGTCAAAGCCCTTGAATAAAAGTATGCACCAATGAATGTGTGGCTAGGGGTAACTGAAAGAAGACCAATTCAACAGCCAGGCCATCAAAGCCAGCAATTGTAAAGCAGAATAGAAGATCTGCCCTTGGGACAGCAAGTCCTCCCAAAGAGGCAGCCTCCACGGGACATTGGCGACCAACTGCACCAGGTCAGCGTATCAAGACCAGTGAGGCCAGTCCGGGGCCACCAGAATGACCAGAATCCCTCGGCCTCGAACCTGCGCAGAAGCCGCAGAAGAAGCTTGATAGGAGGGAAGGCATATATCAGACGATACTGACCCCACAGGGCCACCAGAGCATCTGTGGCATCCGCAAGAGGATCCTGTGACCTTTGCCACAAACCTTTGTATCTTTCTATTAAGCTGAAACGCAAACCGATCAACTTCAGGGGTGCCCTACCGCAGACATATCAGATGAAACACGTCTGGATGAAGGGACCACTCCCCTTGGTCCGCCTGCCGACTGAGATAGTCCGCCTGCCAGTTTCCCACTCCTGGAATGTGTACAGCGGAGAGGGCCAGAACAAAGCGTTCTGCCCACTGGAGAATACAGCTACTTCCATAGCTGCCAACACACTTTTTGTTCCGCCCTGGTGATTGACATAAGCCAACCACCGTGGCATTGTCCGACTGGATCTGTACCGGGAGCCCCAGAGCCGATCTGTCCAATGAATCAGGCACAGCCTGATCGCCTGAATTTCCAAGACATTGAACTGCAGTCTGGATTCCTCCAGTGCCCAACAACCCTGAACGAAGCTTGGTCCCACCACCCCACCTGGACAGACTGGCATCCATAGTGATCACTGTCCAATACAAGGGGAGAAAAGATTTTCCCTACCAAAGAACCGAAGAGCGAAGCCACCATACCAGGGAACCACTTGTTTTCTGGCTAAGTTGAATCTGAATGTCCAGAGACTTTGGACACTTGTCCCATTTCACCAGGATCTCCCTTTGGAGGTAACTTGTATGGAACTGTGCAGACAGAACCACCTCAACACTTTTGTGAAGACCCAAGGAGTGGAGGCGAGACCAAAGGGTAATACTATGAACTGATAGTGCTCCTCTCCCACAGCAAAACTGAGGAAACGGTGTCGGGCACATATTGGATTGTGCAAGTAAGCATCCTTGATGTTGATAGAAGCTAGAAAATCCCCCTGATGTAGGCATGCTACTACCGTGCAAATGGACTCCATTCTGAATTTCTATACCCGCACAAAGCAGTTCAGGGCCTTGAGGTCCAAAATCGGAAGGACCTTGCTCTCCTTTTTTGGGACTGTAAACAGGTTTAATTAAAAAGCTTGAAACTGTTCAGATACCGAAACCGTAATAATCACCCCCTGAAGCAACAGGTCCTGCACCACCCCAAGGAGACCATGCAATCGGTCCAGGGACAGACATATATTGGAAGGAAAGAACCTTTCCAGAGGGCAAGAACAAAACTATCTTGTAACCAGAAAGAATCACTTAGTGGACCCATTTGTCATTTACCAAGGAGGAACATGGGCCCAGAAACCAACAAAGACCTCCCCACACCCCAGGCATGGGTGAGGGCGCACCTTCATTCTGAAGGAGCCTTGTCCGCAGATCTAGAGAATCCTGCTCTTTGCTTGCCAGACCAGGGCCGCTTGGAACCTCACGAGGAGGGCTTGAAAGGTTTTGAACCCTTGCCAGTGGACACTAAAGGGACAAAAAACTTCTCATGTGCCGAGAAAGAAGGGCCGCATCTGCGATGAGGTTTACCCTTCCCAGACTGTGGAACAAAGGTGCCCCCCCCTCCCCCTGTGAGACTCTTAATTATGTTATCCAGGTTGGCCCCAAACAGGCGATTGCCTTGAAAGGGTAAATCAGTCAGCTTTTTCTAGAAGTCTGGTCCGCAGACCAACCCTTAAGCCAAACACCATTGCCGAAACAGATAGCTTTGAAATCAAGGGAGCCTCATCCAAAGAGGCATTGCAGAAAAATTGCAGCCCCTGGACTAATTTGTCCGCCATCTCAGCAAAGGTAGGGGGAATCTGCTCACCCCCCAGATAATGGCGCAAAAGTTTAGCCCACTCAGTTTTTGCGACACCAGGGCAATGGCCAGGGCCAGCCTCAGTGCCAAACCAGCAATAGTGAACATATTGTGGACCACAGACTGTGCCTTTCTGTCAGCCGGATCCTTAAATGCCAAGGATTCTCCAACCAGAATCATGGCTGCCTAGTTCAACCTGGAGACAGGAGGGTCCACCACTGGAGGGGCAGTCCACTTCTTGAGGAGTGACTCTTCAAAAGGGTAGCTCACTGCAAAGCTTTTAGGAACCACAAAAGGTACGTACGTCTTGGATGTTCCCAATCTTTATAGACAAACTTGTCAAAATAGGAGGAATAAGGAAACAGCTTTGCTGTGCAAAACAGCTTGTGGGTTCTAAAAGGGATGGCCACCTCCGCAGCTGCTTCAGCTGCATCCTCCATCTTCAAAGTCTCCCGCATAGATGTAATCAGTGCCTTCTCGTGCGCAGCTACAGTTTTGGAGGAATCTTTCTCACTATCTGACAGATCAGGGAGCGTGGCTACAAGCAACGCAGGGTGGTCCAGGTCCATGACGGTGCCAGATTCAGAATCTGATGAGGCAGAGGAGGGCAGGGGGCGCTTTCTACTAATCCACCGCCCAAAGGCTACCTCCACCCGGGAAACAAAGGACTCCAGGACCACCGTTTCAATTAAGTGCATCAATGGAGGGCTGGGACCCCAAAGGACCTGCTGCCTCCCAAGAGGGGGTCGGGTGGAGAAACATGCTCCTGAGACTCCATGAGTTAAAGGGGGAACCCACCATCAAAAGTGTCTAGCATCGCTAGGGGACTCACCCACTGAAGGCAACGTGCCGTATCACCACAGGGGCACCGAAAACAGAGCACACCACAACCTGCAGCAGAGAAAGGGAGGGACCCCACCAGAGTAGCACCGGTCTGCACCAGAGATAGCCAGTATCCACGTACGATGTCTAGGGGAAAAGGAAAATCAGGAGTCAACACCGAGGGAGAAGGAGGAGCCTCCACAGCCATAATTGCCGTCCAGAGGCTCCAATTTTATGACTGCTGCTCTCAATGCACTCCGGACCAACCAAAAATGACTGCTGGACTACACAAATATGGCGGTATAGAGGAACACAGGCCTCAAGTTAATGGTGCCGACCACAGCAAAATAGCCGCCACACGTGGTGGCAACGAGGCTCCCAGGGACCCAGTCGACATCCACAACGAAAAGAGGGATGCGGGCACAGGACACAAACAACTGCCAGCACCCACCCCAGCCGGCATGCTCACCAGCCAACCCCCCCACCAGTACAGTGATGCACACCAGCCCCATCCACCTGCCAACCCACGGCGCTGCCCTGGATGGTGGGGGGGGGGGGCCTGACCACCGAAACAGACGATATTTAAGTGGTTAAAAGCCTTTACAGTTTATCAGTTTAGAGTTACCCATGAATTATGGACCTAGAAATAATGCTTGCACTCCAATCGTCATGGTGGTACCTCACATATTACAATCGCTGTTTACATGTGTAGCGCCCTATTAGTTAGGCTGCTAGTATTTGGTTACATTTTGTTTTTGGCTTCCCTGTAGCAGTAATCATTTGCTTATGACTGTTCTGGTTTCTGCTGGTACAGGCTCACTTACTTTCTGAATTCTGGGATATCGTGGGTGGGAGAGTCCGACTCTGGCATGCATATTCATGCACTTTCAGCCAATCCCTGGTCAGGAGAGTGAGGGATCAGCAGAGGGCTGAGAGGGGTATATATAGGCTGGGGCCTAGAACAGCAGTCTCTGGTTTCTGGGGGAGTAAAACCCAGCCTGAGGGCTGTGGCACCCCTGGGTGGCAAGCAACAGAACTGAAATCCTTTTGTGGTCCCAGCACCAGCTAAAGCTTGGGGACCTCTGTCTAGAGTATCCTGATCCAGTGCAGGAAGTGCTACAGGAGATCAGACCACAGGTACCAAGTACAGAGACTGGCTGGTACTATAGGAGGCATTACAGTACTCAGGACACAGCGAGTACTAGCCTAAGGGTCTTAGAGACTTTCTTTGCCATCTTTGGGAGAGCTCATTACAGTTTACTCAGGATTATACTCCTGTTGAGGAGTTCCTTAACTGAAGTTTATTTAAACTTCACATGGAGGGTGGTTTTATCGTGAAGGAGCAGATCAGCTTTGGTGTCCTCTGCTGGATTTTTGAAGTATCCCAAGGCGCACCCATACCAAATCCAAGTTAATCTAGCAAATAAACTACTAAAAGACATGCACGGCCTGTTTTATGACTTGAGTCACTGAACTACTTTGTGCCTGGCTGTCGTGTGTTCAGGCAGGGCTGTCTTTAACGCAGAGCAAAAGGGGCAGCTGCCCAGGGCCCAGTCATTATTAGGGGGCCCAAAGAAGCTGCCCTTTGAGTCCCTTGTCATGTAGAATCCTGGTCTGGTGGTGGCGGCGGGGTGCAGGGCAGCAGAGATAATTCCGAAAATCTGGTGCAGACAGCAGCATCCTTAGGCTGCAGGCAGGATGATATGCCTGAACCCCACATATCATCTTAACAGAGAAAACGGGTAGCCCAGAGGCTGAAGGGAAGGCGAGCAGCATGAGGCTGGCTAAAAACACGAGCCCGGGAGGGAGAAGATCGCCACCCTGTCCTGAGCAGCAGCATCTCCAGGACCTTCCAGAGCATGCACTCCCTCTTCAGCCCTCTCTCTTGTCCGATCCCAGGTGTGACAGCAACAGGAAGCCAGGCTGACCGAGGGCCCAGAGAATGAGTATGGGCGGGGGTAGGTACAATACATACACCTACCCACACACAGAAGGGACTGCAGACAGGGGCAGGGCTAGAGGGTCTCTCTATTACCCCCTCTCTCTCACCCCTCCCTCTTTTTCCTACCCTCCTCTCTCTCCCACCCCCTTTCTCCGTCTCCCCTTCCCTCTCCCACCCCCTCTCTCTCTCAACCCCCTTCTCTATCTCCCCCACCCCCATCTCTTTCACACCCTCTCTCCCACATCCCTCTGTCTCTCCCCTCTCTTCCACCCCCCATCTCTCTCACCCTCCCTCACCCCTCACTTTCTCCCTTTTCTCTCACCCCTTCTCCCACCCCCTCCCTCCCCCCTCTCTTTCCCACCCCCATCTCTCTCACCCTCCCTCACCCCTCACTTTCTCCTTTTCTCTCACCCCTTCTCCCACCCCCTCCCTCCCCCCTCTCTTTCCCACCCCCTTTCTCTGTCTCCCCCTCTCTTTTCCACCCCCATCTCTCTCACCCTCCCATACAGCCCCCTCTCTCTCCCACCCCCACTCCCTTTCTCCCCTCTCTCTCACCCCCTCCCACCCCCCTCTCTCTCTCACCCTCTCTCCCCCACCCCCTCTCTCTCTCACCCTTTCCACCCCCTCTCTCTCTCCTCCACCCCCTCTCTCTCACCCTCTCCCCCTCCCTCCCAGCCCCCCAACTTTCTCATCCCCTCTCTCTCCCACCCCCTCTCCTTCATCCCCCTCTTTCTCTCTCATCCCCCCCATCCCCCCTCTTTCCCACCGCGCTCGCTCTCTCTCATCCCCCGTTTCTCACACCATCTCTTATCCCCCCTTACCCATCCTCTTTCTCACCCCCATCTATCTCTCTCTCACCCCAATCCTTGTCTCTCTCACCTCCCTCTCTCTCACCCCCTCTCTCTCCTATGCCCTGTCTCCCATGCCCTCTGTCTCCCCTCTCTCTCCCACCCTCATTCCTGTCCCCCCTCTCTCTCCCACCTCTCTCTCTCTCACCCCCCTTTTACACCCCCTCTTCTCCCTCTCTCTCAACCCCCCTCTCTCTATCCCCGCTCCCTCACTCTCTCCTATCCCCCTTCTCCCCCCCCCTCTCTCTCCCACCCCATCTCTCTCTCACCCTCCCTCACCTCCTCTCTCCCACCCCTCTCACTGTCTTCCTCCTCTCTCCCACCCTGTCTCTTACCCCCCTCTCTCATCCCCTCTCTCTCTCTCGCTCTCTCCCACCTTCCTCTCTCTGTCTCCCCCTCTCCCACCACAATCTCTCTCTCACCCCCTTCTCCTTACTACCCCCCTCTCACCCTCGCTCCCTCCCTCACCCCCCTCACCCTCCATCACCGCATTTCTCTCTCACTCTCCTCTCACCTCCCCCCTCTCTCACCCTGCCCCAACCCCTCTCTCTCACCCACCCTCCCCCATCTCCTTCTAACATTCTCTCACCCCCTCTTTCCCACCCTCCTCTCTTTCTCTCCCCCACCCCTTCTCTCTCTCTCTCTTACCTCCTCTCTTACAACCCCCTCTCTCTCTCTATCACCCCCTCTCTCATTCCTCTCTCTCTCTCCCCCATCGCCCTCTCTCATCCCCCCTCCCCCCTCCTCTTCCACCCCCACTCTCTCAACTCCTCCGCCCTCTATCTCATCCCCCTCTCTCTCCCCCTTCTCGCTCCCACCCCCTTCTCACCTTCCCTCACCCACTTCTCTCTCACCCCCTCTTTCCCACCCTCCTCTCTCTCTCTCCCACCCCCTCTATCTCCCCTTCTCTTCCACCCCGCTCTCTCCCATCCCCCTTTCACCCTCTCGGCCCTGTTTCTCACCCCTATCTCTTATCCCCTCTCACCCATCCTTTTTCTCACTCCCATCCCTCTCTCTCTCACCCCCTTCTCTCCTGCACACCTCTCTCTCGCATGCAGGAAGGGGGGACCAAGTGGACACTGACTGACAGGTGACAGCAAGTAAAAAGATACTGACCCCCCCCCCCCCAAGCACTGCTACTGATCACACACCCCCCTTCTCCAAGCACTGCCATTGATCCCTCCCCTGCTAGCACTGCCACTGATCACACACCCCCCCCCCCCCCAGCCACCAATTGGTAAGCGGTACAGATGGCCAGTAAGCTCAAGCGACCAATCAACAAGCAGAAATTATGTGTTGTAACACCTGGCAGGCAATCGCTGCCTAAACTGTTGCATAAACTAATTTTGAGTCTAGCTGCTTTTTATTAGAGCGAAATTGACTGCAAGCAGGGAGCGGGGGGGGGAAATCTTTGCCCAGGATCTAATCAATATTAAAGACGGCCCTGTGTTCAGGGAATGGAACCTGGGACAAAACAGTCAACCTGGTCTGGGGTCTGTGCTACACATACATGTGCAAGATTGTGCTTTATCCACTTTACCACTAGAGGATTTTGCTGTCTTACGTCTGGGCCACTTTTTGCGATTCGGCGCTGTGCGAATTTTTTGATCACCTGTGCAAATTTTACTTTTTGCGCTATAAACAAAAAAAGAGCGTTTATTTTGAAAAAATAACAATATTTTTCACATTTTTTTATATGAAATTCCCCCCAAAAAAATGTAAAAATCAAAATTTTTTTTCAATTTTTGCCCAATTTGTTTTCTGCTAACTATGTTTGGTAAAAAAAAATCACAATAAGTGCATTTTGATTGGTTTGCGCAAAAGTTATTGAGTTTACTAACTAAGGGAAAGATTTTTGTCATTTTTGGTGTTTTTTTTTTTAACGAGTAATGGCGGCGATCTGCGATTTTTTTTTGCGGGACTGCGACATTGTGGCAGACAGATCGGACCCTTGACTGACATTTTTGGGGGTACCAGTGACATTACTGCAGTAATCAGTGCTATATATATGCACTGTTACTGTAAAAATGACACTGGCAGGGAAGGGGTTAATTTTATTGGAGAGGGAGATGTTAATGTATGCCTGGTGCTTACTGACGTGTGTGGGGGGAGGTGACTAAGTGAGTCAGGGACAGATCGGATGTTCAGCTATGCTGAACACTTGCGATCTGTCACTCCCTGTCACTTAGGAGATCCACCCGCTCTGTTTACACAGGCGGGCGGATCTCCAAACTAGATTCCCCGACGATCGGGGAAGAGCAGCGGCGATCGCCTCCGCTCCTCCCCTAGCCCGACTCCCGCTGTGACTGAAAACAGCGGGAGCGCGCCTCCGGCGACGCGCGAGCGCCGCCTAATGGGGGAGGAGTCTAGCGACGTAGTACTATGTTGCTAGACGATAACGAGCCACGTTGCTGCAGTCGGCAAGTGGTTAAAAAAGTTCTTTCCAGCTATGGTAGCTATGGAATGGATGGAAATTTTGCTGAAAATAAAATGGTTATCATCATTTTGGCGAATAAAGAAAAAGGGGTTGATAATGGCGCAGAAAACGCACACAATTTTACTGTAATTTTATTGTGCATATTGGTTTGTTTTTCATGTGACTCAAAAAATGCATCAAAAACACTGGTGCATTATTGATGCGTTCTTGCTGCATTTTCAATCCATTTTAACAGGGAGGTGCAATTTTGGTACTTTTTTTTTAACTGAACAAAAATGCAGCAAACATTAATTCTTCTTGCGCTAAAGGTGCCAATAATGGACGACAATAAATGTATATTCATTTATTAATGATATGAATAAAAAAGTCAAATATAATACAATAATATGTGTAGCACTGTCCCCATAGGGCTTCCTGAGTGTTGAATTCTTAAGGCCCGTACACACGTACCGATTGTCGGCTTGTTAGTATGATGCTTCCGACAACCGACTGCGACTTTTCGGCCGAACAAAATCTGGTGTGCAGGCTATAAAATTTTTGTTGGCCGTCAGCAGAACGGCCGATTGTTCCTCAGTCAGTACAGATTTCGGCCGACAAAAATCAGATGATCAAGACTGGGCATGCTCAGTGAAGAAAAAACACACGAAAAGTAGACCAGAACATGACATCACTTCTGCAGTTGGTTGTTGTTGGCCGACAAAATTTGTGTGCAGTCTAGAGCACATTTCAACCGACACAACACTGGACAAAAGACGGCCGATCGGTCGGCCAACAATCGCTACGTGTGTACGGGGCTTTAGGCTTCCCTCTGATTACCTGCAGACAGTTGCTGGGGGTTTTCACATATGCCTGACAACACCAAATGCCAGTCCCAAGGAGGCACCGGAGCCACCGGAGGCACCGGCCAAAGCCGACAACTGGCCCGCAATCTTGGCCAGCGTAAACGCTGATCTACCTCTTCCCGCAGGAAGGCCAAGACCTTCGCTACTGAGAAGGCACGCGGGTGAAAACCCCGCAAATCACACCAAGCAAAATAGGCTTTTCAGGTGCGATGAAAAATCATCCCGGAAACCGCTTTCCGAGCCATCAGCAGTGCAGGGATGACCGCAGTCGGAAGACCCCCCATCCCTCAGGACGTGGCTTTCAACAGCCACGCCGGTAAAGCCAGCGACCGTAAAGCAGGATGGAAGATCTGCCCTTGAGACAGAAGATCGTTTCGCAATGGTAGCCGCCAAGGAGGTTCGACGGCAATTCGTGTGATGTCTGCGCACCACGACCGACGTGGCCAGTCAGAACCACCGAGATTTGTTCCGACGCCGCTTAGCGAAGGAACCTGGATACCAATTGAGTCTGAGGGAAGGCATACATTAGTCGATACTGATGCCAAGGAATCACCAACGCGTCCGTGGCGTCCGTCAGAGGATCACATGTTCTGGACACAAACCTTGTCAGTTTATTCTTCGGACGGGAGGTAAACAGATCCACGTCCGGAGTCCCCCACCGGATACACAGGAGCCGGAATACTTCTGGATGTAGGGACCATTCTCCCCGGTCCAGGGCCTGGCGGCTCAGGCAGTCCGCCTGCCAATTCCCCACACCCGGAATGTGAACGGCAGAAATTGCCGGGACATGCATTTCGGTCTGTACTCTGAGAGGACAGACCTGAAGTCGGGAAGTCCACCGAAACAAGCAAAGCTTTGTCGCTCGAAGTTCCAACACGGTCAGTGGGAGTGAGGCCTCCCCATGGACCACCAACCTTGGGCAGACAAACCTGCCCAGTACTCCACCCCAGCCCAAAAAAGGCATCCGTGGTTACCACTGTCCATAACAGAGGCCGGAATGACCGGCCCTGAGTCAAGGCTGGCGATGGGAGCCACCACAAGAGGTCTAGTCTCACTTGATGACTGAGAAAAAAATTTACATGTCCAAGGACTGAGGAGTCCTGTCCCATTTGGCCAAGATCTCTGCTTGTAGAGATCTGGTGAAAAATTGAGCAAACCGAATGGCTTTGAAGGCCGACACCATCAGACACAGCGACCGCATACGGGTCCGCGGGGAGGAGAGATCCCTGTCTCTGAGGGACTTGATCTCTTCCTGTAGAACCCGAAATAAGTCCTCCGGTAGAAACACCCGAGCCCGGGCAGAGTCCTGGATCATGCCCAGATACTGAATACGCACTGACGGTGTCAGAGTCGATTGTTGGAAGTTCACGGTCCACCCAAACTCCTGAAGCATTTGGAATGTCATTGACAGATCCTGCGACAGGGTTGCAACTGAGCAGGACCCTGACCGGAGGTCGCCCAGATAACCAAGGACGGCAATCCCCTTTAAACGCATTAAAGCTAATACAGGGGCCAAAACTTTAGTGAAGACTCTGGGAGCCGAAGCAAGGCCGAAGGGCAACGCCACAAACTGAGAATGCTCCCCTGCTACTATGAAGCGGAGATATCCCTGGTGACCCTTGAAAAAAGGGAAGTGGAGATATGCATCCTGCAAGTCAATGGAGACTAGAAAGTTCCATGGACTCCATGATGCCACCACAGATCTGATAGATTCCATTTTGAACTTCTGCACCCACACCTAGCGGTGTAGGGACGTCAGATCCAGAATAGGACGCACTTTCCCCTCTTTTCTGGGGACAGTGAATAGGTTGGAGAAAAAACCCCAAAACCTGTCCTGCACAGGTACTTGTATAAGGACCCCCTGGGCGAGCATGACTTGCACCGCCCCCCGGAGACCTTCGAGGCGGTCTGACGACAACCTGAGGTTTGATAGAAAGAACCTGTCTGCAGGGAATGATCGAAAACTCGATCTTGCATCCCGAGCGAATCAGCTCGTGAACCCACCTATCCTGAATCTAGTACAACCGAGGTTCTTGGAACCACTCAGATGTCCCCTCACCCCCGGTCCGGGTGAGGGTGTCCCTTCATGAAGATGTGGATTGTGACACCGAACTAAGTGAACTGGTCTCGGGCTTACGAAAGGACCCCTGGTTTGGGTTAAAAGAGGGACCCCGCTTGGCGCGGGACGATTTTCCCCTAGCCACCTGGGGCAAAGGAGTGCTCTTACCCCCAGCGGGCCCTGTGATCAGTTCATCCAGAGAGTCCCCAAAAAGACGACTCACCGCATAAGGGATGTCAGTCACTGTCTTTTTTTTTTTTTGGAAGACTGGTCCGACCAGCTATTCAACCAAGCAATGCGGTGGATTGAAACCGCGACCACCGACAGCCGTGCGAATAAGGGGGCCTTGTCTCCACCCACCTATCCGCCGGGCCCTTAAACACCGGGGAATCTCCCACAGGCATTAAAGTGACTTCATTTAACCTGGAAAACAGTGTGGTCTACCTCAGGAGCCACAGTCCAGCGAGAATCCACCGGATCCGCAAAAGGATAACGGTAATGAAATCTCTTGGGCACCACAGACATGTTTGATACAGCCCCATTGGTCATTCACTGTTTCGTGAAACTCCTCGAGACAAGGAAAAATTGACCCGATTTTTGGGCTTTGCGGGTCCCGAAGGAAACACGCTTACCCGACAGGGGGGGCTCATCATCCAAATGTACAGTTTCCTTAACAGAGCTAATAAGCGCGTCCAACGCAGCGCGGTCCCGCGCTGACCCAGAGGATGAATCCTCCTCCTCCACATCCGACTGAGAGGACAGGGACCCCCCAGGGGGGACATTGTCCGTGGCAACCAAATCTGGCTCTGAATCAGAAGACTGAGAGGGCATAAGCCGTTTTTGAGAAACCCGGTCAGACATCAGCAAATCCACTTTTGAAGCTAAAGTCACAAGTGCAACAGATAGAGAGACTTATGGAAGCAGATTAAGGAGTACCTGAACCACCCACCAGGTCTGTGGGGAATTTGCTATCCTGGGACTCCATAATAGCAATATACAATTTAAGTGACGCTGGCCCTTTAAATCGGCGATTCCCACGGCCCCCACCGCAAACCTGCACCACAAATGGAGACCTTGTCCCTTGCTACAGGAGTCTGTAAAAATGGGTGCTAGCAGCGATCCATGCCAGAGTAACCAGTAAAATGCCCCCCACAGTGTGTTATACAGTAAAACCTTGGATTGCGAGCATAATTAGTTCCGGAACCATGCTTGTAATCCAAAGCACTCTTATATCAAAGCGAATTTCCCCATAAGAAATAATGGAAACTCAGATGATTCGTTCCACAACCATTTATTCATAAGTCCTTCAGTTTATAGCCCATATAAAAAGATTATAGCATTGCGATAGGTTGCATAAAATGTCCATCCACAAATAACCGCTTCCATAAGGGGATTAGAAGCAAAATCCAGCAGGAGCTACAGAGTATAAAAGAGAAGAGAGGCGCCTCTAAGTGTAGCAATATGGTTCCATTTAATGAAGGTTCAACATTTAGCAACTCACATGGTTGATGAATAAAACAGGCACATCTAAGGATGCAGGCATCCGGGGTAAAGCTGTCCACATAGACTATCTTCTGCACCTCTGGCTGCCAGTCTGTAATCCTGACCGGGAAGACCACCCTGCAGTAAAGCGATCTGAAAGCGAGGGGCAGCATGGAAGGGATGACGTAGATGGCGGTGAGGAGGACGGTCTATGTGGACAGCTTTATCCCGGATGCCTGCATCCTTAGATGTGCCTGTTCCAATCATCGACCATGTGAGTTGCTAAATGTTGTACCTTCATTAAATTTAACCATATTGCTACACTTAGAGGTGCCTCTCTTCTCTTTTATACTCAGCTGTGACTTGAGGCTACTTGTATATCAAGACATCGCTTGTATATCAAGTCAAAATTTATTTGAAAATTTTGCTTGTCTTGCAAAGCGCTCTTAAACCAAGTTACTCTCAAACCAAGGTTTTACTGTACTTGCGTGCTGCTGAGAATCTGAAGGGAAGAAAGAGGAAGTGACCTCAGGCCCCCAGAGGCAAAGCCAGCCCTGAGCCACAAGAAAATGGTTGCCAATAGAAGTCCATGGGAGAAAAGCCCTGGGAAAATGGCCACTGCCCACAAAGGACATCATGCCCACAATAAAGATGGCGCCCGATCGGCGCCAAAAGGATGACAGAAAATGGCTGCTGCCCACACGGTGGCCGCGCGGATTAGCCAAACACCATGCACTGGCCCCCACAGAGCACCACAAGCACCCCTGGGACGTAGGTGACCCACATAACCCCCCCCCCCACACCGCGACAGCGCCCCTTAGGGACAGGGAAGGGACACACAGGAGCCGCACCTACAGCCATGAGGGGGTTATCACAGAACCCTTACCTGAACTGTCACCCCCCAACAGAGGGCCCACATACACACCCCAACAAACATCGTTCTGAGATAGAGGGGTAGTCATGGTACTCACCGGTCCAGCGAATGTGGGCACCGCTCTGTGACAGGAAACCTCCCACCCTGAGTGGGGGTGCCGTCAGCCGAAGGGGACACTAGCAACACGCGGGCGTACCGCAGTTGAGACATCCCAGCGAAGGTAGCAACTTTGCAGGCTAATCCCTGACGCCAGGGACACTGTCGTTTGCGAGGCCTGGGCGTACCAATAACCTGCTAACGCTCGGTGGCAGGCTGGGAGTCCGTAAGGTTCTATAACAACCAGTGCGAGGCCCAGCTATGCAAACGCTGTAGTCTTCTAAAGTCTGACTAACTAAGCGAAGGAGAAAATAAAAAGCTATCTTTTTTAAAAGAAAAACACTTTTGTAGAGAGAAAACATAAAAAGAAGAAAAAAGCTGAGACCCAAGCCTCAGCCAGGGAAACCCAGCCTACACCTGAGCTAGGCAGCAGAAAACTGATTAGATACAGGAAGTAGCGGAGGGATAATGTCTGTAGGACAGCCCCCTAGAGGTGTGTCTGGTTAAAAAACCTGTTGTTATTAACTGTTTAATAACTGCCTAGCTTACTCCTAGAGTGCACAGCCATTACCCAATCATAATGAATTAATAGCGGCGACGACTGTCAAAGGACGTAAGAGAAAAACTGGATTTTTGACTTACCGTAAAATCCTTTTCTCTTAAGCTCATTGACAGACGCAGGACTCATATCTTGATATCCGTAGGGTTATACTGCCCCCTACAGGAGTAGGACACTAGGCAGAAAAAACTGAATTTTTGTAAAATCTTACCGAAAAATTCCTTTCTCTGAGTCCTCCGACAGTCGCCGCCCACTCATACAGTCTTCACCAATGGGGTATTGACTTCCTCTCCACAGAAGTAGCTAGGCATAAGACTTGTTAAAAAACAAAGCATTTACATAGACACACCCATGGGGGCTGTCCCACTGGTCCAATACCCCCCTGCAATTAGCCATCCCAACTCAGTTTGGTAGCAAGCAGTTAAGTGTATAAGAACCCCAAAAGAGGGGCGGGGGCAGCGACTTTCGGAGGACTCGGAGAAACTAATTTTATGGTAAGATTTTACAAAAATTCAGTTTTCTCTTACGTCCTCCGACAGTCACCGCCCACTCATACAGTCTTCACCAATGGGGATGTCCCAAAGCAGTGTAGACATGAGGGGTGGGAAAACGCAACCGTCAGAAAGGCAACGCAGTACCCACATCAGAGAAAGGAACCTTACATGAACAGCAAGGCAACCTGCTGGGTAACAAAAAAGCTCAACAGGAGCAACAACCCAGGAAAGCAAATAACCAAGGAGATAAACAAACCCCAAAAGCCAGGGACTTGCAACAAAACCAGGGTTCCCTACTGCAGTGGTCCTCAACTCCGGTCCTCAGGGCCCACTAACAGGCCAGATTTTAAGTATTACCTTGGGGAGATGCAGACTAGAGTACTGCAATCACTGAGCAGCAAATGATATCACCTGGGATGTATTTCAATTATCTTGCAAAGCTGGCCAGTTAGTGGGCCCTGTAGGCCAGGGTTGAGGACCACTGCCCTACGGTACTGCCGCACAGAGAACTTTGCGGCCAAAGGAGGCATCAGCTGATGCCAGAACATCAATTTTGTAGAATTTGGAAAAGGTGTGCACTGACGACCAAGTCGCAGCCTTGCACACCTGGGCCACCGAGGCCTGATGCCGGAAAGCCCAGGACTCACTCACCGATCTGGTAGAGTGCGCCCTGACAGGGAAGGGCAGAACCCGTTCCTTCAACGAATAGGCCTGTACAATTGTCTGTCTGATCCATTTTAGAATGGTCGCCGCAGACGCAGCCATACCCTTCCGAAGTCCCTCAGGAAGGACAAAGAGAGAATCTGATTTCCGAAAGGATTCGGTCGACGACAGGTAAACCCTGATCGCCCTGACAACATCCAAGGAATGCAAACCAACCTCCTTAGGATGCTTAGGATTCGCACAGAGAGAAGGTAAAACAATGTCCTCATTAAGGTGAAAATCCGAAACCACCTTTGGAAGAAAGGACGGGTTAGGTCGCAAGACCACCTTATCTCTATGAACCACCAGGTAAGGGGAGCAGCAAGACAAAGCGGCCAACTCCGACACTCTGCGAGCAGAAGTGATTGCCACCAGAAAGGCAACCTTTTTCGACAGTAGGGGCAACGAGATTTCCCTCATGTTTTCAAACGGGGAACGTTGTAACACGGACAGAACCAAGTTCAAGTCCCATGGAGGTGAGGGATCCCTTCTAGGAGGGGCCAAGTGACGCACACCTTGAATGAAGGTGCGAATCAAAGAGTTAGACGCCACAGGACGCTGAAAAAGAACAGCCAGTGCAGATACCTGGCCCTTAATTGTGGCCAACGCAAGGCGCTGGTCCACACCAGACTGAAGGAAAGCCAACACTCTCGCCACCGAGTATGAACGAGGAGAGAAGCCCCTGGACTCACACCAGGCAAAATAAGCTTTCCATGTACGGAAATATATCTTACCAGATGAGGCTTTTCTAGTCTTGATTAAAGTAGGAATAACCACTGAGGACAGACCCCTGTCTCTCAGGACCTGGCTTTCAACAGCCATGCTGTTAAAGCCAGCGACTGTAAAGCAGGATGTAAGATTGGTCCCTGAGACAGAAGATCTTCCCGCATCGGAAGCCGCCATGGAGGCTCGATGGCCAGGTGAACGATGTCCGCGTACCAGGACCGGCGCGGCCAGTCCGGGGCCACCAGAATCACCAAAGTTGGTTCCGAGACCAACCTGCGAAGGAACCTGGACAACAACTGAATCGGAGGAAAGGCATACATCAGGTGATACTGACGCCAAGGCACTACCAGCGCATCCGAGGCGTCTGCCAGAGGTTCGCGCGTTCTTGCCACGAACCTTTCCACTTTTTTGCTTAGTCGAGACACAAACAGATCCACATCCGGGGATCCCCATTTCGCACACAGCATTTGAAATACCTCCGGGTGTAGGGATCATTCCCCCTGGTCCAGGGTCTGGCGGCTCAGATAATCGGCCTGCCAATTCTCTACACCCGGAATGTGAACTGCCGAAATCGCCGGGACATGAGTCTCGGCCCAAGATAAAATTCTGGTCACTTCCTGGGATGCCCGGGCACTCCTGGTGCCCCCTTGGTGGTTGATGTAAGCCACCGCAGTGGCATTGTCCGTCTGCACCCGTACAGGACGGCCCTGAAGACGATCCGACCAATAGAGCAGGCACAGCCTGATCGCTCTCAATTCCAATATGTTTATTGGAACGGAGGATTCCTCCTCCGACCAAGTGCCCTGGGCAGACAGGTTGCCCAGGACGCCACCCCAGCCCGACAGACTGGCATCTGTGGTAATCACCGTCCACAGTAACGGCCGGAAGGATTCTCCTTCCGACACAGCCAGGGACTGAAGAAACCACAAGAGATCCATTCTGGTTTGGCGACTCAGAGACACTCTCAGGTCCAAGGACTGAGGTAGTCTGTCCCACCTGGCCAGGATCTCCATTTGGAGAGATCACGTGTGAAACTGTGCAAATGGTATCGCCTTGAAGGCCGACACCATCAACCCCAGGGACCGCATACAGGTCTTGAGTGACGAGGATTTGTTGTCCCTGAGGGACCTGACCTCGGACTGCAGGGTCCGGAGCTTGTCCTCCGGCAAAAACACCTTTGCTTGAGCAGAGTCCAGAACCATTCCCAAATATGGGAGACGAACCGAAGGAGACAAAGTCGACTTCTGTAAGTTGATGGTCCATCCGAACTTCTGGAGCGTCTGAACCGTAGTGGACAGATCGCACAGCAGGCTCTGACTGGCACTCGATCTTAACAGGAGATCATCCAGATATCCCAAGACCGCAATGCCTTGTGCCCGCAACAGGCCCAGAACAGGCGCCAACACTTTGGTAAAGACCCTTGGAGCCGAAGCGAGACCGAAAGGTAACGCCACAAACTGATAATGTTCCTCCGCGATAACGAATCTGAGGTACCTCTGGTGTCCCTCGAAAATAGGGATGTGTAGATACGCATCCTTCAGATCGATAGAGGCCAGGAATTCTCCAGGATTCAGGGAGGCCACCACCGAACGGAGCGATTCCATGCGGAACTTTCGAATGCACACAAAGCGATTCGGAGCTTTTAAGTCCAGAATCGGACGCACCTTGCCCTCCTTTCTGGGCACAGTGAACAGATTCGAGTAGAACCCCCGAAATCTGTCCCGATGAGGCACCGGGGCGATTACCCCCTGGGCGAGAAGATCCTGCACCGCTTGATGCAAGTCCTGTAACCGCCCTGGGGTCAAATGAAGATTTGAGGGAAAGAATCTGTCCGCCGGACGTGAAATGAATTCGATCTTGTACCCTGATCGAATGATTTCCTGAACCCACCTGTCCGTAATTCGGAGCAGCCAAGGTTGGAGGAAACTGCACAAATGTCCCCCCACCCCTGAAATAGGTGAGGGCACCCCTTCAGGCAGAGGCGGACTGAGCCGCCGCTCCGGCGTGGCCGGATTTTGGTTTGCCCGCCCAGGGCTTTCTCTGGCCACTTTGGCCCTTGAAAGGTTTCCCCTTGTTCTGTGTCTTGAAGGCATGAAAGGACCCCTGATTTGGTTTAAACGAAGGGCCCCGCTTACCGTGGAAAAATTTACCCTTAGGGTTCTGGGGCAACAGAGTGCTCTTGCCCCCAATGACCCCTTTCACGAATTCCTCCAGGGATTCCCCAAAAAGGCGAGACCCCGCATAGGGGATGTCAGCCACCAGAGCAGCCTTGTTCAATCAGGCCACAGTGTGATCCACTTGAGGAGCCACACACCAGCGCGAATCCGTAGGAGACGCGAAAGGGTAAAGAAGTTGAAACCTCTTTGGCACCACAAAAGTGCGTTTTAAACTGCACCATTGCTCATTTACTGTAGCATGGAACTCGGCGGGGCAGGGGAAGACCTGCGCCGCCTTGCGGGTCCTGTGTCTACCAAAAGAGGACACATTGCCCGGAGGATTGGGCTCATCCTCTAAATGGAGTGTTTCTTTAAAGGCATAAATCAGCGCATCCATAGCTGTGCGTTCCTCGGGCGTCCCAGGGGGGGGAATCATCCACCCCTGCAACCTCCGCCTCCCCCTCAGACTGAGAAGAGCGAGACCCTGAAAAGGGCACGCCACCCACGGCAACCAAGTCAGATTCAGAATCAGAAGAAAAGGAAATCCTAGGCCTTTTTCTATCAGCTCGTTCAGTCTTTAGAATATCCACCTTTGACACCAAAGTCGCTACTGCAGCAGACAAAGTAGTCAGGGTAGAAGATTCAGAGGAACCTGAATCACCCACCAAGGCTGGAGGGAATTTGCTGTCCTGAGATTCCATGTTAAAAGAAAATTATTTTTTTTTTTTAAAGTTACTGGCCCTTTAAGCGCGCCACGGACCCCCACAGCGCACCGCTACACTAACTGTGAACACAGACCCCTAAGCAGGATAAACTGAAAGCCAGACGGATTGCACAAGGAAAAAAGGACAGCAGACAGACCCTTACAGGAGTGTTAACCAAAACAGCCGAGTTCTGAGAGAAAGGAGGAAGTGATGTCACCGCAATAGACTGAACTGAGGCTTTAGGCTAAAGAAAAATGGTTGCCAATAGAAAGTAATGGGAGGCTTTGGTAAAATGGCCGCCGACATGTGCTCGGAACGATCGTTTTGCCACACACAAGATGGTGCCGCAAGGCGCCAAAAACACACCATAGACATGCTGTATAAGCGCCCATAGTGAAGCCAGACATGCTGCCCACACCATTAAATGGCGACCTTTCGGTGTTTAACCCCGAAAGGTCGCCACACGTGTCTGTACCTCCAAAGCACCCTAAAGTGACACAGGAGAGGGCCCCAGAAACTCACACAGCGCACTGACTGTGACAGGGGAGCCCAAAAATGGGAGCCCAAAAATGCACAGACATGAGGGGATAACACAGACACACAGGACTTCCAGCCCCAGACAGAGGCCCCACACAGTACCTGTACCCGATGGTGTGGGGTGCCTCTCATTGACGGGAAACCGCCCACCCTCAGATGGCAGGGGTGCCGTCAGCCAAAAAATGCAGGACGCCAAATAGTGCACGGGGAACCATGGATGAGGCGTCCGGGTGAGGTAGCCACCTCACAGGCTGCATCCCTGAGGACAGGGATGGGTCATTTGCGAGGCCAAGGCGAACACATATCCTGCTAAACGATCAATGGCGGGCTGAGATTCCGTCTGACCCTCTGTCCTGGAGAACCAGGACGACCAGTCCGACTCCCAGCTCCGCAAAACGCCGTCCTCATCCGAAGATCCAACTAACTAAGCTGATAAAATAAACAGCTAGTAATGCAAAGAAAAAATAACATTTGCAGAAAATAAAAATCATAAAATAGAAGAAGAAGGCTGAGACTGTAGCCCCAGCACAGGGAAGCCTATCTACTCCTTAACTGGGCAGAAGACAAACTGAGTTGGGATGGCTAATTGCAGGGGGGTATTGGACCAGTGGGACAGTCCCCATGGGTATGTCTATGTAAATGCTTTGTTTTTTAACAAGTCTTATGCCTAGCTACTCCTGTGGAGAGGAAGTCAATACCCCATTGGTGAAGACTGTATGAGTGGGCGGCGACTGTCGGAGGACGTAAGAGAAAAAGTTCTGGCTATGCCTATGGGCAGTCCCAGGGGGTATACCCTCTCACTTCCTGCTATAGGATGTCAGTTTTGTATCAAAGCAGTGTCAGAGAAAGCATACCAACCCAACTCAAACATTGAGGGGCGGGTACTGCGTCTGTCAATGAGCTTAAGAGAAAAGGATTTTACGGTAAGTCAAAAATCCAGTTTTCTCTGTCGCTCATTGACAGACGCAGGACTCATATCTTGATATCCGTAGGGACGTCCCAACGCAGTGCCACAATTGAGGGGTGGGATAGCAGAAGAAAACATCCCATAAGGCCAAAAACATAGCCAACCAGGAACCACAGGACTCATCGGAACAAAAAGATGAGACCCACCTGAAAACCAAAAACAGAACCTCCGAGGTAGACCAAGGGTCCCCTCAAACAGCAGCCTGCAAAACCTTGCGGCCAAAAGAGGCATCTGTAGATGCCAGCCCAACAACCGTATAAAACATAGTAAAGGTATGAACAGACGACCAGGTAGCCGTCTTGCAAACCTGAAGCACAGACGCCTGATGGCCGAAAACCCAGGAAGCACTTAGCGCCCGAGTAGAGTGCGCCTTAACAGGGAAAGGAGGAACCTGACCCTTAATCGAACAAGCCTGCACCACCATCTGCATGATCCATCTGGAGAAAGTCGCAGCAGACGCAGGCAACCCCTTCCTAGGGCCATCCGCGATCATATAGAGCGAATGCGACTGACGAAAAAGAGTCAGCAGTGGCCAGGTACACCCTGAGTGCCCGAACCAATTCCTTAGGATGGCTGGGCTGAGGACACAGGGAAGTCAACACAATATCCCCATTTAAGTAAAAACGGAAACCACCTGAGGAAAGAAGGACGGATCCGGACAAAGAACCACTTAAGCCCCATGAACCACCAGATAGGGGGAACAAAAAGGACAACGCAGCCAGTTCCGACACCCTGCGTGCAGAAGTAACAGCCATCAAAAAGGCCACCGTCTGAGATAAGGTAAGCAGGGGAATCTCCCTAGTACATTCAAAAGGAGGTTTCTGAAGAAACTACAGCACCAAATTAAGGTCACAGGGCGGTAAGAAAAAGCGCACCGGAGAAACCAGGTGCCGCACCCCCTGGATGAAAGTGAGCACCCGGGAAAGAGTGGCCAGTGGCCTCTGGGAGAAAATAGCCAAGGCCGAGACCTGACCCTTGATAGTACTCAAAGCCAGAGGTCTGCTCAACCCCCCGTTGAAGGAAGGCCAAAACCCGAGCCACCGAGTAAGAATGTGGAGGAACACTGAGGTACTCACACCACGCAATATAAGACTTCCATGCACGATGAGAGATCATTCTAGAAGTTGCTTTCCTCATCTTAAGCAGAGTAGGCATAACTGAAGCAGACAATCCCCTGTGCTTCAGCACCTGGCTCTCAACAGCCAACCAGCGACCGTAAAGCAGGATGAAAGATCGGCCCCTGAGACAGCAGATCCTCCCTGAAAGGAAGCCTCCAAGGAGTGGCGCGACGAGGCCAGTCCGGGGCCACAAAAATGACCGGAATTCCTTTCACCTCTATTCTGCAAAGATCCACATCCAGGGTGCCCCAACGAAGGCACAACTGGTGAAACACCTCCGGACGAAGAGACCATCCCCCTTCATCGAAGGTCTGTCGGCTGAGAGAAAACCCCCATGCCAATTTTCCACGCCTGGAATGTGAACAGCGGAGAGAGCTGGAACAAGTGTTCCGCCCAACGAGGATGCTGGCCACTTCCAAGGCCGCAAGGACACTCTTGGTGCCTCCATGGTGAGTGACATAAGCCACGGCCGTGGCATTGTCTGACTGAACCCGCACTGGACAGCCCCGAAGATGCTCGGACCAGTGAACCAGGCAAAGCCTGATCGCTCTCAGTTCCAATACAGTTATCGGCAACCTGGATGCCTCCAGGGACCAGATTCCCTGAGCAGAAAACCTGCTGAGAACCGCTTCCCACTGGCATCCGTGGTGACAATCGTCCAATAGATCGTAAGAAAAAAGATTTCTCTCGACTGAGCAATGTAGACTGAAGCCACCATAGCAGGGACCCCCTGGTCCGCTCGCTCAGCCGGAACAGATTGTCCAGAGAATCAGGATTCCCGTTCCATTAGAGAAGATCTCCCTTTGGAGGGTCCTCGTATGAAACTGAGCAAAAGGCACCGCCTCAAAAGACGCCACCATCAGTCCCACAACGCTCCAGCAGGTCCGAAGGGACGATCATTTGGTGGACAGCAACAGCCGAGTCGCTGTTTGGATTTTCTGGAGATTTTTCGCAGGGAGAAACACCTTGGCCAAGGACGCAGCCAGGCCCAGATAGTCCTGTCTCCTGGAGGGGACCAGGGACGACGTCAGCAGGCACACAAGCCACCCGAACTCTTCCAGAGAGGTCATGCTGATCTCCAAATTTGCCATCAGAACCTGCGGATACTCCGCACAGAGTAGGAGGTTGTCCAGGTAGCCCAGGACCGACATCCCCCATTGCCGCAACAGTGCCAGAACCGGAGCCAAAACCTTGAGAAAACCCGGGGACCAGAGGCGAGACCAAAGGGTAACGCCACAAACAGATAATGGTCCTCTCCCACTGCAGAGCGCAGAAAACGTTGGTGTCCTGTGCAAATGGGAAATGTGAAGGTAGGCACATTCGATGTCAATGGAGGCGAAAGGGTCCCCCGATGCAAGGAGGCCACCATTTCTGAAAACCGCGAACAGATGTGAGTAAAAACCCAGAAAAACGTTCTCTAGTTGTACCCAGTCCTGTACAGCCCACAACAGAGCTCGTAGGCAATCCGGGGACAACCTCACAATGGAAGAGAATAACCTCACCAGCTGAACTGATCGAAACTCGATCTTGTACCCCGACCGCATGACCTCGTGAGGTCCGGAAGGGCTTAGCCTTGTCGAACCGCTCCAGAGGAACGAAAAAACAGCTTGTGAGCTGAAATGGAGGGTCCCCATCTGCGACGAGGGTCCTTACCCTAGCCTGTGGGAGAAAGGTGCTTTTGCCCCAGCGAGACCTTTGATGATATCAACCAGGGTAACACCACACAGGTGATCCCCTAAAAAGGGGGACCAGTCAAGGCTGTCTTAGAAGCCTGATCCGCCGAACAGCACTACAGCCACAGCATGCGCCGGAGGACCACCGCCGAAATGACAAATGCCCCAGCATTGGAGCAGTATCCAGTGTGGCGTCACAAACAAATCGCAACCCCTGCACCATCTGGTCCAGTAACTCCAACATGGCAGGGGGGAGGTTTCTCCCCTCCAGGTCACAGCGGAGGAACCTGGTCCATTCTGTTATGTTTGCGAAACCAGGGCAATGGTAAACACTGGTTTGAAGGCAGACCATGCCAGGGAGAACATAGTGCGAGATACAGACTATAACCTACAATCAACTAGATCCCCCAAAGGAGGGTAAGCGGCAATGTCCACTCTTTTAATGAGGGACTCCTCAAATGGATATCTCCGAGCAATCCGCTTTAGGCATGCAGGAAAAGGAAAAAACCAATGTCACCCTGGAGGGCTTGCAAGTGCCAACGGCAACCTGCGTAACAGTCACAGCTGCGCCCTCCAGCTTTAGGGTATCCCAGGCAGACACAATCAGCGCGTCCTCCAGCGCCTTATCTTGCGTGACAGCGGAGGTAGAAAGGTCATCCTCCATATAAGAGGATACGGGCGCGAGACAGCAGCCCCAGGGGGGAGACCTGCGTCAGCAGTGATTGGTTCAGATTCCAAATATGAGGCAGCAGGCGAGGAAGGGCTAGGCGGAGGTCATTGTTTAGCACCGCGCCCCTGATAGGTCACCCCCACCCGGGACACAAATCACTCCAGGACCACCTAAAGTGCATCAATAGTGAGCTGGGAACTGGAAGGCCCTGCGGCCACCACGAGGGGATCAGGTGGAGACAGATGATCAGCAGGGTCCATGGGACACCAAAGGAACCCGTTAGCAAAATTTGACAAAACGGAAAAAAAAATGTATTTATTTTTTTTTAAATAAAAGTCTCCCAGCGCTACAGCGCCCCCAAGTGGCCAGGCAGCGTGCCTAGAAACCCCTGCAGAGAGGGAGAGAAAGACCCCCAAAGTCTCACCACCCACAGGAAGATGCACCAGAAGTCCCAGGATCAGCAGCGCTTGTCCTCACAATGGGAAGGCCTGTAGAGTGATGTGCCCGGGTCTAGGGAGGGCCTCCACCCCCTCACACGCCTCCAGGAACTCCCACAGAAGCCCAGCTCTGAGGAAAAACGAGCTGGGTGTACCAAGATGGCCGCCGTCATGTGAAGCACATGGAGGCTACAAGAAAACGGTGGCCCCGCGCGGCTGCGGCGGTAAAGGGGGCCCCCGGGGACCCCCCTCCTGACTGACAGATGATCGACCGGCAGGTGGGCCCTGGGGAGTCAGGTAGGAACCCTCCCTGCACAACAGCCATCTGCACCGGGGGGACCCTCCGCCCCCTCAGCGACCTGCATGCAGATCCAGTCTCCCCACATATCCCCAGTAGCGACAGAGACCCCCCAGGAGGGGGGAAAAGGGGGGTGGGAGGAAGGGAGGCACCATAGGTTGGGGGTGCACAGTGGAACAGAGGGGAACCCGGAAAATTGGGGGTCTGACCTTCCTAGGGAGGGGCCCGCGTCTACCCCAGAAGCCGACATGAGGAAAAGGGGGAACATTTATTCACCATATCGGAACAGGTGGGCACCAACTCCTGACAGAAACCCCTCGCTGCCGTAGTGGGGGGGGGTTTCGGCCAATAGGAACGCTGCGACTCGGTCAAAGACCGGTCGTATGCAACCAGGCGAGACGTTTAACTCGCGGGCCAGTCCCCGTCCAGTGGGACTATGTCGCGGCCGACCCAGCGCGGAGCTAGGGCCTGCACGCGTTTGTAGGCCAGCTGGGGTGCTCACTGGATCTCAACATCCAGCCCGTCGCCCAGATCCGGCATAATTGCTTGTAGATCTCACAGGAACAATCTGGAGAAAAAAACTAGCTAAAAAAATAATATCTAAAAAAGCTTGCCAGGACCAGAGATCCCAGCAAGGAACTTAGGTCCTTACTCCTGGCTAGGCAGAAAAAAACTGACATCCTATAGCAGGAAGTGAGAGTGTATACCCCCTGGGACTGCCCATAGGCGTAGCCAGAACTTTTTTTCTGCCTAGTGTCCTACTCCTGTAGGGGGCAGTATAACCCTACAGATATCAAGATATGAGTCCTGCGTCTGTCAATGAGCGACAGAGAAATATGTATATGTTTTTTTAAAAAGTAATTTTCGGTTTTTGGCCAAGTGCATCCAGCATTTTCAGTTTAGGTACAAAAATTTCCATTCATTACACCTGCATGAAATGAAACCAAAAGTGATCAGATGCTTGCAGCATCCGGCTTCATTACACACAGAGGAGATTGAAGGACAAAATGTTCCTCAATCTCCTTCTGCTCCTACACCTCTGTCCTTGTACAATGTTCCCAGGCTCCCTGGAGGAACAGGAGAGTCTGGCAACCGCTGCGGGCAGTGGCGGGGATCGTCTCGACTCAATGTCAAAAAAGTGATTAGGTGGTGTAGAGCCACCTGGATCACTTTTACTGAGCAGAAAATTGCTGGCTAAGGCCCCTTTTACACTTGTGAGACCTGAAAGTCGTGCCACTTTGACGCGACTTCAAGCAATGTGTAATCTTGAGGTCTATGGACCTCAAGTCGCATCAAAGTAGTGCAGGGACTACTTTTAAGTCGCAAAGATATGTACAGTACTGATTGGAAATCATGGGGTATGACTTGTCATTCGACTTTGCAGTCCCAAGTCACAGGATAAGTTGCACAAGTGTGAAAGAAAAAAAAAAAAGGATACCAACGTTACAGCTGCAACCATGAGCTTATTATAACCACTTGAAGTCCAGAACATTTTAAAACAGCCTAAAGACACCAAGTGGTTAAACAGGTCCTATCAGTTATACATGTTCACAGTACTCCCTCAGACATACTTTATATAACATAGCAATGTATATCATGGAGCCTGCGCAGTAATTGGATGTGTTTATTAATGTGTGACATCGATCAGCCTCCTGCTGCAGCCGCAGCGGCTTAGCTTGAGCCTTGCCACAAAGTTACAATGTACAGTCTGTGTGATCACTGTTTTGTCACCTCTAGCATGTATTCATTCAGAATTCATTCTAGTTTTTTTTATGATATGAAAAATTCTGCTTTTATTCAGATCCTCCAGAAGAAGATGAAGGTGATGGTAAGAACAAAGCAGTCCCATTTAGACAAAAAGAGTGGAGCAATTTTTTGCAATGACTTAATTCAGCCATAATCACACAAGGCAATGAAAGTCTGCAACCTACAGAATTAATTACCAGCTCCGCCCGAGACATTGAGTGACTCATGATGGGAGCAGATGCAGGTGACAGCGTACAAATTGTGCTGCTGGAAGATGACAGACTGCTGCTGTGCCGAACTCCATTACCTTTCCACCTCCAGCCAAACCACCAGTACATAAAAATTATTTTGCCTACGGAGGGGGAGGGCTCTCACCAAATATCAGTCACATTTTATATCTATAGCAACACTAGAAGAATCTCTGTGCAGCATACAGTAAATACAAGTCTATTCAAGAAAGGTTCTTTGAAAAAAAAAAAAAACCTCTAGTCAAATAAAACACATGTATTAAAACAAGCATATGCTACAGTTAGTATAGGCAAACCCCTTTAAACACTGGGGTTGATTAACTAAAACTGGAGTACGCAAAATCTGGTGCAGCTCTGCATAGAAACAAATCAGCTTCCAGTTTTTGTTTTGTCAAACCTTAAAGGGAAACTCCAGTCTAAAATGAAAATTTTCCTATTAATAGTATGTTAAATATCTTAATCTTTGATATTATGTGTAGCACCCTCCTAGGTAGGTACTAGGTAAAGGCATTGTTTTGCTCCATCTGCTTATCAGGGGAGCCTGATCAGTAGTTTTGTCTGAGGGAGTGTCCCCACTGTTTCCAATAGGGGAGCCTGTTAGATAGTGGAGGAAACCCAGCCAGTGACACACAGGCTTTTGTGGCTGTCCCAGTGGGAGGGCACAAGAGTGGTGTATCCTGGGATAGGCTATAAAAGTCAGGGGCACATTTGACAGGGTGTCTTTGGGCAGGAAGCCAGGTCCCAGGAGGAGGGTGACATTGGTCTCTCCTCCTGTCAGCAAGGAAGGTGGTTACAGGCAGTCGACTTAGTGGATCGAGTGTGTGATGCAGAGCCAGGAGGTCCAGGATACTGACAAGTGGAGCTGAAGGCAGAGCAAACCAGGGAAAAAGTGTCAGTGAATACTGGAAAGCTTGCCAGGGGTCTGCCCAGACAGGGGACCACTCCAGTGGAGAGTCAGTGGACAAGGGGCTAGCATGCACGGGAAGTGAGAAAGGGGGTGCCAAGTCAGGAACCTGAAGAGAAATCCAGTCAGGAACCTTTTTTCCACTTCACTTCAGTGGCAAGGTGAAGCAGTGGCCTTGCCGCACTCATTACAGTTAGTTTCCTCAGAAATTGTGCATAGTTTAAGTTGGAGTATCCCATCCAAGTTCCAAAATATCCCATCCAAGTTCCAAAATAAAAACACAAAAAAACAAATCCCCTGGACTGTTCATTGTCTGAGCCAAGTCTTAAAGTGATACGTTTTACGGACTGTTGCTATGGGTAACCCAGGAGAATCCACACTCAGCAGCTCCCTGGGGGGCAGTGCTACATATACATTTTCTGGCTAGCTGCTTGTGTAGCTTAGAAAGTCTTATCTAAGCTGGACAATCAGCTACTTCCTGTTCTTCACTGACAACGCTATTTCCCTTTATCTGAATTTGCTAAGCTGTCTTTCACTTCCTGAAAAGGATGTCAGTTTTTCTATGACTGGTATGCCTAGACCTGCCCAGCCCCACCCCCATCCCTCCTATCCTTCACATGATCTTCTCCTGTCTTCATAGCCTCATGTAGGCTAGCAGCTTCTCCTGAGAGAGCGAGAGAGAAAGAAAGGGAGGGGGGGTCACGTGATCGTCGCAATATATAAAAGAAATAAGGTACAAAAAAGATTTTACAGTAAGATCTTACAAAAATATTTTATTTATTTTCTCTATTGTCCATCGACAGTCGCAGCCTCATCTCCATGAGCTGAGTGGGATGTCCCAAAGCAGTGTAGGTATGAGGGGTGGGAAAAACGCAACCAGATGGTAACGTCAACTCCAAAAGTCTAAACTTAGCCAACCAGGCAACATGGAGCTCAACCAAACAACAGGAGCTCACACAGAAAAAAGATCCCAAAGAGAAGAACAAACAAACATTCTCTTATGAAACAGCAGCCTGCAAAACCTTGCCGCCAAAAGAGGCATCCGAAGATGCCAACAAATCCACCTTGTAAAATTTGGTAAAGGTGTGCACAGACGACCACGTCGCTGCCTTACAAACTTGTACAACATAGGCCTGATGGGGAAAAGCCCAAGAGGCACTCAGGGCTCTAGTAGAACGCGCCTTCACAGGGAAAGGAGGAACCTGACCATTGATTGAATAAGCCTGAACCACTGTCTGCCTGATCCATCTTAAAATGGTCGCAGCGGTGGCAGCCGAACCTTTGCGTGGACCGTCCAGAAGGACAAAGAGAGTCCGACATCCTGAAGGACTCAGTAACTGTCAGATAAACTCTTATCGCCCGAACCACATCCAAATTCTGTGTGGTGTTAAGGCTTAGGGCATAAGGAAGCCACCTTAGGAAGAAAGCACGGATTAGGTCGGAGGACCACCAAATAAGGCGAACGACAGGGCAACGCCGTCAACTCAGAGACTCTGTGGACAGAAGTGTTAGCCACTAGGAAGGCAACCTTCTGCGACAAAGAAAGCAGAGAAATCTCTCTAATATTCTCAAAAGGAGGCTTTTGAAAAACAGACAAAACCAGATTGAGATCCCACGGAGGCAATGGGGATCTCCTCGAAGGGGTCCGATGATGCACCCCCTGAATGAAGGTGCGAATCAAGCTATGAGTAGCCAAGGAACATTGGAAGTAAATAGCCAAGGCTGACACCTGGCCCTTGATAGTCCCCAACGCCAAGCCCTGCTCAACCCCTTTTTACAAAAAGGCCAGAACCCTAGCTATCGAAAAAGAGCAACAGCTGCAGTGATTCACACCATGAAATGTACAATTTCCACGTACGATGATAGATCTTCCTAGAGGTCGATTTCCTGGCCTTCAAATGGGTAGGAATCACCAAATCTGAGAGACCTCTATCCCTCGAAAAACTTTACCAGTCCATGCGCAGATCCTGAGTTTCAGTTTCCAGGCTGCGGAAACCTTGAGATGTAACTAACGGTGACGATTATATGGTGCGGCGTGGCAGCTCTCCTAACCCTCCATTGGGATATGAGGAAACAATTGTGTAGAAAACAAAAGGACAGAGCGCACAACCGCCCTAGCATAACACCGTTTTATTGAGAATAAACAAAGCCATAAAATGTTACTCACAAACGTGTATAAAAAGTCATGCAGAGCAAATGAATACCTGATGTTCCATAGACAGAGACTCTCCTCTAGGTCCCGCTAGCTAACCGCTCGTCCTGCACTTGTTTGCAGCCTCCTGAACCCGTGACATCCGGAGTATTCCTTCCACCTTGAGGGAGCTTGTGTTTAGTGCGCCTGCACCCGGTCCAGCCGTCGCCGCACACACAAGGCAGGAAAGGAACAAGCAGCCGCTCAAAGTGCACACTGGTATGGGTACACGAAGGGGAGATCCCCAGATAGGTCCCCTGACATGACCAAATGTGGTTGCTAAAGACAACGCGTTTCGGAAGCATGGCCTCCTTCTAGAGCAGAGTCGAGGATCAGCCCCAGATAGGTGACCTGCACAAATGGAATCAGGGCAGATTTGGCGACATTGATCATCCACCCGAATTCCTGAAGGGTCCCAATGGTGATGGAGATGTTGTCCAGCAGATCCAAATGGCAAACTGCTCGCAACAGGAGATCGTCCAGATACCCCACAATGGAGATACCTCGTTGACGCAACAAGGCCAGCACAGGGGCTAGGACCTTGGTAAAAACTCTGGGAGCCGAGCCCAGACCAAAGGGTAACACCACAAATTGAAAGTGCTCCTCTGCCACCGCAAAGCGGAGGAATCGCTGGTGTCCCTCGAATATGGGGACGTGGAAATACGCATCTTTGAGATCGACGGAAGCCATTAAATCCCCCTGATTTCAGGATCCCACCACTGACTGAATGGACTCCATTCGAAACTTCTGCAGCCGCACAAAGCGGTTGAGAGCCTTGAGGTCCAGGATTGGACGCACTTTGCCCTCCTTTCTGGGCACAGTGAACAGGTTTGAATAGAAACCTCAAGAGCATTCCTGTTGGGGAACTGGCAGAATCACCCCTTGAGCCAGGGGATCTTGCACAGCCTCCCGCAGATCCTTCAAATGCTCCGGAGACAGGTGAAGATTTGACTGAAAGAACCTGTCCCCTGGCCGGGACCGGAATTAGACCTTGTACCCGGAACAAACCAGTTTGCAAACCCAATCGTCCTGAATGAAGGAAATCCAGGGTTCCTGGAAGAAGCGCAGACATCCCCCCACCCCTGAGTCGGATGAGGGCACCCCTTCATGATGAAGAGGACTTGTCTGCTGCACTGGACTGACCAGCCTTGGTTTTGCCCCGGGGCTTTTTAGCACCTCCAGAAGTTCTGAACGGCTTACCTTTTTCTTGCACCCCGGAGGCACGAAAAAGGAGCAGAAAAGGAAGGACCCCGCTTAGGACAGTGTGTCTTACCCTTGGAAGATTGAGGAAGAAGAATACTCTTCCCGCCAGTCAGTTCCTTGATCAAATCATCCAATGAGTCGCCAAATAACCTGTCTCCCAGAAAGGGGAGAACAGCTAAGGCCTTTTTAGAAGATTGGTCAGCCGACCAGTTCTTCAACCAAACCATGCGTCTTAAAACAATGCCCACGGTCGAGACCCTGGCCACCAGGGGAGCCGCATCCATAGACACATCACACAGGAACACCAGAGCCTGGATCACCTGGTCCAACAGTTCCAGCTGTTCCAGCTGTCTCGGGGTCCAAAGTCTCCCGCAACCCCCTAACCCATTCCGTCACCGTCTGTGAAACCAACACAGACACAAAAACAGGTTACAAAATGTAACCCGCCAGCACATGAAGATGGCGGGAAAGGGATTCCACCCACCTGTCCACCGGATTCGTAACAACCGAGGAATCCTCCACAGGCACAAGGGTAGATTTGTTCAATCTGGAACAGGATGGTCCACTTTAGGTGGCACCGTCCAACAGTTGGAGACCTTTTTCGGCAAAAGGATACCAGCGTTTAAAGCGTTTAGGCACCACTAACACGTGCTTAACGCGCCGCCATTGGTCATTCACAATATCGTGAAAGGTGTCGGGACAAGGCGAAACCTTGCCAGATTTCTTAGACTTTTGGGAGCCAAAAGCCAACCGCGTCCCTGCCGGCGTGAGCTCATCAGCCAATTTTAAAGTATCCCGCACTGAAAAAATCAGGGTTTCCGCTAAGGCGCATTCCCACGCTGCAGCTGAAGAACACAGGTCCTCTTCACCATCTGACTGCGAGGACAGCGACCCCTCAGGTAGGGGAGCGTCTGGGGCAACCCTATCAGTCTCTGAATCAGAGGACACCTCCATAGAAGGAGAAGGCAGTGGCCATTTTCGGCTAGCAACCTTTTTCATGACTAAATCAACTTTTATCGCCAGGCTATTCGGGGCAGCTGAAATCGAGGCCAGCGACTGCGATGCAGACTGTCCGAGAGTCGCACAGAGCAGATATTTTCTAGTTTGGGACTCCATAGTGCAAATTGCAAAAAATGGAGTACTTTCACTTTAAGAGCTCCGATCGCAGTATCTACCACCGATCGCATTCCCTTTAAACCAAACTGATAGCAGAAAGTGTAAGGATATGCCAGCAGAGACCCCCTAATACATTACCACCTCAGACACACTTCCTCCTGAATCTACCACAGCATGGAGAGGAAAAGCAGGAAGTGATGTCGCCTGATAGCACCAGGTCTACACAAAGATGGACGCCCATAGGAAACAATAGAATGCTGCAGGGAAAATGGCTGCCCCATACAAGTCTATGGGGAAAAAATCTCATTGCCCACATCTAAGATGGCGGTGCCCACAGCGGACCATGCGGCTAGGGACCGACACATGAAGGCTTTATGAACCACAACAGGGACCAGCAAGTCCAAGGTACCATGTCAAGTCCAAGACCGGGTATAGGGCAGACCAGGGGGATCTCTTGGAAGGCACAAATTCCATTATCCCCAGGGGAGGGCCCACATTCCCCCCAATGCCAGCAGGGGCAAGGGGGGCACATTTACTCACCATACCATGGACCGGGTGGACTCGGCTCTGGGCAGACTGCCTCCCATCCAAAGTGGGGATGCTGCCAGCCGATGGGTACACTGCAACTCAGGGCGTTCCAGGTCGATGTGTCCCGGCCAGGCATCCGCTCACAGGCTTGTCCCCCTCCGGACCAGGGGGCACCGTTGTGGCTAGGCCTAGGTCGGAACTATAACCTGCTCACACTCGTAGGCCAGACTGGGGGGGACCATAAGGATCTAGATTATCCAGTGCGAAGCCCCAGCCGGCATTGTTGCTTGTAGATCGCCAGGAAAATTCTTCCCTTAAAGCGGAGTTCAAGCCTAACCGCACACTCACCTGTCCCACAGTCCAGCGATGCGCTGTTTTCTCCCTCTCTGCTCTGCGGCGCCGGCATCACTGATGTGGGCGTCCGGCTGTGACAGTTTGCGGCTTCACAGCCGGGTACGCACTGCGCATGCGCGAGTTGCGCTATGCGTCGTGATTGGCCGCCAATCTTCTGGGACCTCTGACATGTCCCAGAAGATTGCAGGGAGGGAGGGAGAGAGGAGAACTTCCGCTCAGGGCGCCGTGGCGCTCCGAGCGGAAGTGGGAGCGGGTACCTGTCAAAACTAGGTACCCGCTCCCCCCCCCCCCCCAAAAAAATGACATGCCTAATGTGGCATGTCAGGGGGTTAGGACTATTTAAAGAGGAAGTTCCACTTTTGGGTGGAACTCCGCTTTAACATGAGCTAGCAAGTGAGTAAAGATAAATAAAATATTCTGAAAAGAATAAAAAAAAAAACAGAGACCAGAGTCCCAGCAGGAAACCTAGGTCTACTCCTTCTCTAGGCAGAAACAAACTGATGTGCTGGATTGTGCAGTGGGGTACTCCTTCTCTAGGCAGAAACAAACTGATGTGCTGGATTGTGCAGTGGGGGTTTATGCCTAGAGGGACAGCCCCCTGGGCGTGTGTATTCAAATTTTACTGCCTAGACTACTCCTGATGGGAAGAGCATAAACCCATTCAGCTCATTGGGATGAGGCTGCGTCTGTCGACGGATGATAGCGAAAAGTACATTTTACATACTGTACACAGCTCTCACCCCCTGAAGAAGCTAATTGGTTGGGATCTGTTCTCTTCCAGCATTGAACCACCCAAAATTCACCAAAAATTTGTTCAACAACACACCTTGAAAGTTTCAATGGACTTTATTTAAAGATAAAGTTCTGGAGGAAGGAATGGTGGTTAAAAGGATAGGTATAGCCAAAAATAGCTTTCTTGGTACTACTTTTCCCATGAATCACAGAACAGTCCGTTCTAAACTCCAGTGACCCATTTTCAGCAGACAGCGAGATAAAGCTTGCTGTCATGTGACTTCACTCAGCTGGCCCAGGCTCTGGAAAGATTCAGACTTTACAGTCAGGATCCACTTAGATGCGTGGACCTCCAGATGGTTTAGAAGCTGAGTAGTGAGCTGCTGTGAAACTGAACCAGCTGCTCTCGCCCCCTCCACAGCCCGGTGCTCTAGTGAGTGCTGAAGGCGCAGAGCAGAGAGCCAGTGACTGAAAGTCAATGGTTCTCTGTTCACTGAAGACTGAGAACTAAGAGATCAGAGGTCTTTGATTGCTCAGTTCTTAGTCTTAGAAGCAGCATGGGACAGATGCTGCAAAATCCCAGTTCCGCTATAAGTCATTGATTGCCGCAACTTCTAGTATAAAAAAAAAAATTCCAGTATGTATACACCAAAGTTTGTAGACGCTATAACTACATGCCTATTGGAATTTTTATTTCTCTTAAGTCCTCCGACAGTCGCCGCCTCCTCTAAGTCATCACTATTGGGTATTGACTTCCCCTCCGCAGGAGTAGCTAGGCATAAGACTTAGTCAAAAGAACAAAAGCATTTGCATAGACACACCCATGGGGGCTGTCCCACTAGTCAATACCCCCTGCAGTGATCACTCCCAACTCAGTTTGTTTCTGCCTAGTGTCAGGAGTAGTTAGGCTTTCCCTGTGCTGGGGCTACAGTCTCAGCCTTTCTAATCTTTTTTATTTGATTTTCTTTTAAAAACGTCAGTTTTTTCTTGTTATACTAGCTGTTTCTTTTGTCAGCTTTAGTTTTTAGTCGACTCTTCGGATGAAGATGGATTCATGCGGAGCTGGGAATCGGACTGACCGCCCTGGTTCTCCAGGGCAGAGGGTCAGAGGGACCCCCAGCCCGCCATCGAGCGTTCAGCCATGGTTCGTCCTGGAATTATGAACGACCCTTTTCAGGGTCTCGCTCATCCTTGGACCCTCTGGGGTCTGAGGGGGAGGCAGAGGTGGTTGATGTTTCTCCCCCGGGGTCGCCTGAAGAACGCACGACCATGGATGAGTTGATTGTTTCTGTAAAAGAAACGCTACACTTGGAGGATGAGTCCAGTCCTCCGGGCATTGTGTCGTCCTCCGGTACACATAGGACCCGCAAGTCGGCGCAGGTTTTTCCCTGTTTCATTACACTGTGAATGAACTGTGGCGCACTTTAAAACGTCCATTCAAGGTTCCTAGTCGGTTTAAACTACTTTATCCCTTTGCGCTTGCTACGGAATCGCGATGGTGTGTGCCTCCACAGGTGGATCACACTGTGGCCGTGTTAAACAAGGCTACCTTGATTCCTACTGAGGAGACCCCGGTTTTTCAGGATCCCACAGACAGGAGGTTGGAGTCTCTAGCCCGCCATTCCTACACAGTGGCGGGTTCCTTGCTCAAACCTGTTTTCACGTCCGTTCTGGTGGCTGAGGCGTGGCTGATTGGACTAAGGTGCTTAGATGCAACCTCGCGTCTGATTCTGCCCCCCTGCCACGCTGGCTATGGTGGATCAAATTCACCAAGGAGTCATGTATTTGTGCGATGCGGCCTTAAATGAGGCCCCTTTGGTAGCACGCCTATCTAGTTTTGCGGTGCTTAACCGTCGACTGATCTGGCTGAAGAGCTGGTCGGCTGACCAGACATTACGGAAAACAGTCACTGATTTTTCCTATGCTGGCTCTCGCCTTTTTGGCGAGGCGTTGGATACCTTGGTAAAAGGCGTCACAGGGGGCAAGAGCACCATGCTGCCCCAGAACCCGAAGAGCAAGTCCTTTCGTGGCAAGCGGGGTTCCGCCTCTCGAACCAATCAAGGGTCCTTTCGGAATCAAACCAAGGGCAAGCCCTTCAAGGGCCAAGGTGGCCAGAAGCCCTGGACAGGCAAGCAGAAGTCCAGCAATGCCGGTGCGGCAGGTCAATCCGCCTCTGCCTGAAGGGGCGCCCTCACCCCTTTCTGGGGTGGGGGGACGTTTGCGCGGTTTCCTCCAACCTTGGCTGCTCCGAATTCTCGGACAGGTGGGTTCAGGAAACCATTCGGTCAGGGTACAAGATCGAATTCCTTTCCCGGCCGGCGGACAGATTTTTTCCCTCAAATCTTCATTTGACCCCAGGGCGCCTGCAGGACCTGCATCAAGCGGTGCAGGACCTCCTTGCCCAGGGGGTGATTGTCCCGGTGCCTCATCGGGACAGGTTTCGGGGGTTTTATTCCAATCTGTTCACTGTGCCCAGTAAGGTGCCCAGAAAGGAGGGCAAGGTGCGTCCTATTCTGGACCTGAAAGCACTGAACCGCTTCGTGCGCGTTCGAAAGTTCCGTATGGAATCTCTCCGCTCGTTGGTGGCCTCCCTGAGTCCAGGGGAATTCCTGGCCTCTATAGACCTGAAGGATGCTGGCCAGGTGGGACAGACTACCTCAGTCCTTGGATCTGAGTGTCTCCTTGAGTCGCCGGACCAGAATGGATCTTCTGTGGTGGCATCAGTCCCCGGCTGTGTCAGAAGGAAAATCCTTCCGTCCGTTGCTATGGACGGTGATTACCACGGATGCCAGCCTGTCGGGCTGGGGTGGAGTCCTGGGCAACCTGTCTGCCCAGGGCACTTGGTCGAGGGAGGAATCCTCCCTTCCGATCAACATATTGGAATTGAGAGCGATCAAATTCTGTCTCTTCCAGAGGTCGGATCTGCTTCGGGGCCGTCCGGTTCGGGTACAGACGGACAAAGCTACCGCGGTGGCTTACATCAACCACCAAGGGGGCACCAGGAGTGCCCGGGCGGCCCGGGAGGTGACCGACATTCTGTCTTGGGCCGAGACTCATGTCCCGGCAATCTCAGCAGTTCACATTCCGGGTGTGGAGAATTGGCAGGCCGACTATCTGAGCCGCCAGACCCTGGACCAGGGGGAATGGTCCCTACACTTGGAGGTCTTCCAAATGCTGTGTGCGAAGTGGGGATCCCCGGACGTGGATCTGCTCGCGTCTCGGCTAAACCACAAGGTGGAAAGGTTCGTGGCAAGAACGCGCGATCCTCTGGCAGACGCCTCAGATGCGTTGGTGGCCCCGTGGCATCAGTATCGTCTGATGTATGCCTTTCCTCCGATTCAGTTGTTGTCCAGGTTCCTTCGCAGATTAGCCTCGGAACCACACTTGGTGATTCTGGTAGCGCCAGACTGGCCACGCCGCTCCTGGTACGCCGACGTTGTTCACCTGGCGGTGGCGCCTCCTTGGCGGCTGCCACTGCGGGAAGATCTACTGTCTCAGGGATCGATCTTCCATCCTGCTTTACAGTCGCTGGCTTTAACGGCCTGGCTGTTGAGACCCAGGTCCTGAGAGACAGGGGTCTCGCCCTTGAGGTCATTCCTACTCTAATCAAGGCTAGGAAAACCTTGTCTGGTAAAATCTATTACCGTACCTGGAAGGCTTCTTTCGCCTGGTGTGAGTCCAGGGGGTTCTCCCCTCTCTCGTACTCGGTGTCAAGAGTGTTGGCTTTCCTCCAGACTGGTGTAGACCAGCGCCTGGCGCTTGCCACAATAAAGGGCCAGGTGTCTGCACTGGCTATTCTTTTCCAACGCCCTGTGGCGTCTCATTCTTTAACTCGCACGTTCATTCAAGGTGTGCGACATTTGGCTCCTCCTAGGAGGGAGCCTTTACCTCCATGGGACTTGAACTTGGTTCTGTCCGTGTTACAGCGTGCTCCCTTTGAAAAAATCCGGGAGATGTCGTTGCCTCTGCTGTCTAAGAAGGTTGCCTTTTTAGTAGCGATCACTTCGGCTCGCAGAGTGTCGGAGCTGGCGGCATTGTCTTGCCGCTCCCCCTACTTGGTGATCCACAAGGAAGGTGGTCTTGCGACCTCATTCGTCTTTTCTTCCTAAGGTGGTCTCTGAGTTCCACCTTAATGAGGACATTGTCCTGCCTTCGCTTTGTACGAAGCCTAAGCATCCTAAGGAGGTTGCATTGCATTCCTTGGAGGTTGTCAGGGCGATCAGGGTTTACCTGTCGTCTACGGAGTCTCTTTGTCCTTCCTGAGGGACCTCGGAAGGGCTTGGCTGCGTCTGCAGCGACCATTGCCAAATGGATCAGACAGACCATTGAACAGGCCTATGCTTTGAAGGAACGGGTTCCACCCTTCCCTGTTTCGCCTTACAAGCAAAGCCCTCCTCTGTACCCTCACTTCAAGGGCAATGTAGTCCCTCTCTCTTTTTGGGCCAGGGATGTGTCTCTCTCAGGGACTTCATTCCCCAGCAATCCGTGCAGCTCCAAGATTAGTGGGTGGCACATAACCCAGGCTGCAGCAGACAATAACAGCCTCTCTCCTTATTCCCACACACAGGTGAACAGTTCTATCATGGCAGAGGAGAGAGAAATACTCCAGCAATGTAGGTGGTATGTTATCGAAACCCAAGCAGAGTGGCAACCGTCTCTAAAAAGCCGATGTCCTTTATAATATAAGGATTATCCACCTACTAATGTTCATGCAATATTAGGTGTGACTGTGCTAGAGCCTGCCACTGTATGAGTATAGGGGAAAGTCACACAGGATTTACACTAAAGACAGGCCCGGAGCAAAAAAAAAAAAAAAATAGGCGCAGGGCCTCATGATGGGGTGGACAGGGGACACTGTCAGGAAAGGGTTAACTGGTGGGCAGTGGCCAGGGGTCAAGCGTGGGGATTGGGCAATTCAGGGTGGGGTTACTTACATGGTAACACTGGGGGGGGGCTTGTAAGTCCCAAGCAGTGCCGCGTGGATCGTGAGGAAGAAGGAAGAATCCCTGCTGTGCTGCTTGCCCCTGCGACGGAGGACTTGGATTTGCTTTTTGGCCGGCTCCGGGAGGCTGCTGCCTCGAAGGGGATCGTCCTGGCTGCGGGCGCAGGTCTCCTCACTGCTTGAAGGGGGGTCTGCTGCGGAGGGGGACCGGCGTTCCCGAGCTCGGCGGTCACGGCCGCCGGAGCGTTACAGCCCTCCTGTGTCCCCCCGAGCTGAGCGCCGATCAGGGAGCCCATTAGTGGACCCTCCAGGCTCGCTGGCCCGGCGTTCTCCTGCTGAGGCCGGCGGGGCCTCTGGGAGGAATTCCCCATCTACGGCGGAGCTCGTGCAGGCGGGGTCCCGCCCATTCCTCTTCACCGGCCCCGCCTGCTCGGCGGACAGTCTCGGGGTCTTCGGCCACCCCGGCCTGTGAGGGGCCATAAGGATCATAAGGACATCAGTCTGTGGATGCGCCTTATGACGTCAGCGCGGGCGTCGTCGTCCTTTTTTCCAGGCACGGCCGGAGGTCAGAGCTCCCCTGGACAGCCGGCCGCTAAGCGATGGGGTTTCTGTTGGCAATTTAATGAGGGGACGTGCAAGTTCGGGTCCGCGTGCCGCTTCAAGCACGAGTGCTCCGGCTGTGGTGGTGCGCACCCCCTCTCCCGTTGTTTCAAGCAGGGCAAGACCCGTTCCGGAGACGCTAAGCAGAAGAGGGAGGACGCCGGTGAAGGTGGAAAGGATGCGTCCTTTTCTAAGTAAGTATCCGGATTGGGCGGCTGCTCGTTTGCTGGAGACTGGGTTTTTGGTGGGTTTTATTATTCCGTGCGCTATGACCACTGTTCCCCCTGTGGCGGACAATTTGCGGTCAACGCGGCTGAATCCCGGGGTGGTGTCGGACAAGTTGGCAAAGGAGGTTGCGTTAGGCCGCATGGCGGGGCCTTTTTCCCAGCCCCCTTTGGCCGACTTGGTGGTCTCCCCTTTGGGATTGGTGCCCAAGTTTCGCTTGATTCATCACTTGTCCTTTCCCAAAGGGGGGTCGGTTAACGATGGCATTGATCCTGAGGCCTGTGCGGTGTCCTACACTTCCTTTGATGCGGCCATTTTTTGGGTGCGTCAGTATGGGCAGGGCGCGCTGCTAGCGAATAGACAGACATCGAGGCCGCTTTTCGGTTGCTTCCCGTCCATCCCCACAGCTTTCATCTGTTGGGCTGCCAGTGGCTGGGTTCATTCTATGTGGACCAGTGCTTGCCCATGGGTTGTTCAATCTCATGTGCGTTTTTTGAGAAGTTCAGCTTCTTTGTGGAATGGGTCGTGCGGGAGGTGGCCGGGGTCAATTCGGTCATCCACTATTTGGATGATTTCCTGTGTGTGGGCCCTCCTTCGTCCACTTTGTGCAGTGTTCTGCTGGCGACTATCCAACATGTGGCGGATCGCTTTGGCATTCCATTGGCGGCGGACAAGACTGAGGGACCGAAGACAATGATTCGTTTTTTGGGGATAATTATTGATTCGATGGCCATGGAATGACGCTTGCCCGAGGACAAGCTGCTGGACCTTAAGGCGGAAATTTGCTTGCTGGTTGGTAAGCGTAAAGTGCAACTTTGGCGGTTACAGTCTCTCCTCGGTAAGCTTGCCTTTGCGTGCCGTATTATGCCAATCGGCCGGTATCCGATCGCCGCATCACTTTGTTACGTTGACTGCGGAGCATGCAGAAGATTTGCGGGTCTGGCATGTCTTCTTGACGTCCTTTAACGGTCGGTCGCTTTGGCAGAGAGGCCCGGTCAGCAGCTGCGATCTGGAGTTGTATACGGATGCGGCTGGCTCGATGGGCTTTGGCGCTTTCCTCGAGGGATGGTGGTGTGCGGAGCGTTGGCCGGCGGCGTGGCGCGAGGCTGGGTTCTTGCAGAATTTAGTTCTGTTGGAACTTTTTCCCGTGGTGGTGGCGGTGGAACTGTGGGGGGCGGAATTCAGGGACAAGAAGGTACGTCTGCACTGTGACAACATGGGCGTGGTGCAGGTTATCAATCGGCTTTCCGGTTCGACTCCGCCGGTAATCAGGTTGTTACGTCACTTGGTTTTGCGTTGTCTGCAGTTAAATATTTTCTTGTATGCTGTTCACTTGCCTGGAGTGGCGAACTCGGTGGCTGACACTTTGTCTCGGTTTCAGCAGGACCGGTTCCGGGAGCTGGCGCCGGCTGCGGAGCAACGGGGGGAGCCTTGTCCGCCGGAACTGTGGCGCATTGCATTGGGATCGCCTCTGGTTTGCTCAGAAGGTCGCTGAGTGATGTCACGTGGACTGCGTATTCCAAGGTATGGCGGGAGTGGGCGGGCCTTCTGGAGCGGGTTGGAGCAGGTGCGGTAAGTATGGTCTATCCGTCCCTTGTACTGTATTTCCTGTGTTTGAATTTTGAGCAGGGGGTGTCGACATCGGCCATCGGCCGCAAGCTGGCGGGTTTGGCCTTCCTGTTCAAAATGTGGGGTCTCCCTGACTTTACAAAGGATTTTGTGATTCGCCAGGCCTTAAAAGGTTATCGGCGGGGTTCGCATCAGCCGGACGGCCGTCGCCGATCTCGTTCGGAATGCTGGGGGAGTTGGTGCATCAGGTGAGCAGCTCGTGCTCTTCCCAGTATGAGGCGTTGTTGTTCAAGACGGCCTTTGTTTTGGCCTTTTTTGGGGCGTTCCGTATTGGGGAACTGGTGAGCAATAATAAGAAGTTTCCTGGAGGCCTGTTGGCGGGAGAGGTGAGTTGTTCTGGTTCTTCTGTGGTAATTTTCCTTAGGAAATCCAAAACCGACCAGGCCGGCAAGGGTACGTATGTTCGCCTGTACCGGGTGGGGGGTTCCCCCCTCTGCCCGGTGTCCATGGTGCAAGAGTTTCTGGGGGCGCGCCCCCCGTTTGGGGGTTCTTTCCTGGTACATCTGGACGGCTCGTCCGTGTCCAGGTTTCAGTTTAGGTCGGTGTTTCGGAGGTGTCTGTCTGTTTTGGGTTACAGGCCCGGCGATTATTCTTCGCACTCCTTCCGCATCTGGGTGGCTACGGAGGCCGCCAGGTGGGGAGTGGATGACTCTGTTCTAAAACGGATTGGTAGGTGGGAGTCTAACCGTTTTAAACTGTACGTTCGTCCTCATTTGTTGTAAGTAGTGGAACTTGGGGGGGCTGTGCTGTGTTTGCTTTGTTTGTCATGTTTTCTTGCTGTTTTCATTACAGAGGGAGCTGCCTGCCTTATATGGATCTTGGGGCATTCATATGTGTTCTGGGGGGCCAGGCGGGCGGAGGTGCGGCCCAACGGGCGCCAATTGGGTTTTTCCCGGGAGGAGGCCATTGTTAGATGGATAGGCGTGCCGGGATTGCTCTGGTGCAAGGTCCTGCCAGAAGTGCATCATTTTGCTCGATTGGACAGGGCACCGGGCGTCTTGGTGCTGCACGCTGGGGGTAACGATCTGGGGGTCCTTTCCATGCGCCACCTCATCCGAGATATCAAATTTGACTTTCTTCGGCTGCGCACCTCCTTTCCCGATATGATCATCATTTGGTCAGAAATTGTTGGCCGGACCTCGTGGCGTTTTGCGAGGTCGGTCGCGAGGCTGAACAAAGCCCGCATTAAGGTGAACTCGGCTGTTAGCCGTTTTGTTTGCCGTAATGGGGGTTTGGTGGTCAGGCACAGGGAGCTGGAGGTTGACACGTGGCGTTACCTGCGGAGTGACGGAGTGCATTTGAATGCTGTGGGTACCGACTTGTGGGCCCTTGGTATCCAGGACGGTGTTCAACAAGCTCTGCGAGTGTGGCGGGGCTCACAGGTGTAAGGTTTCACAGAGGTGTGTGCTGTGGCGGTTGGGGGTCTTTGGAGGCGTTAACAGATTTTTGGTCAGTGAATAGGGTGACCCATCTAAGGTATGGAGCCCTCTAGTGTATCCCGGTTAGTAGTGGATTAACCAGGAAGTGGTAACAAGGAGGTATCAGTGGTGAAGTGTGTTTGTTCCCGAGCTGGTGTTGCGCGGCTGGGAACCGTTGGATTTTTAAATACTGATACCGTTTTTAATTGGAATTTTTGGTGCCTCCCAAGACCAACAACCCCTTTTTTCTTATGTGATACTGGAGTATTTATGGTTTCCTGTTTAAAATGTTTATTTTGGTATTTGTTAATAAAATGGCCTACTATTCCACAATTTTCTCCAAGTCGGTTGTCAGTAGCATTTTGTTTAGGTTTAAGAGAATGGGTGTGGGTTAATTCTAAGACCAAGAGTGGGCCTCGGTTATACCCTAATCATGCAGAGTGCAGAGCTCTGAAGAATTGTGCTTGAGCGAAGAAGACCGAGGTTTCAGTTTTTTTCCAGGTTTTGTAATCAGTGTCCAGAGTCCAAAGGCATCAAAGAGTTTTGGGTGTGACAAAGCCTTCAATCCTGCATGCAGGTCTTATTGGAGATGTACGGGCTGTGAGTATGCAGGTGTGCATCCCTTCTTGGAGGATACTGCCCTCCCATTTATGTAGGGGAGGGCAGGCTGTGTATAAGTTGTTACCAAAGCTGAGAGGACCCCCCCAACCTCTTTGGGCAGACCCCTAATGGCTCATTGGAGGAAGCACAAAGTACAGGTTTTGGTAGGTGTGTCCTTGGGACTAGTTAATGGGCAGGTTTACGTTGTATAGCCCAGGTAACTTTGATGATGAATGGTTGCATTGGTAGGTTTTTCCTCTCTTTTTAAAGTGTTACTAAACTCACAACAGTAAAATCGGTCTGCATATGCAGTAAAGCATGCTTGTTATACTCACTAGGAACCTAAGGGGTTAATCCTGTGCATTGTGTAAAAAGGCTGTCTTCTCTCATTCTTTGATGAGGATGAGCACTGATGAGGCATGGGTGGGCACAGATTGGCATGAATGAGGCATGACAGAAACGGATGGGCATGACAGGCATGGATGGGCATGATTGAGGCACAGATGGGCATGATTGAGGCACGGGTGGGAATGATTGAGGTACATATGGGCATGAGTGAGACACAAATGGGCATGATTGAGGCATAGATGGGCATGATTTAGGCACAGATTAGCATGATTGAGGCACAGATTGGCATTACTTAGGCACAGATGAGACACGGTTTGGCATGATTGGCACGGATGGGCATGATTGAGGCATACAGTTGTGTTCAAAATTATTCAACCCCCAATGCTGTAAAGGGTTTTAGGGAATTTAGTGTACATTTGTAATTGTATTCAGAATGAAATCTTACAAGGACTTCTTAAAGAACCATATGCAACTAAAATGACATCAATTGGTTTTGTAATACAGTAGTAAATGTTTCTTTTGTGAATTCATCATTGACACAATTATTCAATTCCTTAAAGACTACCACTCTGAAGAACAGAGGTTCATTGAAGTGTTTTCAATCAGGTATTGAAAACACCTGTGGATGTCAGGGAGCAGCAATAAAGCCTAATAAGCACCAATTAGGCAGCTTTAAAATGACTGTGATACTCAGCTCCGATACTCAGCTCCTTCTAGACATTTACTGGTGTGGTTACAAACATGGTGAAATCAAGAGAATGGTCCAGGAAGACAAGAGAAGGTGATTACTCTTCACAGGAAGGGCAATGGCTATAAGAAGATTGCAAAGATGTTAAACATACCAAGAGACACCATAGGAAGCATCATTCGCAAATTCAAGGCAAAGGGCACTGTTGAAACGCTACCTGGTCGTGGCAGAAAGAAGATTCTGACTTCGACTGCTGTGCGCTACCTGAAGCGTAGAGTGGAGAAAAGTCTCCGCGTGACTGCTGAGGAACTGAGAAAAGATTTGTCAGATGTGGGTACTGAAGTTTCTGCTCAGACAATACGGCGCACACTGCGTAATGAAGGCCTCCATGCCAGAACTCCCAGGCGCACCCCCTTGCTGTCTCCAAAGAATAAGAAGAGTCGACTGCTGTATGCCAAAAGTCACGTGGACAAACCACAGAAGTTTTGGGATAGTGTTCTGTGGACTGATGAAACAAAATTAGAACTGTTTGGGCCCATGGATCAATGCTATGTTTGGAGGAGGAAGAACAAGGCCTATGAAGAAAAGAACACCTTGCCTACTGTGAAGCATGGCGGGGGGGTCAATCATGCTTTGGGGCTGTTTTGCTTTTGCAGGTACAGGGAAGCTTCAGCGTGTGCAAGGTACAATGAATTCTCTTCAGTACCAGGAAATATTGGATGACAATGTGATGCAGTCCGTCACAAACCTGAGGCTTGGGAGACGTTGGACCTTTCAACAGGACAAATGATCCCAAGCATACCTCCAAGTCCACTAGAGCATGGTTGCAGGTTAAAGGCTGGAACATTTTGGAGTGGCCATCACAGTCACCAGACTTAAATCCGATTGAGAACCTCTGGTGGGACTTAAAGAAAGCAGTTGCAGTGCACAAGCCTAAGAATGTGACTGAACTGGAGGCTTTTGCCCATGACGAATGGGCGAAGATACCCGTAGATCGCTGCAAGACACTTGTGTCAAGCTATGCGTCACGTTTAAAAGCTGTTATAACTGTAAAAGGATGTTGTACTAAGTACTAAGATTGAATGTCACTTGGGGGTTGAATAAAACTGATAATGATGTGAGCACAGAAAAGACATTTGTGGTTATTTCATTATAAATGTTATGTTATATTTGTCTGACCTACACATGCCTCTTTGATTTAATTGTAAGCAGGATGACTGAATGATCAAAATCAATGTCAAACTGGCCAAAACAATCAATTTCAGTGGGGGATGAATAATTTTTAACACAACTGTAGATAGGCATGATTGAGGCACAGATGGGCATGATTGAGGGATGATTGAGGCACTGATCGGGCAAGGGTGAGCAGTGCTGCAGTCTCCCTCCTCCTCACACGCTGTACCGAGGAAAAAACTAATCCGGACATGCGTCGGTTTGTTGACAACTGATCGCTCTGTCATTGGATGGAGCCATCACATGGTAAAGGGCCGCTGTCATTGGCCCTTTACCACGATGCGTGATGCGCCGGGTTGAGCATGGACACTTCCATACTCAACCAGGGGGGTGCGCGGGAAGCGCGATTCTATGCGGACGTCCCTGTACGCCCTTCCTAGAACTAGCCGACATTGTGTAGCTGGTACTATGGCCCGGTTGGCAAGTGGTTAAAGGATGAGCGGATTGCAGATCAACTGTAACAGGAAGGAAGGTGGGGATAGAGTCCAAAGGGTCAGAAGCACTAAGCAGAGCAGATGCTACAAAGACTTAAGCCTGGAACAAATGTCTGTTTTTTGTTGCTTGCTAATCTCAATTGAAGAGGTTACCCAACGTATGAAAATCCTCGTACGACAGAATACAACTTCGGAAGTGATGTCATGTGTTATATTGTTTTGTACTATGTATTATTTTGTTTCTGAGCATGTGTATTCATGCTCTTACAATTTTTTTCAGAGGAAAACTGTACTGACTAAACAAACATCAGATGTTGTGTTCACTTACGATAAATTTTATAGCTCGCACCTTCAGGCTTTGTCACCCGAAAAGTCGGAATTAGCTGTCGAACGCACTATACTAACAATCATAAAATTGGACGATAGTTCATCATACAAAATTTAACTTCCGTATTTCTTATCCCGTGTACGGGCCTTTAGGTCTTCCTGTGGGAGAGTAATTAGAGCTGCATGACCAGATTTAATAGAATCCAGGTTCAAAACCACCCAGATACATGACAGAGCCATAGACACACACAGCCCGGCTCACGAGAGCGCTCACACGAGTGCCCCCATACGAGTGAGCCCATAGCACACAGCTTGATACTGGGTCACTCAGAGAAGAGGAAGAGCAGACAGCTCCGGCGGGGGGCCCCAAAAGAGGAAGGAAGGGCCGCTCTGTGCAATACTACTGCACGGAGCAGGTAAGTAAAACGTTTATTGTTTTAAGAAAAAAAAAATGTATGTCTTTACAAGTGCTTTAAAAGCACAGTTCAAACTGGCATGAACTCACTAAGATTGCTTAAAGTGATACTAAAGTCTGTTGTTTGTTATTTTTAAAGAAAAAAATATGTTATACTTACCTGCTCTGTGCAGTGGTGTTGCACAGAGCAGCCCAGTTCCTCCTCTTTTCCTGTCCCTCTTGAGCGCTCCTGGCCCCTCCTTCCTGACGAGTGCCCCCACAGCAAGCAGCTTGCTGTGGGGGCACCCGAGCCGAGCCGCAGCTCCGTGTGTCCATTCAGAAAAAGAGCCATGTTCGGCCTCGCCCCTTTCTCTCCTGATTGGCTAACTCTGATCTAACTTTGATTGACAGCAGCGGGAGCCGATGGCGCCGCTGCAGTGTCTCAGCCAATCAGTTGGGAGAGTCCCGGGTGGCCAAGGCACTCGTGCACATCACTGGAGGAAGATGGGGCTTAGGTAAGTATTAGGGGGGGTTGCTACACACAGAAGGTTTTTTATTTTAATGCATAGAATACATTAAGATAAAAAAACCTTCTGACTTTAAAACCACTTTAAGCCGGCCATAGACTAATTGAAATTACCTGCTAAACCAGCCAAATTTCAATCCATCTATGGGCAGGCCGGGTTACTTAAGTCAATCTTTCAATCGACTTCAGAACAAACAGCCTGTCGAAATACAATGATCACTGCCAGCAGTATTAAAAAAACACACACACAAAAAAAAAAACCCTGATGGCTAGGAAACCTCCAGCTGTTAGAATACAATAGAGTAGCAGGAAGGATTTCCGCATCAATAATGACTATGTTGATGGGGGGGGGTATTAAGCAATTTTCTTTCCTTCAACCCATGTCTGAAGGAAAGAAAATTGCATAATGTATGGCTTGCTTTAGGCTCGGTTCACACTATTGCGATGCGGGAAGGCTGCGAATTCGCAGCCTGTTCCCGCATCGCACACGCACCCCCGGCAGTTCACACTGCCATATGCGATCCGCTGGGGGTGTCAATGTAATCTTAACGACACCCCCAGTTTGATCGCATATCGCAGTGCGATCGTGCAGTTCGCACAGGATCGGATCGCACAAGTGTGAACCGCTGTGCGATCCGATCCTGATGCGGCAGCAAAAATGCCTCCTGTGCGTCTTTGCTGCGGGTGCGGTGCGAATTTAGCCATACAAACTGTATGGCTAAACTCGCACCGCACAGCTGATCGCATGTCATGTCGGAGCAGTGCGCTCCGACATGACATGCGAACCCGGCACACGCAGAAGTGTGAACCGGCTCTTACATTACAACATTAGGCGGTTAAACAAAAAAAAAAACACAGCCAACATTCGGCCGTGTGTAAGTCGACCGCTTGGCTGGCTGTTGTCGGACAAGCATGCTGGAGAACCAGCAACCGACCGGCTCCGGATAAGCTCAGTCAATGGCGGAGAGCACTGATCGGAGTGTTCTGGCGGGGGGCCGTCCCTCTGTCAGAACACAACAGCACAGCGGTAGAGATTGCTGTACTAACTTCAGATAGTTAGTACAGCGGTTTCCGACCGGAGCTGACAGTTTTTTCCCTCAACCCACTGGGTTGAATAAACAAAAACTCAGTGTATACCAGGTTTTAATCACCAAAGTTAACACCCCCAGAATATCACATAGGGAATATTCCAACATACGTGAGCTATTGTCTTGTGTAAATAGTGGGAGTGTCTGCTACGTAGAGTGCATCTGGAAAATATTCACAATGCTTCACTTTTTTCACATTTTGTTGTGTTACAGCCTTATTTCAAAATGGATTTCCTCAAAATTCTACAATACCCCATAATGACAACGCGAAAAATGTTTGTTTAGAAATCTTTGCAAATTTATTTAAAAAAATATACATAAGTATTCACAGCCTTTGCTCAATACTTTGTTGAAGCACGTTTGGCACCAATTACAGCGTCAAGTCTTTTTGAGTATTATAGTACAAGCTTAGCACACCTTTTTTGGACACTTTCTCCCATTCTTTTTCGTGGGACCTCACAAGCTCCTTTAGGTTAAATGGGGAGGGTCGGTGCACAGCCATTTTCAGATCTCCAGAGAGGTTCAATGGGGTTCAAGTCTGGGCCACTCAAGAACATTCACAGAGTAGCCACTCCTTTGTTATCTTGGCTATGTGCTTAGGGTCGTTGCCCAGTTGGAAGATGAACCTCCGCCACAGTCTGAGGTCTAGAGTGCTCTTGAGCAGGTTTCCTTCAAGGATGTCTCTCTACATTGCTGCATTCATCTTTCCCTCGATCCTGACTATGAGGTCCAGAGCGCTCTTGAGCAGGTTTCCATCAAGGATGTCACTCTACATTGCTGCATTCATCTTTCCCTCGATCCTGAACATTTTTCACTTGATCAGCATCACTGGCAGTGCTGATCAGGCTTCATTAACACTTTGCCACAAATCACGGGACACGCTTGCGATCCTGTTAATTTAAATGGCAACCCAATCACGGCGCAATTTTGCAGCGATTGTCGCCCCCAACAGAACAAAAAAAAGAAGACTCATGTACAGTCAATCTAAGTACTGACAAAACATATGGTAGTTGGTACAGCTACACCTTGACCACTTGCCGACCGCCGCAAGTACATATACTGCGGCGGTCAGCCCCTCACATGCAAAGTCACGGACACCCCCCCCCGCGCGCATGTGACCGGCGGACCCGATTTCCGCCGGTCATTCGGCGATCGTCGGTGCAGAGGGAGAAAGGCAGGCGGCTGATGTAAACAAGCCGCCTGTCATTCTCCCCTGTGTAGAAACAGTCATCATACGGTTCTACTATGTAGGACTGTTGATCACTGTTCCTACAGCTCAAGCCACAGCCAATCACAGTTAGAATCACGCCCCTAGGGACACACACCACCCCTCCCTCTCAAAAAAAAGTTAACCCCCTCACTGCCAGTGTAATTTTACAGTAACAGTGCATATGTATAGCACTGATTACTGTAGAAATGTCACTGGTAACCCCAAAAGTGTCAAAAATGTCAGTCAAGGGTCCGATCTGTCCACCGCAATGTCGCAGTACCGCAAAAGAAAAAAAATCGCAGATCGCCGCCATTACGCATTAAAAAAAAAAAAATGACAAAAATCTTTCCCTTTGTTAGTAAACGCGATAACTTTTGCGCAAACCAATGAAAATACGCTACCAAACATATGTAGCATAAAACAAATTGGCCCGAAAATGTTAAAAAATTTAGATTTTTTACATTTTTTTGGGGGGGGAATTTAAAAAAAATGTGAAAAATATTGTTATTTTTGCAAAATTGACGCTCTTTTTTTGTTTATAGCGCATGATCAAAAAAATCGCACAGGTGATCAAATACCACCAAAAGAAAGCTCTGTTTGTGGGAAAAAAAGGACATCAAATTAGTTTAGGTACAGTGTCGCACGACCTCGCAATTGTCCGTTAAAGTCATGCAGTGCCGAATCGCAAAATAGGCCCTGGTCAGGAAGGGGGTAAAATCTTCCGGGGCTTAAGTGGTTAAAGTGATTGCCTTTTATGTTGTTCAACAACAAGTACATTTTTTTTTTTTCCTTACAGTAAGGCAAGTGCTTACTTTTAGTGTCTCTGTACAAGAAAGCCTACACAACAACTTCCTGCCACAGACACACACAATTATTATTATACATTTGTAGCTCTACCCCCACATGAGCCAATGAATAGAATGGGTCCTCTGTTCTTTGCCTCAACCTTCCCAAGGGCCTCTGGCACACCTGGTTGAGTGTAAAAGCAAGTAAACACAGTGAAGCACAGCAAATAAATCCTGTTACTCAAAAATAGTGCTATATATCAAAAGCAGGCACCAAACCAGTTAGGAAGGGTAATCCTAATGTATTATCACTCAGTAAAGTTGATAACCAAACAGTATAAGGCTGGGTTCACACTTGTGCAATGCGGGAAACAGGGCAATTCCAGTGCGGCATCCCGCATCGCATATGTCACTGGCAGGCATTTCACACTGCCCTCTGCAAGCCGCTGCGGGTGTAAATGTAAAGTGAATGAAACCCCCAGATCAGTTTGCATATTGCAGTGCGAACTGTAAAATGGTACAGGAAGTGGATTACACCCATGTGATCTAATTCCAATGCAGACAAAAGAAAGGGTCCTGTACCCTTTTAGTCTGAATGCGATGCAAATTCAGCCATACAAACTGTATAGCTGAATTTGCATCACACAGACATCACATGTGATCTGCACAGCAATGAGAGGCATGTTGAGCCCATTGAATATTTAATTTTTTTTGCCACAGGTGTTAGAAAAATGACTAATAAAAATTATTTTTTTTTACACAAAGTTGTCATTGAAATTATATATTGCTCACGCATGCCATGGGTATATGTGTAATTACACCCCAAAATATATTCTGCTGCTTCTCCTGAGTACAGGAATACCACATATGTGAGACTTTTTGGGATCCTAGCTGTGTACGGGACCCCGAAAACAATCTCCACCTTCAGAATTTCAAAGGGCATAAATTGCTCATTGCATTTTCTCAATACCTATCACGGTTTCGGGGGCCCTGAAATTTTAAGATAGCACAAAACCCCCCCAAATGACCCCATTTTGCAAAGAAGAAACTCCAAGCTGTTTGCTAAGAGGCATGGTGAGTCCATGGAATATTTTATATTTTGACACAAGTTTCAGGAAAATTATTATTATTATTATTTTTTACACAAAGTTGTCACTAAATTATATTTTTCTCACACATGCCATGGGTATATGTGAAATGACACCCCAAAACACATCCTGCTGCTTCTCCTGAGTATGGGGATACCCCATGTGTGAGACTTTTTGGCAGTCTAGCAGCGTACAGGACCCTGAAAATCAATCACCGCCTTCAGGCTTTCCAAGGGCAAAAATTGTTGATTTTACTCCTCACTACCTATCACAGTTTCAGAGGCCATGAAATGGCAAGAAAGTACAACCCCCCCCAAATGACCCCTTTTCGGAAAGTAGACACCCTAAGCTATTTGCAGAGAGGCATGTTGAGTGTTTTGCAGATCTCACTTTTTGTCACAAAGTTTTGAAATTGGGAAAAAGAGAAAAATAGATGCATTTTCCTACATTTTCTTCATTTTCCAAAATAAATGAGAGCTGCAAAATACTCACCATGCATATTAGCAAATACCCTGGGGTGTCTACTTTTCGAAAAGGGGTCATTTGGGGGGGGGGGGGGTTTGCTATCTTGGCATTTCATGGCCTCCAAAACTGTAATAGATAGTGAGGAGTGAAATCAACAAATTACGCCCTTAGAAAGCCTGAGCGGTGATTCGTTTTCGGGCTCCTATACGCGGCTAGACTGCCAAAAAGTCTCACACATGGGGTATTCCAATACTCAGGAGAAACAGCAGAATGTATTTTGGGGTGTCATGTCATTTCACATATACGCATTGGCATGTGTGAGCAATATATCATTTAGTGACAACTTTGTGTGAAAAAATAAATAAATAAATAAATAAATAATAATTTTCCCGAATTTTGTATCAAAATATAAAATATTCCAAGGACTAACCATGCCTCTCAGCAAATAGCTTGGAGTGTCTACTTTGCAAAATGGGGTCATTTCGGGGGGTTTGTGCCATCTCGAAATTCAAGGAAGTAAAATAATAGAAAATTTATATCAAATACTTACCGTAATTTTCCTTTCCTGATTGACTCCATGGCAGCATAAGTATAGGGTTTAGCCCCGCCTCCAAACCTACCCTATAGGACACCACTCCCATAAATCTTTGCACCTGTTCAGCACACGTGTTCTGTAACTATCCTCCACAGAATCCGGGAGGGAACTCCTGCTGCCATGGAGTCCATCAGGAAAGGAAAATTACGGTAAGTATTTGATATAAATTTTCCATTTTCCTGACAGACTCCATGGCAGCATACGTATTGGGAAATAACTTGCCGTACACAACAGGGTGGGCAGGTGCTGAACAAAAGTTTAATTTACTCTTTCGACTGACAGGACTTGTAAACCAAAATTTACAGAAGAAAGAGCAGCTGGCTCAACACAATAGTGAGATAAAAAGGTATTAATAGAAGACCACGATGCTGCTCTACAGATTACATCGGAAGCGACGTGTCTGGAGACTGCCCAGGAAGTGGAAACACTCCTAGTCGAGTGAGCCGTAACCGCCATTGGAGGGGTCAAGCCCTTTGCCCTGTAAGCCCATTGGATGTCCTGAATGATCCAGGAGGAGATTGACCTTGGAGACGCTCTTGAGCCTTTATTCTTGCCATGAAAGGCGACAAAAAGATATTCCAACTTTCGGAAAGGGAGATGTGGCATCAAGATATTTTTTGATGCAGCTACCCACGTCCAGTGGGTGGACCGGAGAGCCTTCCTCCTGCCTGAAGGTAGGCAGCACAATCTCAGCATTCTCATGAAAGACAGAAATAACTTTTGGTCTTGCATCCAACATGGGAATAAGTACCACTCTGTCAGGAAAAAAGGTCAAAAAAGGCTCTTGTGCCCCAAGGTCCCCAATCTCAGATACTCTTTTTGCCGAAGTCACAGCTACTAGGAAGACCATCACTAGAGTAAGCTCTTTGTATCTTGAATATGATGTGTAAAGAAATCCAGCACCAGAGGAAGGTCCCACTTGGGGACCCCTTGTCAGATGGAAGAATGCTTGCAGCGCTTGGAAAGCTGCCCGAAGTTTAAGGACAATGGATACTATCCCTTGAGTGGGGAAGCTCCACTTGCCTTGAGCCATTTCCGTGAGACAGTGGGCGCCCCAGCCTATATTGCTGGCATCTGAAGTTTCTACTACCCACGGAGTTAGTCTCAGTGAATGACAGTTCAGCAGGTGATCTCTGCACAGCCACCAAGGAAGACTCGCTCTCATGGCTGGAGTCAGAAAAATAGACTGATCTAGGTGCCATGCGTCCCATTGTTGCAGGAATCCCTTCTGAAAAGGTCTCATCCTCCACAGGGCCCACTTCACCATGGGGACTACTGCGACCATAGTCCCAATCACCTTCAGGCATTGACGTGCTTGAAGATGGGAAGATGAGAGGGCGTGGCGAACTCTGTCCCTGACTATACCGACTTTCTCCTCTGGAAGAGAGATTGTCATCCTTGCTGTGTTGAACAGAGAACCGAGGTAAACAAGGGACTGAGTTGGGGTCAAATGGCTCTTCTCTTCGTTCAAGAGCCAAACGAACCTCTGGAGGGTAGACACGACTTGATTTAGGTGAATTATCAACTGGCCTTTGTCTTGAGACAGAAGAAGGAGGTCATCCAGGTAATGATGGAGTCGAATACCTCTTGTTCTCAACAGGGCTACCACAGCCAACAAGACTTTTGAAAAGGTCCGTGGAGATGTGGAAAGCCCGAATGGGGGACAGGTAAATTGCAGGTGTGAGTTGCCTACAGCGTCCTGGAGATACTTCTGAAACCCCTCTGAAACAAGAACATGAAAATATGCGTCCTTTAGGTCGATGGACACCCTCCAGTCGAATAGATAGCAGGGTCTCCATTTTGAATCTTTCTTTCCTTATAAACTGGTTTAAGAAAGTCAGATCTATAACTGGTCTCCATGAACCGTTTTTCTTGTGGACCAGAAAAAGCAGAGAGTAAATTCCCTGGCCTTGCTCGGGTTCTGGTACGGAAATGACAGCCCCTTGAGATACCAGAGACTCTACGTAAGAAAGCAGAACTTGACACTTCTCTCCTGGGGATGGTAGAGCTGTAGGCAGGAATCTTGATCTGGGGGATTCTTTGAAGACCCACTTGTGACCTAATGACACTGTCCTGACGGTCCAGGGGTCCTGAATCGAGGCCGCCCAGAAAAGACGGAAGCAAAGTAGTCGTGCTCCTACCCGACATGCCTGAGCGGGCCCAACTTCAAAAAGACTTAGTGGGCTCGCGGTCACCAGAGGAAACATTTTTTTAAGTCTTCCTGGAAGATTGCCTTGACCTTCAATTACACCCAAATTCTCATCCAGGCCTGTAGGTACGAGCATCCCTGGCCCGATCTGGGACATACTTCCTGTTAGGTTGCCCTTTCTTCGCATTGAACTGGCACTGTTCCTGGGGAAGAAAACCAGACTTCCCGCCTGTAGCTCGAGTTATGGCCTCATCAAGCTTATTCCCAAAGAGGGAGGACCCCTCAAAGGGAATACGGCACCAAACTTGTTTGGATGCCGGGTCAGCGACCCAAGGACGGAGCCATAAAGCCAGATTCGCCGTGACTGAGGAAAGCATAACTCTAGCCAACAGACGGATTAGGTCTATGGAAGCCTCCACAAGGAATGACGAAGCCATCCTTAGTTCCTGGATCGGGGAACTTCTGGCCACTTCCTCCGACACTCCTCTGACGAACTCGTCAACTACATCAGCCCATGACTCCATAGCCTTGGAAAGGGCTGCTAAGGCCAAAGCCGGTTTGCAAGCCATACCTGCCGTCAAATAGATCCTCTTCAGATCCGAATCCATTCTATGGTCTAAAGGATCTTTGAAGGAGACCGTATCTTCTAAGGGGAGGGTCACATGCTTGACCAGCCTCATGACCGCTGCATCCACTAGAGGAGGAGATTCTAGATTCTTGACATCTTCCTCTTTAAACGGATACAATCTGGACATCTTGGAGGTCATGGAGTTCTTCCTCTCCACCTTACTCCATTCCTCTGAGATGATCTCCCCCAACTCTTCTAGGAACGGGAAGTTAAGACGCTCCTTATTGAGCTGTTTAAAATATTTTTTTTGTTTGGGAGGAGAAACAGCTGAATCTTCCCAGTTTAAGGTCTCCCTGACCGCCTTTACAAGGGAAGGGACCAAGGCGAATTCAAAGCACAGACAAGGATCCTCTATCTCAGAGTCGCTATCTGACAGGAGCGCTGAGTGGTGACTTGGATGAGTAGACTCAAAGTCCTCCTGAGGTTGTACCCTCACAAGGGAAGGGCTTGGAGGAACCGCTTCAGAGCCCTGGGGCTGACCGACACCCAGTTCGGCAAGAGAATCCTTCACGACCCTCTTCACAAGGGCTTCAAGGCGCTGGTCGGAGGTGTCCCTTTCTCCCGCAGCCTGGGAAAAACACCTGTCACATAGGGACTTAGATTCAGGGACCCGGGCGCCACAACCCCAACAACCCGCTTTGTCAGGTTTTCGTGAGGGGCCAGCTGATGTGGATGCCTTCTTATGATGCTGGGAACCCGATGGGGACCTCCTAGCAGATTTTGAAGAGTGCCGGTGGTGAGAGCTTGAACGACGTTCGCTCCTTTGAGAGGAGTGATGAGTATCCGAACAGGAAGGGCTGAAAAAACAAAGAAACACAGACAGGAAGCTAGGAACATGAAAAATGCTCCAATCCCCCCCTACACACACCCCAAACCCCAAAATCCCTGAGTACCTGTTAAGGGCGGGCTGACCACAGGAGAGCGGAGAGGCTTCCATACTGGCGCTGACCTGCAGGGATGAGCCGGACAACGATATCAGAGAGGAAGCGGATATGGGGGGGGGGCTCCCAAGCCTGGGGTTCAGAGTACTCACCAGGAAACCAGGTGCAGAGCGGCAGCGATGCAGCAGAAAGCGTTTTCATAATACACACAGTCTGCTGACAGCTTGGGAGATTTAAATATGGCGCCCCGTGATGTCATCAGCGGGCGCCGCAAAAAACGCCACTTCGCATGCGCGAGAACCAAGCTTTGTTCCTGAGGCGTTCGCGCATGCGCAGTAGCGCAAAAAAACGCCGGCCGGTCAGGAAGTGAGACGCTGACCGGCCCCGAAGCCCTAACCACCAGGGAACAAAAGGAAAATATAAAGGTAACATATAGCCATTAATGAACCACCATAAACAATAGCTGCCATGGAGAAACAATAATATATGGGGTACTCACGAACCGCTAGTCACCAGGGATGGACGGACACACACCGGACTTTATATATGTAGGGTACAGGCCAACCGCAGAAGCTGGGCTTTTTGGCCAAAGGCTGCAACACATCTTCGCCCCTACTCCATACCCCGCAGCAGCTGGGCCTTATTGGAGAGCACTCAATACCCGAATGGTAGAGTCATCCATCTCCTGGGATCCATCTTCAGGTAGGATACAGGTAATCCTTTGGAGGACAAAAAAGGAACATGTGTGCTGAACAGGTGCAAAGATTTATGGGAGTGGTGTCCTATAGGGTAGGTTTGGAGGCGGGGCTAAACCCGATACGTATGCTGCCATGGAGTCTGTCAGGAAAAGCAATTTACGCCATTAAAAAACCTGAAGGTGGTGATTGGTTTTCGGGGTCCCGTACACAGCTAGGATCCCAAAAAGTCTCACACATGTAGTATCCCTGTACTCAGGAGAAGCAGCAGAATGTATTTTGGGGTGTCATTTCACATATAGACATGGCATGCGTGAGCAATATATCATTTAGTGACAACTTTGTGTAAAAAGTAACCAAAAAAAAAACACATTTTAATTTTCCTGAAACTTAGGGCAAAATATAAAATACTCCATGGACTCAATATGCCTCTCAGCAAATAGCTTTGGGTGTCTACTTTCCAAAAAGGGGTCATTTGGGGGGTGTTTGAACTGTCCTGACATTTTATGCTCAATCTTAGCCACACATCACCCACTCTTCTAACCACTTGAAGACCAAGCCTTTTCTGTGACTTTTTGTTTACATTAAAAAATATATATATTTTTTTTAACTAGCAAATTACATTGACCCCCCAAACATTATATATTTTTTTTAAAGCAGAGGCCCTACAGAACAAAATGGTGGATGTTGCAATTTTTTTCGTCACAGTATTTGCGCACAGATTTTCCAAACGCAATTCTTGCGAAAAAAAAAACGGAATTTTTGTAAAATCTTACCTGTAAAATTCCTTTCTCTGAGTCCTCCGACAGTCGCCGCCTCTTCATATTCGTCACATATGGGGTATTAGACTTTGCTCCGAAGGAGTAGCTAGGCAACAGAATATGTTAACATTAAAGCTTTTAACATATCCCACCCTCAAGGGGTGGTCCCCTCAGTCAATACCCTCCTACTTCCTGCAACCATATCTCAGTTTCAGTGGAATAGCAGTAGAGTATACAACCAAACCCCAAAAGAGGGGCGGGGGTGGCGACTGTCGGAGGACTCAGAGAAAGGAATTTTACAGGTAAGATTTTACAAAAATTCCGTTTTCTCTTACGTCCTCCGACAGTCGCCGCCTCTTCATATTTGTCACATATGGGGACGTCCCAAAGCAGTGAAAACATAAGGGGTGGGGAACGCATCCGCGCCGAAAGGCAACGCAGTCTCCGCATCAAAGAAAGGAACCTTACCAAAGGAAGGAAACCAGCTGGGCTACAGGAAAAAATAATTGCTCAACAGGAGCAACAACCCAGGAAAAGACAAAGAACCAGGGGATAAAAAACTTATCCCAACAGCCAGAGGTCCCCAACAAGGGACCCTAGGGAATTGCCGCACTAAGAACCTTGCGGCCAAAGGAAGCATCCGCCGATGCCTGAACATCTACTTTGTAGAATTTTGTGAAAGTGTGCACGGTCGACCAGGTCGCCGCCTTACACACCTGGGCTACAGAAGCCCCATGACGACAGGCCCAAGACGTACTCAGAGATCTAGTAGAGTGCGCCTTCACAGGCACAGGGGGAACCTTCCCCTGCAAAGCATAGGCCTGTTCAATGGTCTGCCTGATACATTTGGCGATGGTAGAGGCCGACGCCGCCATGCCCTTCCGAGGACCCTCTGGAAGAACAAACAAGGAATCCGTCTTTCGAAAAGACTCAGTCGATTTAAGGTAAACCCTTATCGCCCGAACAACATCCAAAGAATGTAGTCTCACCTCTTTCGGATGTTTAGGCTTCGCGCACAGCGAAGGCAAGACAATATCCTCATTAAGATGGAATTCCGAAACTCGCTTCGGAAGAAAAGAAGGATTAGGTCGCAAGACCACCTTATCCAAATGAACAACCAGATACGGAGACTTGCAGGACAAAGCCGCCAGCTCCGACACTCTGCGAGCCGAAGTGATCGCAACCAAAAAGGCGACCTTTTTGGACAACATAGACAAACGAGATCTCCCTGATCTGTTCAAAAGGAGCACGTTGTAACACAGATAAAACGAGATTCAAGTCCCAAGGGGGCAGAGGATCCCTCCTAGGAGGAACCAGATGCCGCACTCCCTGAACAAAAGTGCCAACCAAGGAGTTGGAAGCCACGGGACGTTGAAACAGAACGGCCAGCGCAGACACCTGACCCTTTATCGTAGCCAGCGCCAAACGCTGATCGACACCTGTTTGAAGGAAGGACAGCACTCGGGAAACCGAGTACGTGCGGGGTGAAAACCCCCTGGACTCACACCAGGCAAAATAGGCCTTCCAAGTACGGTAGTAAACCTTCCCCGAGGAAGACTTCCTCGCGTTGATCAAGGTATGAACGACCTCCGGGGAGAGACCCTTCTCCTTCAGGACCTCGGTCTCAACAGCCAGGCCGTCAAAGCCAGCGACTGTAAAGCAGGATGGTATATCGGCCCTTGAGACAGGAGATCGTCTCGAAGAGGTAGACGCCACGGGGCGTCGACTGACAGATTCACGAGGTCTGCGTACCAGGACCGGCGAGGCCAGTCCGGCGCCACAAGAATCACCGTGCTGCGTTCCGATTGTAACCTGCGAAGGAACCTGGACAGCAACTGAATCGGTGGAAATGCGTACATCAGCTCATACTGATGCCACGGGGCCACTAACGCGTCCGACGCGTCTGCCCGAGGGTCGCGCGTCCTTGCCACGAACCTCCTCACCTTGTTGTTGAGACGAGACGCGAACAGGTCCACATCTGGAAGACCCCACTTCGCGCACAACATCTGGAAGACAGCCGGGTGGAGAGACCATTCCCCCTGATCCAGGGTCTGGCGACTCAGATAGTCCGCCTGCCAGTTCTCCACCCCCGGAATGTGCACCGCCGTTATCGCCAGGACATGAGTCTCGGCCCAAGTCAAAATGTCGGCCACTTCTCGAGCCGCTCGGGCACTCCTGGTGCCCCCTTGGTGGTTGATGTAGGCCACCGCCGTGGCATTGTCCGTCTGCACCCGAACCGGGCAGCCCTGCAGCCGGTCCGTCCAGCGATGAAGACAGAGATTTATCGCACGCAATTCCAGAATGTTGATCGGAAGGGAGGACTCCCCCTCCGACCAAGTTCCCTGGGCGGACAGAACGCCCAGAACACCACCCCAGCCCGACAGGCTGGCATCCGTGGTGATCACCGTCCACGAGATAGGACGAAACGACGTGCCCCCGGACACCATCGGGGACTGGAGCCACCACAGAAGGTCTCTTCTGGTGCGATGACTAAACGAGATTTGAAGATCCAGAGATTGAGGTCGCCCGTCCCACATGGACAGGATCTCCGCTTGGAGACCCCGCGTGTGAAACTGGGAGAAGGGAATCGCCTCGAAGGCCGAGACCATCAATCCCAGACATCTCATGCACGTCCGCAGAGACGAGAGCGGAACGTCCCGGAGGGACCTGACTTCCTCCTGAAGAGTTCTGAGTTTGTCTTCCGGCAGGAAGACCTTCGCCTGCACCGAGTCCAGGATCATTCCCAGGTAGGGAAGACGAACCGACGGACTCAGTGTCGACTTTGGAAAATTTATCGTCCAACCAAACTCCTGCAGAGTTTGCATCGTGACAGACAGGTCCTCCTCCAGACCCTGGCTGGTCGCAGACCGAACCAGAATGTCGTCCAGATACCCCAGGACAGAAATGCCCTGGGCTCTCAATAATGCCAGAACCGGTGCAAGCACCTTGGTGAAAACCCGCGGAGCCGAGGCGAGACCAAAAGGCAACGCCCCGAACTGGTAGTGATCCTCCGCAATGGCGAATCGAAGGTACCGCTGGTGACCCTCGAAAATGGGGATGTGAAGATACGCATCCTTCAAATCGATGGAGGCCATGAATTCCCCCGGAACCAGGGCAGCCATCACCGACCGCAGGGAGCGGAACTTGCGAACCCGCACAGAGCGGTTCAGAGCCTTCAAGTCCAGAATTGGACGAACCTTGCCCTCCTTCCTGGGCACGGCGAACAGATTGGAATAAACCCCCGAAATCTGTTCCGATGAGGCACCGGAACCACCACCCCCTGAGCCCTCAGGTCCCGCACCGCCAGGTGCAGGTCCCGTAAACGCTCCGGAGACAGCTGAAGATTTGAGGGAAAAAATCTGCTCTCCGGCCGAGAGAGAAACTCGATCTTGTAACCAGATCGAACGATCTCCTGAACCCATCTGTCCCGCACGCGGGCCAACCAGGGTTGAAGAAAACCGAGCAAGCGTCCCCCCACCCCAAAACTGGGTGAGGGCGCCCCTTCAGGCCGCACTGTTATGGGCTGCGGATCCGGACTGACCGGACTTCTGTTTCCCAGACCAGGGCTTCTTTTGAGAGCCTTGACCTTTGAACGGTTTGCCCTTGTAGTGCGACCGAAAGGCACGAAAGGACCCCTGAGGGGGCCGAAAATTAGCATGCTTCTTCCCAGAAGCCCCTTTAGCCTTGGGGAAATGGGGCAAGAGAGTGCTCTTACCTCCGGTGATCCCCTTAATCAACACATCCAAGGACTCCCCAAAAAGGCGAGACCCATCATAAGGCAGATTGGCTAAGGTCTTACGTGAAGATTGGTCCACCGACCAACATTTCAACCAAACCAGGCGGCGAGACAACACCGCCACGCTGTGCACACATGCAGCCAACGGGACTAAGTCCAAGTCCGCATCACACAGATACATGACACCCTGGTGGATTTGATCCACCATATCCAGGGTCGCCGGCGAGGCCGAATCGGCCACTAGGACGCGCCTAAGCATCTGCGTCCAACTTGCGACAGCCTGGGCCGCCATGAGAGAGGCAAACAGAGCCCTAAGCATAGAACCCGTAATAGAGTAAGTATGACGGGCAAGAGACTCCAATCTCCTATCCGTGGCATCACGGAACACCGGGGAATCCTCTGCAGGAATCGCAGTAAATTTGTTTAAAACCGCAATTGCGTGATCCACCGGGGGTGGCACACACCACCGTTCATCAGTGGAAGGCGAGAAAGGATAACGCAGTTTGAACCTACTTGGCACAGCAAAAGGTTTGCGTAGATTGCGCCATTGCTCCTTAACAGCGCGCTGAAAATCATCATTGCAGGGAAAAACCTGCGGCGTCCTGCGTTTTCTCTGCGTCCCATAAGCCGCCAAGGCAGCGGGGGGACACACTTCATCCTGCAAACGCAGCGTTTGTTTTATGGAAGCAATCAAGTCATCCATGATTGCAAGCTCTTCAGGCGAGCCAGGGGGAGAATTATCAACCCCTTCAACTTCAGCCTCCACCTCGGACCCCACTAGATCCAGGGAGGAGCGGGACCCCGATAAGGAGACCCCCGTCATAACAGCCCCATCACCTTCACCCTCAGACTCAGAGGAAAGAGAAACTCTGGGTCTCTTGGTAGATTGAGCAGCCACCAGCATCTGCACCTGAGCAGCAAGGCCAGCCACAATAGTGGCTAAATCCCCCCCTGGGGGGGAAACAGCGGTCCCCTGGCTATCCACCAAGGCGGTAGGAAATTTGCCCTCCTGAGAATCCATTGCCCCAATATCAAAATGCCGGATAATAAAGGGTTAACTGCCCCTTTAACAAGCGCGGCGAGCGCAGCCCACCGCACCACACACAAGCACAATGAGACCCCCACAGGGACAATAAAACTGACACAGGCAATGGATAAGAAGGATATAACCTGAGGAGACCCTCGCCGCTGCTGCTGCCTCGATCGGTGTACCCAGGAGAAGAGGAAGTGATGTGACCAGGGCGCTCTATTAAAGCCTATGGGAGGCTACAAGAAAATGGCCGCCATGCATGTAGAACATGCGGCCGGAGCGAGTGTAGGCAAAATGGCGCCGTCTGGCGCCGAAACCGCCGCTCCACAGTACAGTAATGCACACATTTAGCCATATATAAAAAAACATGGTAGATCGCCGCAGCGATCGCTGTATAGTGCCCAAACATGCCACAAAACATGCCCCACAGCACACAGCTTCTCACACTGACAAAGCTGACACACATAGTGTCACACAGCTCCCCCCCCCCTTGCAGCCCACAGCATGCAGCCGAGTGATAGGGAGACAAACAGTGAGAACAGAGGCAGGTTACACAGTCCCAGACTGACACCCCCCCAGACAGACAGGTCCCCACATAGATACACTTACCTCACCATGGCGTGGGGGACCCGCACAGGCGAACAAGCCGCTGCACATGAGGCAGGGAGAGTCGCATACAAGACGCACAAAATGGGAGTTAAGAAACCGCACAGCGTCCAGTGAGGTAGCCACCTCACCAATCATCCCTGCACCGAACAGGGATGGGTCGTTCACTGTGCCAGGAGCGTTACCTGGCTGAACGCTCGATGGCAGGCTGGGAAGCCACTGACCCACGACCTGCGACCAGGGGGATCAGCCTGAGACCCAGCCCGCATGATCCTCTTCATCAGAAGAACTAACTAATGCTGACAAAAAGAACAGCTAAGTAAAGGTAGAGAGAAAATTCAAACAAAAAATCAAAAAGGAAGAAAGAGTCTGGGGCACAAAGCCCCAGCACAGAGAGAGCCAGCCACTCCTGACAAGCTAGACATTGAAACTGAGATATGGTTGCAGGAAGTAGGAGGGTATTGACTGAGGGGACCACCCCTTGAGGGTGGGATATGTTAAAAGCTTTAATGTTAACATATTCTGTTGCCTAGCTACTCCTTCGGAGCAAAGTCTAATACCCCATATGTGACGAATATGAAGAGGCGGCGACTGTCGGAGGACGTAAGAGAAAAACACTTTTTTTAAAATTGAATGCACAAATACACTATATAATTCCTAATTGTTTGATAAAATGTAAAAGATTTTATTATGCCGAGTACATAGATACCAAACATGACATGCTTTAAAATTGCACACGCCCATGCAGCGGCAAAAAAATATGTACATTTTTAAAAGCCTTTACGGGTTAGCACTTTGGACTTAGAGGAGGTCTACTGCAAGAGTTACTGCAGCGGCGATACCTCACATGCATGCTGCAATTGCTGTTTACATATGACACTATACTGACGCTTGCGTGCACCTTTGTGCGCAAGCACCCCAGGGGGACAGGGGTGCTTGAATTATTATTTTTTTTAATTATTATTTATTTTGCTTTTTTATGTTATTTAGACACCTTCCCTTTCATTTTTATTGTGATCACAGTGAATTTAAATATCCCCTATGATAGCAATCTGTAGTGACAGGTACTCTTTCTTTAAAAAAGCATTTGACCACACCAATATTGGTTTGATAAGATGCTTTCCCAATTTCCCAACGGTGCTGTTTATTTCTGGTGAAACCAAAGTCATGAAATGCTCGTAGCTTCCATAATCTTAGGCCATAGAGATGATTGGAGCCATTCTCGTCTCCAATCAGCTCTATGGTTAGATAATTGAACCACCGGCAGCACTCTCTGGTTACTCGGTGGGACAGTAGAGCCTGAAAAAAAACACGGAAGGTGGTGGGAGGGGGGGGGAGTCCCCTCCCACTGCTTGTAAAAGTAATCTAGCGGCTAGTTATCCGCTAGGATCGCTTTTACATGTAAGCCGACCACTGGCTGTCAAAAACTATACCAAGATGATGCATAAATATGCAGGCATCATCCTGGTATAACCACTCAAAGTCCAGCAACGTCATCCAGTACATTGCTGGTCCTTGTTTGGCATATATTTTTTTTTTTCATGCAGCCTGTGGGCTGAACGAAAAAAAGAGAATCTAACAGATTCTTTCATCCACATCGATCGATGTGGATGAAGAAATCTCCGCCAGAAAATGTGTAGTATACCCATCATTAGCCGCCCAAAACATCCAAACCACTTTCTAATGATGGGTATACATGACGAATGCCATGTATTCCATTTTTTTTAACTATTTAACTGGGGTGGTGAAATCACCTTCTACTGCGCTGCCATCATAGATTTTCATATATGCTGAGTGCAAATGCTGTTTGTGTTAGAATATATATAAATCAGTGTGGCAGCTGATGGGTGTACCTGTAAGGCAAACTGGTTAACAATAGAACAGAAATAAAACATTACATTGGTACCTGAAAAGTAAAAAATGGTTGCCAATGAAAAACAGTAACAAAGTACAGTAAAAGTAGAAAGAGTAGAAGTAGAAGAGCAGAGTAAGAACAGAAAAATAACTCAAACAACTATTTTTGGCTTTTTTATTTTATGTTTTTTTTTTTGTAATTTTTTTTCAACTTTTTTTGTAAATTTTTTTGTAACTTCAGATACTATACTAGTAATGGAGGTGTTTGGTGTGTGTATGTGTAAGTTTATGTGTGTGTTACTGGCAATCAAAGGATTAACTAATATTTCTAACTATGCAATGGGGATCTGCTCTGTCCTAGGTTGACACTAACTAGCGTTAACGCTAACAAATGTCACCTGTGACACTAATAGTGGTCAGAAAGAAAACTGTACACTATAAAAGTGACACTGTGACAGGGCAATGAAGGAGTTAACTGGGGGTGATCAGGGGTGATCAAGGGGTTAAATCTTTATGGGGGGGTGGGTACCCTAAACCTAGCGCTAAATCAAGTCACAAGGCACACTATTACAGAAATACAAAAAAACGCTATATACCTGTATATAGTGTGCAATGTGACAGGGGGTGAAGGGGTTAACTGGGGGTGATCAGGGGGTTAAATCTTTATTTGGTGGGGGTGGCGGGTACCCTAAGCCTAAAACTAATGGTCGCTATCGCTAAATCAAGTCACACGGCACACTATTACAGAAATACAGATAAATGCTATATATTGTATATAGTATGCAATGTGACAGGGGGTGTAGGGGTTAACTGGGGGGGTGATCGGGGGTTAAATGTGCCTATCTAGGTGTGTGTGTGCTGCTTGATGTACTCACATTTGATCCTCTCTTCTCTCACTCTGGAATTTAAAAGGATTGAGGGAGATTGGGGATGGAAGAGAGGATAGTTTTCTGTGCCTGTGTTTACATTACACAGGCACAGCTAGGTCTGGGATTGGTCAGGACTGATCAGCAGGGAATGATCGGTAGGGAAAGTGCAGGAACACGCCATCCTTTCTTGAAGCCTCCCTATTTGGGGGCAGACCGGTTAGGCAGCATTCTGCTCCTTGACACAGACGCTGTAGGCACCTATGGTCCATTGCTTCACTACTGCTTTGCGGTTACAAATTGAGTGTTCCTGGTCAGGTTGCCTTCCTGTTGGGTCTGTTTTGTGTTCCTGGACTTCTGTTACAATACATTATTCTTGCTGCACTTGGACTGTGATGCCCGCCGCATCAAAAACCCACACTTTGCATAGTCAGCAGGATATGACCCTCTGCAGCGAGTGCGGAAGGAGGTGCAGGGCCCATTGTGGCACCGTTAGGAGCAGCTTTGGCATTAGTGCCTATGTTTTAACCGTTCCAATATCTTCCTGGCTGAGTGGGAGGAGAGGCTGGAGAGTTCTGCACACCTGTATTAAGTTCCCGCCTGGCTGATCTCAGAGATGGCAATTAACTCCCCGGAGAATTACGCCCGCCGAGCGCTTATGGTTCTACTGGTAGAAGACTGGTCCCCAGACAGCAATTTTCCCCCAGCGCACAAGTGTGATAGCCCAATAGGGTATAAGTACTATTCCACTGCACATATGGATAATCTCTTGAAGCCTTGCTGTTCTCTAGGACTAGTGATATCTTATGGCCACTGAAAACAAAAGAGGGCGCACAGGCCTAGTTTATTATCCCACACGTTTTAATATAAAGTTGAACTACTCACAGGCATACGAGTTAAAAGTGCTCATCAAGCCACCTATCTGTGGCTTAGTACTTCCAGACTAAACAGACTTAAAACCTTTGATTTTGGCTCTGAGAAAGAAGGAAACCCCTAAACGCGTCAGCCTGCAGGTACCCTGGTGAGGTCCCCCCTATGCTCTGGTAACTGTTTAGTCTGGAAGTACTAAGCCATGGATAAGTGGCTTGATATGCATTTTTAACTCATATGCTTGTGAGAAATTCTTTTTAATCAAAATGTATGTTAAAACTTGTGAGATAATTCACTAGGCCTATAAGCCCTCTTTTGTTTGTTTTTCATAAGACTGGTCCCATCAGGAACAAATTGTAGCATGCCTGGAAGGCCTGTTTGAAGATAACGTGACAGTTCGAGAGTAAGGGCAGAGGTTCTTCATCCATAGGCAGCAAGAGGATGAATGCCTCACAAACCTTGTGGTAGCACTCCAAAACCCATGGAAGCGCCTAGAGAAGGATGTACACAGCTGTGCCGATATACCTGCTTCAGACAAACTACTGAGGGAGCAGTTCATGGTGGGCATAATGGCTTGGGTAGTCAGGAGAGCCCTAAAGTAGTGAATCAAAGCACAACCCACCCTCACATTTAACGACACTGTAGTGGACGCAACCGTAGCGGTGACAAATGCATGAACCGTTATACCTGAAAAAGGAGGCCTTGGCTATTTCTCCCCTGTCGACCATACAGGGAGCTTGCTCAGGACGTGGCTTTTTTGAAGCAAGAATTGTCCACATTCAAACAGGATATTGACGAGAATACGTTGCAGAGGAGTTGACGGTGTTCCAATTTTGGACATGTAGCCAGGATCTGGCTCGCCTGAAGCCAAGAGCTTCCATAGGCCACTGTTAACCAGTTCCGGACCACCCACCACCTTTTTACTGTTGCAGGGTGGCTCGGGCAGGCAAAGCGAAATAGGTCTACTTAGCTTGCTCCCGGGGCTCTGGGGCACTCTCTGACGCGCTCCTGGTCCCTGCAATGGTCTGATTCGGTACAGAACCGATAAGTCATCAGGTGCAGGCCAATGAGTTTTGGCCTGGACTTGGTGATTGGTTCTGACCAATGACAGACAGACCTGTGCCTGTGTAATGTAAACACAGGAACAGGAAAAGGTCTTCCCTTCCCTCCTGTCCTTTTGGATTCCAGCGGGAGAGAAGACAGGATCAAACTGCGAGTGTACCAACAGCACATATACACACACCTAGCTAGGCACACTTAACCCCCCGATCACCCCCAGTTAACCCCTACACCCCCTGTTACATTGCACACTATACAGTATATAGCGATTTTGCTGATTTCTGTAATAGTGTGACTTGTGACTTCAGTTAGCGTTAGCGACAGTTTCTGTCCCAAATAGGTTTAGGGTACCCGCCATCCCCCCAATAAAGATTTAACCCCCTGATCACCCTCTGACCACCCTTTATTGCCCTGTAACAGTGTCACTTTTATAGTGTACAGTATTTTTCTGCTCACTATTTTTTGTGTCACAGGTGACATTAGTCAGCGTTAACGCTAGTTAGCGTCAGTCTAGGACAGCGCAGATCCCCACCGCATTGTTAGAAATGTAATTTAACCTTTTGATTGCCAGTAACACACACATACATACACTAAACACCTCCATTACTAGTATAGTATCTGCATGGATCAATATCTTTGATCTGATCAGAACAATATTAGTGTCCCCAATAGTTTAGGGTTCCCAAAACGGAGCATTAGCAGGATCGGCCACGACACCTGCCAGCACCTGCGTTTAGCCCCTCCACCCAGCCCACCACCACCCTACCCAGGCAAGTGCAGTAATCAATACATTACTGTCACTTCCAAAAACACATCACACAAAAACTGCAACGTTAGCAGAGTCAGGCATGATCTCTGCTAGCACTAGTAGTTTTTTTTTTTGTAGCGTTTCAAATAGTCCTCAACAATTAGGTGCTTTTTTACCTGTGAGTCACACTAGGTATCTAAAAAAATGTAGTGGCTAAAATGTCCGAACGGAGGTACACTGGTGAAGAAGCCTACAGGATACTGTCCATGTCAGATGAGAGCGATGGGGAAGCCTCACTGGCAGAATTAGGGTCAGTATACGAACCTGTAGAGAGCAGTGGCTCCCTGACAGATAGCTCCGATGAAGGAGGGGTCCCTGCTAGGTCAGGCGTACCCGACCCCCTTCTAGAGTTGCTGAGGTGCAGAGATAACAGGGTGCAGCAGAGTGTTGGTACTAGAGCCGCTCAAACTTCTGGTAAACTGGCAAGCACCAGCGGCCTAGTACACCCTGGTCGTAGACAAACAAGCACTGCAGTAACACTTGGTGAAATGGTGAGTCCCATAAGTGCAGTTAAAAGCTGGTGCGGCGGCTAGCACAAGCAGTGGCCCGCAGCCACAGAGAATTCAAACACAGCCCCGTAGAGTCCATAGTGCTCTCCCTGATGCGCTGGCATATCCTAATTGGCAGCCCATAGATTCTACAGCGCCCATACTTCCCCCATTCACTGCCCAACCCGGAATTCAGGTGGAAACAGCCAATTTTAATTCCCTTGACTTTTACAAGCTGTTTTTCACTGAAGATCTTTACAGATCTATTGTGGACCAAAGCAATGTATATCCTGGTCAATTCATCGCCGCCAATCCAAATTTGTCCCGTGCCAGACCATTCGGCTGGAAACCTATAACGGTTTCCGAGTTTAAAACGTTTCTGGGCCTATCCCTCAACATGGGCATAACTAAAAGGTTTACTGATTAAGTTTTCTGGCCGCCTTGTTTTCAAGCAGTTTCTCCCCAGCAAGCGTGCCAGATACAGGGTCAAACTGTGGAGCCCCCCAACTGCCCAGACTACATAGGGAGCAGTGGCAAGATTGTGTGGGACTTGGTGTCCCCCTTATTCGGAAAGGGGTACCATTTGTACATGGACAATTTTTATTCAACCGTGCTACTTTTTAGTCACCTGCTCGAATTTCAAATAGGCGCAAGTGGCACAGTGCGACCTAATCGCCGGGGCTTCCCCCAAATGCTTGTAGATTCCCGTCTTAGTCGTGGGGAGAGAGCCTGCTTGAAAACTGACAAATTGTTTGCAGTGAATTGGAGGGATACACGGAATGTTTTTGTTCTGTCCTCCCTTCACGCAGACACGTCGGTCCAAATATCTACGGCAGCTGGTGTTTTGGAGAAGTTCCTCTGTGTCCACGACTACAACCTTAATATGGGAGGGGTGGACCTCAACGACCAGCTTTTGTCGCCATACTTAGTTGCCCGTAAACCAGATCTTGGTGTGGTCAGATGCTTTAAGGGCAGAGGAGAGATCTAGAGTCTAAAAGACCCCAATTTTTAAAAAAAAGAGTACCTAGGGGATATTTAAATTCACTGTGATAACAATAAAAATGATAAAAAAAAAAAAATGAAAGGGAACGTGTCAAAATAACATAAAAAAGCAAAATAACAGTTAAAAAAAATTCAGGCACCCCTGTCCCCCCGTTCTTGTGCACAAATGTGCACAAGCGTCGGTCTAGTGTCATATGTAAACAGCAATTGCACCATACAAGTGAGGTATCACCGCGAATGCCAGGTCAAGTGCAGTAATTCTTGCAGTACACCTCCTCTGTAAGTCCAAAGTGGAAACCCGTAAAGACTTTTAAAAATGTACGTAGTTTGTTGCCGCTGCATGGCGTGTGCAATTTAAAAGCATGTCTTGTTTGGTATCTATGTACTCGGCATAAGATAATCTTTTAAATTTTACCAAACAATTAGGAATTATATAGTGTATTTGTGCATTCAATTTTAAAAAAAGGTTTTTTTTTATCACAAAACTTGCGTTTGGAAAATCAGTGCGCAAATACCGTGTGACGAAAAAAATTGCAACATCCACCATTTTGTTCTGTAGGGTCTCTTCTTTAAAAAATATATAATGTTTGGGGGTTCAAAGTAATTTTCTAGTAAAAAAAAATATAAAAATGTACGTAGTTTGTTGCCGCTGCATGGCGTGTGCAATTTAAAAGCATGTCTTGTTTGGTATCTATGTACTCGGCATAAATCATCTTTTAAATTTTACCAAACAATTAGGAATTATATAGTGTATTTGTGCATTCAATTTAAAAAAAGGGTTTTTTTTTCACAAAACTTGCGTTTGGAAAATCAATGCGCAAATACCGTGTGACGAAAAAAAATGCAACATCCACCATTTTGTACAGGGATACCACATGTGTGAGACTTTTTGGAAACCTAGCTGTGTACGGGACCCTGAAAACCGATCACCGCCTTCAGGTTTTCTAATGGCGTTAATTGCTTATTTTACTTCCTCACTACCTGCCACAGTTTCGGAGGCCCTGAAATTTCAAGATAGCACAAAACCCCCCCAAATGACCCCATTTTGCAAATTAGACACTCCAAGCTATTTGCTGAGAGGCATGGTGAGTCCATGGAATATTATATATTTTGCCACAAGTTTCGGGAAAATTATTTTTTTTTTTTTTACACAAAGTTGTCACTAAATGATATATTGCTCACACATGCCATGGGTATATGTGAAATGACACCCCAAAACACATTCTGCTGCTTCTCGTGGGGATACCCCACGTGTGAGACTTTTTGGCAGTCTAGCCGCGTACAGGACAGGACCCTGAAAACCAATCACTGCCTTCAGGCTTTCTAAGGGCGTAAATTGCTAATTTCACTCCTCACTATCACAGTTTTGGAGGCCATGGAATGCCAAGATAGCACAACCCCCCCCCCCCCAAGTGACCCCTTTTTGAAAAGTAGACACCCCAGGGTATTTGCTAAGATGCATGGTGAGTATTTTGCAGCTTTCATTTATTTTGGAAAATGAAGAAAATAAAGGAAAATACATTTATTGTTCTCTTTTTTCCAATTTCAAAACTTTGTGACAAAAAGGGAGATCTGCAAAACACTCAACATGCCTCTCTGCAAATAGCTTAGGGTGTCTACTTTCTGAAAATGGGTCATTTGGGGGGGGTTGTGCTTTATTGGCATTTCATGGCCTCTGAAACCGTGATAGGTAGTGAGGAGTGAAATCAACAATTTACGCCCTTGGTTTTCTGGGTCCTGTACATGGCTAGACTGCCAAAAAGTCTCAAACATGGGGTATCCCCATCCTCAGAAGAAGGAGAATGTATTTTGGGGTGTCATTTCACATATACCCATGGCACGTGTGAGAAAAATATCATTTAGTGACACCTTTGCGTAAAAAAAAAAAAAAAAAATGAATAATAATTTTCCCGAAACTTGTGGCACAATTTAAAAGAGGGTTCGACAATCCCCGGGCGCCAGGTCGCATTTGCGACTGGAATTAGCGACCTGGCGCCTGGGGTGCACTGCAGGAGATGTCCTGTCGCTTTGCGGATGAGGCGGTCCGCTCTCATCCGATTCCCTCTCCGCACTGTGTGCGGAGACAAGGCTGTCATCCACCGGCTCAGCGGGGATCAGCAGATCGATCCCCGCTTAGCAGAGCACGGTCCGCAATGGAATGCGGACCGTGTGAAATGGGCCTTACTTTAAAAATTGCATTTTGTAATCTCCTTGCAATGTGTTGATCTTTTGTTTTGCATTAAAATCCCTTATTCACAATAAGAATCTTTTATGGAAAAAAAAAAATATATTATTTTTCATCATCTCCCTGCCCTGCCATGCCACACAGCCGATGGCCCCTTTCACACTGGCTTTCTGATCAGGTCCGCCTGTCAGTTTTTCAGGCGGACCTGATCGGACCCTTCAGTCTCTATGGAGTGGCAAGCCGCCGCCATCCGATCCTGTCCGCCAAAAACAGACGGATGGTGGTTCTATTTACCATCCGTCTAGTAAATCTAATTGGATGGCATTGGATGGAAACAGACGGTCCGTTTCCATCTGATTGCCCCATAGAGGAGAATGGGCTGTGTCTGCATAGCAGAGCGGACAGGACCTGTCATCCGCCTGCTCAGCGGGGATCAGCAGAGAGATCCCCACTGAGCATGCGGATTCTGCTTAGCGTAGGCGCCCGTGTGAAAGGGACCTAACGTAGCATATGTTACTCTTGGTCACTGGATCTCCTATCGCCCCAACCTTGCTGCACTGTTTAAATTTAAGATCGGTTATTTTCGTCATTGAAAATAAAGCTTTGTTGTTAAAAAAAAACTTTTTTAGCTGGCTCCTAGATTCCAAACAAATTTGTCAAGCCCTGATTTAAAATATTCCATGGACTCACCATGCCTCTCCGTAAATAGCTTGAAGTGTCTTCTTTGCTAAATGGGGTCATTTGGGGGGGGGGGGGGGTTTGTGCTATCTTGTAACTTCAGGGCCTCCGAAACCATGATATGTAAGAAAGTGCAATGAGCAATTTACGGCCTTTGAAATTCTGAAGGTGGTGATTGGTTTATGGGGTCCCAACACAGCTAGGCTCCAAAAAAGTTTTACACATGTGGTATCTCTGTACTCAGGAGAAGCAGCAGAATGTATTTTGGGTTGTCCTTCCACATATACCCATGTCATGTATGAGCAATTTATCTTTTAGTGACAACATTGTGTTAAAAAAATTAAATTTTCCCAAAACTTGTGGCAAAATATAAAATATTCCATGGACTCACCATGCCTCTCAGCAAATAGCTTGGGGTGTCTACTTTCCAAAATGGGGTCATTTGTGGGGGGGGGGGGGGGGTTGTGCTATCTTGACATTTCAGGGCCTCTGAAACCGTGATAGGTAGTGAGAAAGTGCAATGCGCACGCAATTTACGCCCTTTGAAATTCTGAAGGTGGTGATTGGTTTATGGGGTCCCGTACACAGCTAGGCACCCAAAAAGTCTCACACATGGGGTATCCCTGTACTCAGGAGAAGCAGCAGAATATATTTTGGGGTGTAATTACACATATTCCCATGGCATGAGTGAGCATTATATCATTTCAATGACAACTTTGTGTAAAAAAAAAAAATATATATATATATATTCAATGGGCTCAACATGCCTCTCAGGACATTCCTTAGGAGATGTCTACTTTCCAAAAAGTGGTAATTTGGAGGGGTTTTGCATTGCCCTGCCATTTTAGCACTTCAAGAAATTAGATAGGTAGTCGGAAAGTAAAAGCTGCATAAATTCCAGTATTTACACCATAGTTTGTAGACGCTATAACTTTTGCGCAAACCAATAAATATACACTTATTGAGATTTGTTTTTGTCAAAGGCATGTAGCTAAATACATTTTGGCCATATATTGGATATTTTTTAAAAGACAAAGTAGAAAATGTCATTTTTTTCTCAAAATTTTTGCTTTTTTTTTTTTTAATATCGCAAAAAATAAAAAGCGCAGAGGTGATCAAATACCACCAAAAGAAAGCTCTGTTTATGGGGGAAAAAAGGAAGTAAATTTCATTTGGGAACAGAATTGCATGACCGCGCAATTGTCAGTTAAAATCACGCAGTGCCAAGTTGAAAAAAGTGGCCTGGTCATTAAGGGGCAAATCCTTCCGGTCCAGAAGTGGTTAAATTAGTGGCTCCCCAACAGAGGGACAACCTGATCCTGATCGACACCAAATCTGAGGTCACCGTCATGGAGTACGAGTTCTATGCTCAGTGGTTCAAAATGCAGGGTCAGCTGGACCCCTCCTGGCTGTTCAAGGCAACAAATAACCTGACGGTACTGGTGGGGAGTGTTGACTGGGTGGTGACTCGCAGCCTGGTGAGCTCAGCAGTACCTATTGTTCTAGGCATGAACGTCTTGAAGGACTTAGACCTGCCCCGCTTGCTGGCCAAGTTTGAACAGCTCGTCTGGCTCAAAAATATCTGGACCTGCGAAGCCCACTAGAAGACAGTGAGAATGCAGCCTGAGCATGTAGAGGTTGTCAGTACGCCCCCCTCCCACCCCCCAAAACAAAAAGTTTCTCCTGGCACCCCTCCAAGAAGTAGTTTGGTGTCTGCCCATCAGGGTTCACAAGAGACTGCAAGGGGCCATAGTAATGGTGGATCCCTACAAAGCCTTATCAACACCGGGGGAGTGGCTGGTCACCTGCACCTTATCCAAGGTCCACAAAGGGAAGGTATTGGTTTCCGCTTATCAATCTGGGGACTTCCTCAATCCTGCTCCCTAACCATACCAACATAGCAAACCTCTACATGGTGCCCTTCCACCGCATCTCAGAAGCCTAGACCAGGTTGGACATTGTCTGCGCCCCATTACAGGCAGCCAAGACCTCCTTGAAAGAGCCACATTTCAAATCACTGCTAAAACAGCTTGCCATTCCTTTACGGGACTTTCCTCTATTCCTCTTAGTCAACTGCTAGAAAAGCACCTTATAGTCTTTGCCATCAGCCCTGAGGACTACAGCTGCACATACAGTCAGGTCCATAAATATTGGGACATCAATACAATTCTAATCTTTTTGGCTCTATACACCACCACAATGGATTTGAAATTAAACAAACAAGGTGTGCTTTTACTGCAGACTTTCAGCTTTAATTTGAGGGTATTTACATCCAAATCAGGTGAAAGGTGTAGGAATTACAACAGCTTGTATATGTGCCTCCCACTTTTTAAGGGACCAAAAGTAATGGGACAATTGGCTGCTCAGCTGTTCCATTGTTGGGTGTGTGTTATTCCCTCATTATCCCATTTACAAGGAGCAGATAAAAGGTCCAGAGTTAATTTCAAGTATGCTATTTGCATTTGGAATCTGTTGCTGTCAACTCTCAATATGAGATCCAAAGAGCTGTCACTGATCAATGACAATCAGTGAAGCAAGCCATCATTAGGCTGAAAAAAACAAAGCAAACCCATCAGAGAGATAGCAAAAACATTAGGTGTGGCCAAATCAACTGTTTGGAACATCCACTGGTGAGTTTAGCAACACCAAAAGACCCGGAAGACCACGGAAAACAACTGAGGTGGATGACCGAAGAATTATTTTCTTGGTGAAGAAAACACCCTTCACAACAGTTGGCCAGATCAAGAACACTCTCCAGGAGGTAGGTGTATGTGTGTCAAAGTCAACAAGAGAAGACTTCACCAGAGTGAATACAGAGGGTTCACCACAAGAAAACCATTGGTGAGCCTCAAAAACAGAAAGGCCAGATTAGAGTTTGCCAAACAACATCTAAAAAAGCCTTCACAGTTCTGGAACAACATCATATGGACAGATGAGACCAAGATCAACTTGTACCAGAGTGATGGGAAGAGAAGAGTATGGAGAAGGAAAGGAACTGCTTATGATCCAAAGCATACCACCTCATCAGTGAAGCATGGTGGTGGTAATGTCATGGAGTGGGCATGTATGGCTGCCAATGGAACTGGTTCTCCTGTATTTATTGATGATGTGACTTCTGACAAAAGCAGCAGGATGAATTCTGAAGTGTTTCGGGCAATATTATCTGCTCATATTCAGCCAAATGTTTCAGAACTCAAAAGCAACCAAAGAATTTTTTAAGGGAAAGAAGTGGAATGCTATGCAATGGCCAAGTCAATCACCCGACCTGACTCCAATTGAGCATGCATTTCACATGCTGAAGACAAAACTGAAGGGAAAATGCCCCAAGGACAAGCAGGAACTGAAGACAGTTGCAGTAGAGGCCTGGCAGAGCATCACCAGGCATGAAACCCAGCATCTGGTGATATCTATGCGTTCCAGACTTCAGGCTGTAATTGACTGCAAAGGATTTGCAACCAAGTATTAAAAAGTGAAAGTTTGATTTATGATTGTTAATCTGTCCTATTACTTTTGGTCCCTTAAAAAGTGGGAGGCACATATACAAACTGTTGTAATTCCTACACCGTTCACCTGATTTGGATGTACACACCCTCAATTTAAAGCTGAAATTCTGCAGTTAAAGCACATTCTGTTTGTTTCATTTCAAATGCATTGTGGTGGTGCATAGAGCCAAAAAGATTAGAATTGTGTCGATGTCCCAATATTTATGGACCTGACTGTAGGTCACTGACCACCCTTCCGGCAGCAGTACGATCATATTTCCCCTGCCCTGTGCCAGAAGGTCAAGGACTTGATCCGCAACATGCTAGAGCTGCACGATTAATCGTATGAAAATCGCGATCTCGATTCACCCCTCCTGACGATCTGAACCTGACATATGCTCGATTCTTTGCATAGCTGCAGGGAGAACAGCTGTGGAAAAAAAAAAAAAAGCCTCCCGCAAACAAACGCCTATCAACATTAGTCTCCCTGTAACTATAAACAAAATGATTACATTGTATCTTTTCCTTCCCTCTGCCAGGGAGAAAGGAAGTTTAACCTCTTAAAGACTAGACCTTTTTCTGACACTTGTTGCCTGCAAGTTAAAATCATTTTTTTTTGCTAGAAAAGTACTTAGAACCCCCAAACATTTTATATATTTTTTTAGCAGAGACCCTACAGAATAAAATGGCGATTGTTGTAATATTTTATGTCACACTGTATTTGCGCAGCAGTCTTTCAAACGCAATTAATAGACTTTAATGAATAAAAAAAAAAAAAACGTAACAGTAAAGTTATCCCAATTTTTTTTTTGTTACACAGAGAATCGTGAGAGAATCGTGATCTTTATTCCAAGCTAAAAAATCGTGATTCTCATTTTGGCCAGAATCGTGCAGCTCTACAACATGCTACAGTGAGCCATGGGCCAATCCAGTTGTCACGGAATTAAACCCTCCTATTCTTTACAGCCAAGGAAGCTGCTTCTGTTTGATTTGCAACTGTCATGGTGTTGCACATGTGATCAGTTATGACACCATCCATTTGATGGTTTGACAGTTTGGTTGAGGACACAAGTAAAATGTGACAGTTGGCAATCCCGGAATTCCAGGAATGTAACGGTTTTGTGAAACCATTAAATTGATGGGTTTAGTTCTGCTTTATGATTTACTGCTGGGGCTCCGGGCTTCAACAAAATGGCAGCCTCCAGCAAGAAGAAACAGGAGCAATGCTGGAGGCCATTTACAGCACACTAATTTTGGTAGCATAATTAATAATGTGGAATGTATGTTCCTTGCTAAAGAACATTATTTTTTATCAAGTTGTTATAGGTAAAGTTCCGCTTTAAAGCTCTCAGCAGATCAGCCTCTACAAATTCAGCAGGGCCTAAAAACAGAGAGCAACTGAGCATGTGCAGAGCAGAGTGAGACAGTATATTGCTAGATTTTAGACAGTATAGGCACTTATTTTTAATGTTTTATTTAGCGATACTTACTAAAGGAGCCAGGCTGATGTGATCTAGTGTGACTTCATTTTCTGACTAAAGTTCCTCTTTAAATAGTTTAGGAGATGGGTGATTCAGTCGCTGGAAATATTTCCAGACTTCTAGTGATTATGTTTGGTTGGGATGATGCAGGAAGGAATTTACTGACTGGTCTTTATGCAGACACAATATGTAAAAGGAAATTATCCCCAAATGTAAAAGGCAGCCCTGCTGGTTAATGTGTTTGGTGACATAAAGTGCAGCCCCTGTATACAGCTCCATAGTTACCCCCTAGATTCCTTATACAGTACAATAATGTATATAACCTTCTATTGTACCTCAAAACACTCTGCCCCTTTTTTTGTTACCAGAATACCCCTTCTGTCACTCTATTATACCCTAATCCCCCCCTCGTCCTATTATACTCCAATCTCTACAGCCATTGTATCCCAATCACCAATGTCCTTTTATTGTACCCCAATTCCCACTACCCCCTTTTTGTACCCCAACTCCACCAGGACTACTGTACTTCAATCGTCCCTCTGTTGTATCCCTATGCCTCTCTCTGCTGTTGCCCAATCCCCACTTTCCCTCATTTGTTCCACAGTCCCCCTCCTATTTTGCTCAAATGTCCTTTCTGTCCTATCTTGCACAAACCACAATCTCTTTAATCCAGTCCCCCTCAATCCTTCTATTGCACCCCAATGTCCCCCACACCCAGCTTCTACTGTACCCCAATTTGTTGTATCCAAATCTCCACTTTTCATCTCTTTTGGTTCCCCCCCCCCGTACTGTTATTATACCCCATGTCTTCCCTTTTCCTTCAATCCCCCTCTGTTCCTCTTGTACCCCAAACTTTCCTCTGTTCACCAATACCTCTATTACACCCTCTCTATTGTATACCACTTCTGGTTCTGTCATTCCCCATTTACCCCTACTCCTTTGTCTCTCAATTGTTCCCCAATCTCACTTTGTCCCTTTATTGTTCCAATATATCCCCCCCCCCCCCCCCATTCAACCCTAATGCCCTTTTATTATTCCCCAATTACCTTTTGGTTTTGGTATTTATTGTTTTTAAGAAGAAAGATAACAGCTGTTTAGTCTACACAGGTGCCTTAGCATCAAAAAACAAGAAGTTATAATCCAGGAAATTAGGAGAAATAGATCAATGCAAACACTTTAAGGTGTATCAATGATTACGAGCAATTGGTAAAAGCCGTTTGCCGAAAAGGGGTAGATGAACTCTAACAGATGAGGTGTGGTAGGGAGGTTGGGTCTGAGTGAGGTGGAAGGAAGGGGGTAAGAAGGTAAAAACAGGGGTTAAGGGAAGATCCCCAAAAACTCGGGTCTCAGTCTAGTTGGGAGGCTAATAGTAAGATAGGCTTGTCAGGTTTAAGGAGGCTAGGACATAATTGAGCCGTTGTTCCCATATCTTTATGGATTTGGGTTGGGATTGTTTAGGATGCTAGATGGTTTTTCACAGATTAGCATCAGGGTCATACGATCCTTGACTTCCTGTATGGAGGACTTTTTCAAGGCTTTAGATATTGATTGGTAGGCTGCCAGGAAAAGGTACATGGCCAACTGATGATCAAATGGAACAAGGTATGAAGAAGTCCAAGGATTCTAGACCAGAAGGTAACTAGTTACGGGCAGAACCACCATGTGTGCAATACATCGCAACATTGGCCGCAACCTCATTGGTGTAAATGGGATATGCCAGGGCTATCTAGGCCTCAACCTAGTACAATCAAAAAGAAAAGGAAGGATTTGTGGTCTGGTAACATCAGTAACACACCTCCATCCCGATACATACATAGGGAAAAGGGGGAATGGCCTGTGGGACTTTATATGAGGTGAGTACATATGGCTGAGGTAAAAAGAAAAACCATATGAAATAAAATAAAAAATTAGCTTTTATTGCAGTAAAAATGCGTCAGTTCAAGATGCATTATACTCATTTACTATGATATATGTATTTATGGCTATATTTATGAGACTGTGTTATACTGTACCATTATGATGTATTCATAATGTGATTCAATACCATGAAAGTTATGCACTGTTTATATTTAATTTTTTAATGCATTTCTGTGCATGATTTCTTCCTCTTTTTATTTCAATATTACTGAAATAAAAGCAAATTTTTTATTTTATTTCATTTTGTTTTTCTTTTTTACCTCAGCCATATGTACTCACCTCATCTAAAGTCCCACAGGCCATTCCCTCTTTTCCCTAGTACAATCAAAAGAGAACCTTGTAGGTCGATTCCAAGACGGCTGTGTTGAAGGTCTATAATCGTGGATTAGACCTTGTTCCAGACCTCTAAATTAATGGTGGTTGTCAAGTCACGTGTCCAATTGGGATGTATAAGGTATTCTGGACAGCCTTGATTGTTAAGTTTGGCATAGAAGGTAGAGATTAGCTTGGGTGAACCTGGGAAGCGTGGACAAATGTGCTCAAATAAGTTTTTGGCATATAGAAGAATCTGGCATTTAATGTAAAGGTAAGATTCAGAGGCAAAACTGTAAGTACTTAGAATGTTTCAATGCTTCATGATGTTCCCGTATGGTGGGCCAAGTGGGGAAGGAACGGGAGGTCAAGAAGTTATAGTTTGTATATGGGTGAAACCAAGTAGGGTCCACAATGTGAATGTTCTCACTGGGTCTTGTTCTGAAGGCAAGAGTGCTTCATTAAGTATAGGTAAAAAAGGGGGTATCAGCTTGCTGGAGTAACATGCAGAGACCCATAACTTCAGGGAATGTTGCATCAGGGGGTTTTAAGAGGTTGGGCATGTCTTTTGAGGTAACCATGGCAAGGCCGAAACTAGGATAGGTCACATTTTGGCATCTCAAGAAGCACCCAGAGTAGGACATCAGAGGTGGCATGCGGGAGGGACAACTGCAAAATTCGGCTGCCTAGTAATATTTAATTATGTTAGGAACTCTTTTGTGAATAAAGAGTGTGGATCGGGCGACCCTAGGCCGCTTGTGAGCCCAAATAAAGGAGAAGATCCAGTTTTGAAGAAGATGAAGATAAAAAGAGGGAACGAGGCAGCATGCGAAAATACTACAAGACTTTCGGTAAGACCTTCATCTTTGCAGCCGAGATTCAGCCTACCTATCAGACAAGGGAATGTCCAGGACTGCATGAGAGAGATGAGGTTGCGTAATAGGGGTAGTAATGGGCCACAAATAAGGAGCCGTAGTTAAGGGTCAAATGAATACCCAAGTATTCCAATGTTGATGATGACCATCCGTTCCATTTACCTTTTCTTTCTTTATTGTACAGAAATCCTCCTCCATCCCTCTACTAAAACCCCAATTCTCTTTATCTTCCCCGGTTCCCCCACTGTCTCTCTACTTTACTGTATTAAAGCTTTGGTTCCTATATTGTACCCCAATCCCTCCCCTTGTACCCCAATATCCCCTCTTGTTTCACAGTCTCCCTATTATACCCAAAAACCTTTCTGTTCCTTTACTGTTACCCAGCCTTCCCTCTGTCCCTATTTAGCATTTTAACACCTCTGTACCCTCATCCCCCTAGTGTTTCACAGTCCCCGTCAGTCCCTCTATTTTACCGAAAACCCTTTCTGTCCCTCTACTGTTCCCCAGCCCACCCCTCCCTCTTTATTATTTTATCACCTCTGTTCTTTATATTTTAACAACCACCCAGTGTTTCCCTGTCCGCATTATAATTAAAAACACTCTCTGACTCTATATTGTTCCCCAGCCCCCCTCAATCCCTCTACTTTACGGTTTTTATCAAATCTGTCCCTCTATTGAACCCCATTCACCTCTCTTCTCTCTATTAAAAGTGATTTGATCCCCCTGATTTTTATCCGATATCTGATTATTTGCATGTAGATTTAACCAGGCTGTGGAGAAATCATACAACTGATTAAGCATGAGTTGCTGCATTCTGTGAACTCTGTTATCATTCACAAATCACATATGGTAGATCTGCGTGTAGATATTGAAACAATAAAAAAATGGAAATCTTCTGATTCTGTCACCCAGCTATACTGCTAGACAAACCTCAGGGGCTGGGCACATAGTTTAGAAGAGTGTCTTTACCTTTCCTGCAAACTTTAACTGCACTTCTTTTACCAGTGGAAGGGGTAGAAGCAGTGGATGGTTGTATTTAGTGGCTTTGTCCATTCCTTTTTATAAAACAATCTGCTGTTTTTCCATTAAAGCATCCTTCTGTACAAGGGTTTTTTTTTCTCTTCATCTAGAAAACTTTTCGTGGGGAGGGGGTTAGTTAAACAATATGCCAGAGAACATCTTGCAGGGGGAGAGGGGAGTCGGTGGGCAGCGGTCATATTTTCCCACTGACATCACCCAGCATGTTTTAAATCTACAAGCATGGGGGGGGGGGGGGGGCTTCAGTACTGGGTTGCAGTGCTTTCTGTTAAGTGAATTCAGATGCTTCCAGAAGCACCGCCTTCTCCCCACATTCATTTTATTATTCTTCGCCTTCCAGATGTTCTCTTACAGAAAAATGTTCTCCATACATAATGAAATGTAAACTGACAGTGCGAGTGGACAGGAAGAGACGCGTGGCACTTAGGGGAATGTCCATGCAGAGGTGCGGCGGACAATTTGAGCCCTCTGATTGGAGAGCAGAAGTCTGGTACCTCTGATTGGGTGGCGTTGATGAATTTTGGCTCCTCTTCCAAACATCTTGGGGATGACCTCAGCTGTACAAGGCGGGTAGCAGAAGGGTAAAAATCCTACTTATAAATGTCTCCTCTACCTTGTTTTAAAACAGAACAGTACACTGATGAAAAGTAAGGAGATTCTTTAAACTCAGGAACTGAGCAAATAATTTAAAACAATGTGATCCTTCCCCCCCCCCCCCCCCCCTCCCTCTTCACCACTCCAACATGCTTAAAGAAAACATCAAAGCACATGCATGAAAACCACAGCCTAATGGGAACTAAGTTTTTTTTTACTTATCCAGATTATCTTCCATACTCGTGCATACACAGAGGTACATGTCTGTGAAGAAGCTCTAGACACTTAAAGGAGGCAGCCATAACTAGTCTAAGTGCTACTTTTACCAGGAAAGGCATCTCACTGTGTGTACAGAACATTCCCCCCCCCCCCCCCCTCCATTTATATCTGTTTTTACTTGTCTACTTACTAATTCTCCCATAAGCCTGCAAAGAGTGTGAAGTCAAATTTCAGGCATCTCTTGTAGTTATGCTGGATATAAGGCTTCCTGGGCAGCACAGTGGCTAAGTGATAAGTACTTCTGCCTAGCAGCACTAGGGTCATTGGTTTGAATCCCACCCACGGCATTACCTATGTGGAGTTTGCATATTCTCCCTGTGTCTGCACGGGTGTGCTCTGGTTTCCCCCCACACTCTAAAGACATGCTGGTAGGTTAATTGGCTCCTGTCCAAATTGGCCCCAATATATACACTATATTACCAAAAGTATTGGGACGCCTGCCTTTACACACGTGAGCTTTAATGGCATCCCAGTCTTAGTCTATAGAGATCAATATTGAGTTGGCTCACCCTTTGCACCTATAACACTTCAACTCTACTGGGAAGGCTGTCCAAAAGGTTTAGAAGTGTGTCTAGGGAATGTTTGACTATTCTGCCAAAAGCCCATTTGTGCAGACAGGCACTGATGTTGGAGAGAAGGCTTGGCTCAGTCTGCACTCTAATTCATCCCAAAGGTGTTCTGTTGGGTTGAGGTCGGGACTCTGTGTTCCTCCACCCAAAACTCACTCATCCATGTCTTTCTGGACCTTGCTTTGTGCACTGGCGTGCAGTTATGTTGGAATAGGAAGGGCTAACCCCAAACTGTTCCCTTAAAGTTGGGAGCATGAAATTGTCCAAAATGTCTTGGTATGATTAAAGAGGTTGTAAACCTCCCTGCATACTAGCTCATTATGAAATACTTACCTTAAAACTATGCCCCTTCAGCGCTGCCCGCATATCGCTCACACGGCGTCCATCTATGCCCGGTCTTCCTTCGGGGTTCACGTCCTCCGGCCATCTGATTGGCCCGAGCCGCGGTGACATCACACCCACGCATGCGCACAGGCGGACCATTCAGATCTGCCTGTCCGTTTTTTTGGCGGATCTGAGCGGTCCCCCCATGCATTCCTATGGGGCATCGGATGTCAGCGGAGACATGTCCGCTGACATCCGACCCGATCCGATCCGTCAAATCTGGACGGATGGAAACCCTTTTTTCCATCCGTCCAGCGGATCGGATGGCATCGGATGACAACGGACCAACGGTCCGTTCCCATCCGATTTCCCCCATAGAGATGCATGGGGAACTGACAGCTGTGTCTCCGCACACAGCGTGGAGACACAGCTGTCCTCCTCCTGCTCAGCGGGGGATCGGCGGCTCGATCCCCCGCTGAGAAAAACTGACTCCGTCCAACGGACGGAGTGTGTGAAAGGAGCCTAAAACAGACCTCACGGAAGTTCTAATCCTCTCCCACACTATCCAAAAAAACTGGATTGACACATGCACATTATTATACCTGTGCAGACTGGTTTATGAAAAATTTACTTTTACCCCCTTATTTAACTTTACTTACGTTACCATGTCTGAGAATTTCAGCCTAAGGGTTAGGGGTCAGAGGTCATCCGACACTGTACAGTTTTGGTTCTTTCAACTGCGTGACCTCAGATGTTGTCTCCCTGCTTCAGCGTGCATGTCATTCTACTGTCCTATAGTTTTTTCTATTCCTTTTCCTACATATAGCCAAGATTTTTTTTTTTAGATTTGCATAAAGTAGGGAATATTAGAATCCCTGTTAGGTTTTCGTTTGTTGCTGTTTTTGCTGTCTGTGTCCCATTGAGTAGATTTCCCTTTACTGGCTGTACAAAACAAAAGTGAGAGGAAATCTTCCCAAAGTGAGAGCAAAAGTGAGAGGCAGTTTCCCTTCACTTTCTGCCTACTGAAAAAAAAAAGAAGTCAGAACATAAAATCGCCAGTACACCAGAAGGTAGGTCTCAACAGTTTAGAAGTAGGGAAATATTTAGGTCCATCAAATAATGATGTAGCACCCTCCTAGGTAGGTGCTAGGAAAACCCATGGGGGGGGGGGGGGCTGCCTGCTTATCGAAAGGGTCTGATTGTTCAGCTAGGCTGTCATGTGTTCCCAGGTGTGCCTGTTGAGCTTGGGGAGTCTCCCCACTGTGTCCAATGAGGGCTCTTATTGGGCAGTGGAGGAAACCTGACCAATAGCACACCAGGGCTTGTATCTATCCCAGAGGGCAGAATCTGCCGCAATGAATCCTGGGATGTGGTATAAGTCTGAGGGGAACACATTACATGGTGCCTTTGGCGGGAAGCAGAGTCCCAGGAGGAGGGTGACGGCTGTCTCTCCTCCTGTCAGCATATGGAAAGGTCCTTGGTGGTCGGCCTAGAGGACAGAAGGTTGAGCTGAGCTGTAGTGAGAGGGATCCAGAGTGCTGAGGACCGAGTGGAGTTACTGGGGCAGAAGTTTCCAGGAAAGCAGTATCGTGAGTACTGTAAACTGCCCAGGGGTCTGCCTAGGATAGGGGACCACTCCAGAAGGTCAGAGGGATTCAGGAGCCAGCTAAACAGTAGGAGGCTTAGAAAGGGGGTGCCAGAGTTTAAGCCCTGAAGAGAAGTGTGTGTAAAGAGGGTGCCGGTGCGGGCCCTGAAGAGTTAAGCGTTGCAGCAGATGTACAAGTAGCTATCACAAAGGAAAGTGTTAAGGAAGCTTTAACAAGGACTTTGTGCCTCAAGAGAGTGTCAGAAGTCAGTTTGGTGTTAACAGACAGCACGTCAGCGTTAACCAGCGCCAATCGGCATTGACCGGCATTTAGCCAGCGTCAAGTCAGCGCCAGCAGGCATTTTTCTAGTTGTCCCACTCGCATTGTATATAGTTGAGCCAGAGGAGTATCCCAATTAGAGATGTGCCGGTTTTCGGTAATTCGATATATCGTGGTATTGCATACCCACGGTATTGTTATTGTGGCATTTTTAAAATACCGTGTTTATCTGCTCCTCAAGTCTGACTTTTGAATTGATACATTTCAGTGAGCTGGATGACTCATTCACTCACTCAACAGTTCACTCACTCAATAGAAACAGCTCTGGTAATATGATCGTAGAGTGAGAGACTTAGCTCCTCCCTGTAACCAATCAAACGGCTCCCACTCAGCACACACCCACATGCTTCTTCCAGGGCTCAGACACAGACAAACACTGCTTAATACAAGCAAGTTTCTGCAGATAGATAGAATTAGATAGATAGAATTAGATAGATATTATATATATATTTCCGTTCCGGAAACATGCTTGTATTACAAAGCACTCTTATATCAAAGCAAATTTTCTCATAAGAAATAATGGAAACTCAGATGATCCGTTCCACAACTATTTATTCATAAGTCTTTCAGTTTATAGTCTACGGGTCCCTCTCAAAAAATTAGCATATTGTGATAAAGTTCATTATTTTCTGTAATGTACTGATAAACATTAGACTTTCATATATTTTAGATTCATTACACACAACTGAAGTAGTGCAAGCCTTTTATTGTTTTAATATTGAGGATTTTGGCATACAGCTCATGAAAACCCAAAATTCCTATCTCAAAAAATTAGCATATCATGAAAAGGTTCTCTAAACGAGCTATTAACCTAATCATCTGAATCAACTAATTAACTCTAAACACCTGCAAAAGATTCCTGAGGCTTTTAAAAACTCCCAGCCTGGTTCATTACTCAAAACCGCAATCATGGGTAAGACTGCCGACCTGACTGCTGTCCAGAAGGCCATCACTGACACCCTCAAGCAAGAGGGTAAGACACAGAAAGAAATTTCTGAACGAATAGGCTGTTCCCAGAGTGCTGTATCAAGGCACCTCAGTGGGAAGTCTGTGGGAAGGAAAAAGTGTGTCAGAAAACGCTGCACAACGAGAAGAGGTGACCGGACCCTGAGAAAGACTGGGGAGAGCGAAATGCCAAAATGCCTGAAGTCCAGTGTCAAGTACCCACAGTCAGTGATGGTCTGGGGTGCCATGTCAGCTGCTGGTGTTGGTCACTGTGTTTTATCAAGGGCAGGGTCAATGCAGCTATCAGGAGATTTTGGAGCACTTCATGCTTCCATCTGCTGAAAAGCTTTATGGAGATGAAGATTTCATTTTTCAGCACGACCTGGCACCTGCTCACAGTGCCAAAACCACTGGTAAATGGTTTACTGACCATGGTATTACTGTGCTCAATTGGCCTGCCAACTCTCCTGACCTGAACCCCATAGAGAATCTGTGGGATGTTGTGAAGAGAAAGTTGAGAGACGCAAGACCCAACACTCTGGATGAGCTCAAGGCCGCTATCGAAGCATTCTGGGCCTCCATAACACCTCAGCAGTGCCACAGGCTGATTGCCTCCATGCCACGCCGCATTGAAGCAGTCATTTCTGCAAAAGGATTCCCGACCAAGTATTGAGTGCATAACTGAACATAATTTTGTGAAGGTTGACTTTTTTTGTATTAAAAACACTTTTCTTTTATTGGTCGGATGAAATATGCTAATTTTTTGAGATAGGAATTTTGGCTTTTCATGAGCTGTATGCCAAAATCATCAATATTAAAACAATAAAAGGCTTTCACTACTTCAGTTGTGTGTAATGAATCTAAAATATATGAAAGTCTAATGTTTATCAGTACATTACAGAAAATAATGAACTTTATCACAATATGCTAATTTTTTGAGAGGGACCTGTATATACAAAGATTATAGCAATGTGATAGGTTGTGTCGTCATAAAATGTCCATCCACAAATGGCGCCTCCACAAGGGGATTAGAAGCAAAATCCAGCAGGAGCTACAGAGTATAAAAGAGAAGAGAGGCGCCTCTAAGTGTAGCAGTATGGGGACATTTAATGAAGGTACAACATTTAGCAACTCACATGGTTGATGATTAAAGAGGCACATCTAAATATGCAGGCATCCGGGGTAAAGCTGTCCACATAGACCATCTTCTGAACCACTGGCTCTCACCGATGTCAGTCTGCAATTGTGATTAGGAAGACTACCCTGCAGTAGAGTGATCTGAAATCGATACTTTGGAGCGCAGCGTGGAAGGGTGTGATGAAGATGGCAGTGCGGAGGATGGTCTATGTGGAAAGCTTTACCCCAGATGCCTGCATACTTAGATGTGCCTGTTTTAATCATCAACCATGTGAGCTGCTAAATATTTAAACAAACCTTCATTAAATGTAACAATATTGCTACACTTAGAGGCGCCTCTCTTCTCTTTTATACCCAGTAGTGACATGACGCTACTTGTATATCAAGACATCGCTTGTATATCAAGTCAACATTTTTTTAAAAAATGTGCTTGTCTTGCAAAGTGCTCTCAAACCAAGGTTTTACTGTGTATATATATATATATATATATATATGTATATGTATATATATATATATATATATATATGTATATATATATATATATATATATATATATATATATACACACACACACACACACACGCATAGCAGCCCACATTACATTATTATATAGCCATCAAGTAGTCTCTGGCCTACCTGGTGATGACTGGTCCTGGCGCTCTGACCCGATGGCCTGGTCTTTAAAGGGGCAAATCCTTGCGGTCCAGAAGTGGTTAAACCTGCAGGAGGACTGGTGTTTTTATCTATTAATGACTTTACTATTGCTTTAGGCCTGGTTCACATGTATGCGGGTTGGGGGCCCACATTTGCACAGGCATAGCAGCCCATTGATTTGAATGGGCTTGAGCTGCTATGCCTGCGTTTTCGGCTGAAAAAAGGTGCATGCAGAATTTAAAAAAATGCAGTGGCCATGAAATCCATCCTTCTTTTGCACCATGCGATTTACCTGCTGTTGCTGCATACGCAAACTGTTTTTAAATGCCGTGCCCACGTATATAAAAAAACGCAAAAAGCTTGCCAGAGCAGGAACTGCAGGTAAGTCGCATGGTGCAAAATCAGGATGGATTTCAAGGCCATTGAATTAAAAAAAAATGCTGCACACACCTTTTTTCTGCGGAAAATGAGGGCATAGCAGCCCGTTCAAATCAATGGTCTGCTATGCCTGTGCAAATGTGGGCCGCCAACCCGCATACATGTGAACCAGGCCTAAAGCAATAGTAAAGTAATTTATAAATAACAACACCTCCTTCGGGTTTAACCACTTCTTGACCACAAGGATTTGCCCCCTTAATGACCAGGCCATCGGATCGGAGCCGAGCGCCAGGACCAGTTATCACCAGTTAGGCCGGACACTGCTTGATGACCTATTTTAGGCCTGGTTCACAGAGTCTGTACTGACTGACTATATAATAATGTGCATAAGTGAACCAAAGCCCCTAAATTCAGCAATGAAATTCAAGTGAGGTAGAAATTTAATAATTGAATACCGTGATAATACTGTATACTAGGGATGCACCGAAATGAAAATTTTGGGCCGAAACTGAAAATGCATGATGCCCTTGGCCGAAAACCAAAACCGAAAATGACTTTTTCCCCCAAAAAAATTTAAAATGGATAGAAGAGGGGCATACACCAAAAACAGGCAGCGACGTACACCTGTCGCTGCCACCCTGTCACAGTATATGTGCTGTGACGGGTTGGCAAGTGGTTAATTTAATTACCAATGGTATTTGTGTTATGCAGCATGAGGGGGTTAATGTATTGCCACTGCTGGTCACTCATCTATTAGTGACCGACCAGTGGCAGTTAATTAACCCCTTTGTGCTGCATTAGTGCAACCAGTATCAGTGCAACCAGTGTTAATTAACACTGATACCAGTTGCACTAATGCAGCACAAAGGGGTTAATTAACTGCCACTGGTCGGTCACTAATGCATCAGTGACCAGCAGTGACAATACATTAACCCCCTCATGCTTCATAATACAAATATTGGTAAGCTGCCTCAGCTCCCCCATCTCCCCCCCCCCCCCCCATCGCCTCAGCGTCTCCCTCCTCGGGTGTCCTTCATTTAAAAGTCCCGCCTCTGGCCGGCGGCACTGTGATCCATCCCTGTCAGCTCAGCGCGACTGTGTGTGAATCAGAACAGAACAGAACTGACCTGACACCGGGCGGGGGGAGCGGCCACTATTAGCTGTAACTATGTGAGAGCTTCACTTCCCTGACAGGAGATACATGCCTGTCAGGGAAGTGAAGCTCTCACATAGTTACAGCTAATAGCGGCCGCTACCCCCGCCCGGTGTCAGGTCAGTTCTGTTCTGATTCACACACAGTCGCGCTGAGCTGACAGGGATGGATCACAGTTCTATCTATAGCGGCCGCTCGCCCCGCCCCCCCCCCCCCCCCGCCTGGTATGTCCATTCATAATGCACAGATCGTAGTAGGGACGTCATTGAGAGGCGGACGGCCGACCAGAGGGGGGACATTTAAAACCTGCCCTGCGCTGCACCCTCCTCCTTCCTCACGGCGGCCATTATTTTCGGCAATGTTAACCCATTTTCGGCCGATAATTTCGGTGGCCGAAATTTCGGTGCATCCCTACCGTATACCGTGGCAAAACCTTAATCAATTAATCGCAGCATGAAAATCTGATACCGTCACAAGCCTAATCCCAATCATTCATTCTCCCATCCAAGTTCTTAATAAACAAAAAAAAAACAAAGATAATTGACTGTTCTTTGTCTCAATGCTCACACTTGGAGAACATGCTGAAATGTGCTGTTGTTGCTAGCGGTAACCCTGGCAGACCCACATCCAGCAAATCGTCTGGGAATCCTGCTACAACAGGAAGAAAGCATAATAGAGCACCAGTACACAGTAAGTACCCAGTGACAGGTGAGACGAAATTCAATACAGTACCTACTACTCCACATTGAGAAGCAACACTCATTGACAAAAGACAGATGAGACAATTCTAACCTTAACACCTCTAGGTAGGCCCTTAAGTGGGCTTTAATGCCTAGGAGGTGGTGTGACTTCTGTATAATATGACCGGTGTGATTGGCAAAAGCTGTGACTGAGAGCTGTCGGTGACAGCTTAGTCAGTTTGGTGGAAACATGCAGTGAGGTTAATCATGAATGTTTTTAGTTCATAGTTGGTGTATGTCCAGTGCAATACAGGGCAATTACGGTATATTGTCCCGCCATTACAGCGGCTTGCATGAAGATGGTGTTTCTGAAACAAGGTAAAGTGATTCAAAACCCATCATATAATTAAAATAGGTTGTCTGTATAGGCAACAGGTTTACAAAAGAAGATTGGGGTCATAGAGAACATCAGTCTGTTACCGGCAGTGGTGGCAATAAAAACCCTTCCACAATTTATGCAAAACAATAGCAAAAAAAGGAAAAACACATTTTCGCTAGAGATATACTTTAACTTCAGCCCAGGCTCTCATACAACTTGTTTGTCCAAATGACCCTTGGAGCAATGCCACTAGGAAATGTTGCTTCTGCTAGAGACACCCCAGCTGGACAGGTCTAAGGTGATTGGCTAAGAACAACATACTGGTCCTCTGCTTTGGAGATAAAGCTTACAGCCCCTTCCTGGAAAACTCAGTTTTCTTCTTTTAGAATTGAACCCAGGATAGCCAGGGGCCTATAGAAATAAGTAGTGTAATTCACAAGAAAAATGTTACAAAGACAGCAGACTATGGGTGTATTGGTGCCAAAGCTCTGCATCCTGGTTGGAACAAATCTAGTCTTCAAGGACCTAAAATCTACCTGTTGGGCCAGGTTCCTCAGAACATGACTGAAGAATTCAGGGTGTTGGGCTCATGTTCCCAAGGGACTGTGTCTGACTTGCAGCACCTACTCACAAAGTACCCAACAACTGAAACAAATGCCTTGGTGAGTGAAGGCTTTGGCAATCTGTCCTGGTAGCCCTAAGGGATTGCTAGGCACTCCAGACTATAGGTTTAATAAGGACAGCACCTTAACTGAGACCCTACAAATGACAGCTGTGCCATCCTTAGTGGTCATGCAGCATCTTTTGAATTCTTGCTGCCAAAGAATGTATCATTCAGCAGTATCTTAGCCTCTTGGCTAAGTGCTATCATGGCTGGTGCTATGCTGCCATCTAATGGTAACAGTTGATATTACACTGTACCACTGTATATGGTGGAACCTTGCGACTTTTCTTTCTCCTGCGTCAGATATTTGACATTCTCTAATGTGGAAGTACAAACCCCAGTCCATTGGCTGGCAGGACATGCTGGGACTTGTAGTTCCAAAACAAGACAGAACTACAGAAAGCAAAAGACTGAATTAGCACATTTAGGAATTAATCCAGAATTGATCACTACACTCCAAAGAGCACCAATCTTATTTGATACATAGTTCAACCATGCAAGAGCAACTTATCAACAGTTATTGCTACATGAAACCCCTCCCTGGTTTTTACTGTGGTCCTTTATTTAATCTAGCCTAAAACACATTTCAATACTGTCAAGTTAAAGCGGATAAATAGCTAAAACATTGTTTTTTTTTAGAGTCAGGAAGGGTTGAAGACCCTGATTTTATTTTTTTGGTGTTTGCATACCTTATGTGAAGTTCCCTTCACTTCTTGTCCCACAGACAGGAAGTTAGAGGAAATCTCCCCAAATGAGGATGTCAAAGGAATGGGTGCCTCCTTTGGAAAAATTTATTTTAGGCCCCTTTCATATATACAGACCAATTATTTTATCAGTTCAGTCACGTTTTTTTGTCATAGTTTTTTTCAGTCAACATCAGTTTCACATCAGTTTTTCATCCGTTGTCATCCATTTCCGTTTTTTTTTCATCCATTGTCTTCCGTTTTTCTTCTGTTGTCATCAGTTTTTCATCCGATCCATTTTTTTAATGAATGAAAAAATAGGGCTTTCAGCCCGTTCAAAAAAAAAACAAAAAACGATGTTGACGGGAGCATAAGAAAACGGATGTAAATGAATGATCACCCGTTGTCATCCATTTTTCCATAGGAATGAATTGATGTCCATTTTTCATCTGTCAACGGATGGATGAAAAAAGGACGAACAGTCTGTATGTGTGAAAGGGGCCTTGCCTTTAGTTTTTTGAGACAACTCTAGCACTTTGCATTTTCCCTATTCTGTCTGAGTGACCGCAGGCATGAGGATAAAGAGAGGGGTGATTTTTCCCAATGGGAGCCCAAGACAGAGAATCCAACCCTTCCCCCATGCCACTCAAAACTGAAAAAAAAAAAAGGTTGCAGCGCGATTTGCATCCATACAAAATAAATGGGCGCAAATTGCACTGCAAAGAATTGCAGCGGCTCTCTTCCTCCAGCTGTTCGGGCCATCCACTGGACCTCCTCCCCATCTCCCCTGTCCCGCTGTACCAGATTACTGCGATCCCCCACTGTCAGATGCTGAAAAGCTGCTTTACTGGCCTAAGAATTTGAAATCCCCACTGCTTTTTCTCCTCTCCTGGCAGTGTTGACAGTACAGGCTAGACGGTTTCTGATCGGTCAATGTAACGGACCAATTAGAAACCTTGTAGTTCGTATTGTCAGCACTGCAAGGAGATGGCTCAAACTGCTGGAAGCTGGGGGGAGAGAGTCGCTGGAGATGTGGGGAACAAAGCCATGGGAGAGGCAAGAGGAGCCCAAGCTGCAGCCGCAGAGGTCCATAGTCAGACTAGGAGCAGAGCAGCCGAAAGCCGTCATGCAGGAAGGTTTCCCGCACCGCTCCTGTGTGAACTTTGTCTCAAAATCCTTATGACAAGCTTGGGTTCACAAAGGCAATGAAACTGCTTGCGATTTGCGACAGGAGTTGCACTGCATTCCAGTTCAAATCACATGCAATTCTTTGCAGTGTGATTTGCGCCTATTAATTTTGTATGGATGCAAATTGCTCTGCAAAAGTATCAGTTTAGGGTGTTAGGAACATTTTCACAAGTACTCATAAAAATACTCGGTATCCGCACCAATATTGGTATCAGTGCATCCCTAAATCCCACATCAAAAAAATGTTAGTGTTGCACTGCACAAAATAACCACCAAACTATAGTGACTCCACCTTACTTCCATATGTGACTACATGCACTTATTAAACAACTTTTGCATATATACTCTTACATAGTTACATAGTTTGTGAGGTTGAAAAAAGACATCAGTCCATCCAGTTCAACCTATGATGTGTGTGTGTTTGCTGTTAACCGTACATTGTATACCCCTGTATGTTGTGGTCTTTAAGGTGTCCATCTAATAGTTTTTTGAAACTATTGATGCTCCCTGCTGATAGGACTGCTTGTGGAAGCGAATTCCACATCCTCACTGCTCTGACCATGAAGAGCCCCCTACGTATTTTAAGGTTAAACCGTTTTTCCTCTAGTTTTAGTGAGTGGCCACGTGTCTTATTGTATTCCCTTTCTCTAAAAAGTTTGTTCCTTATTATAGGGTCGCCAGTACAGTATTTGTACATTGATATCATATCCCCCCTCAATCGTCTCTTCTCCAGAGAGAATAAGTTCAGTGCTTGTAGTCTTTCCTCATAGCTGATGCCCTCCATTCCCCTAATTATTTTTGTTGCCCTTCTCTGGACTCTCTCCAGCTCCAGCACATCCTTCCTGAGGACCGGTGCCCAGAACTGGATAGAATACTCCAGATGTGGCCGGACCAGAGTCTTGTAGAGTAATATGATATACAAAATGTGTTACCAATCAACAATTACTAATATATCAATAACATGTGATAACACATACAGTGCCTTGCGAAAGTATTCGGCCCCCTTGAACTTTTCGACCTTTTGCTACATTTTAGGCTTCAAACATAAAGATATAAAACTGTAATTTTTTGTGAAGAATCAACAACAAGTGGGACACAATCATGAAGTGGAACGAAATTTATTGGATATTTCAAACTTTGTTAACAAATAAAAAACTGAAAAATTGGGCGTGCAAAATTATTCAGCCCCTTTACTTTCAGTGCAGCAAACTCTCTCCAGAAGCTCAGTGAGGATCTCTGAATGATCCAATGTTGACCTAAATGACTAATGATGATAAATAGAATCCACCTGTGTGTAATCAAGTCTCCGTATAAATGCACCTGCACTGTGATAGTCTAAGAGGTCCGTTTAAAGCACAGAGAGCATCATGAAGAACAAGGAACACACCAGGCAGGTCCGAGATACTGTTGTGGAGAAATTTAAAGCAGGATTTGGATACAAAAAGATTTCCCAAGCTTTAAACATCCCAATGAATACTTCCGGTTCCGGCGCCCATGTAGGTAGCAGCACGGGACATCGGCTCCGGGACGAACCCCGCAATAATCGGCATAAATAGCCCTACCGAGTCCCTAACGCTGCCTAATACCTGCCGCTCACCTCGGGGAACGAACGGCCATGGACCGATTCCTACAACACGGCGGCGCTCCGGCGCCGGCACAAATCAAGGCCGTGGCTTCACATGCGGCCTCCAGTGAAGCGGCTATGGAGGACGCCGTCCCTCTCCTGAATCCTGCAACACCCAGCCTTCCCTCCCATCCTATACCGGAGGCACAGATTGCCACCCTGGCACAAGCGGTGGCCTCTCTTTTGTCCCCTACAATCAAAGATTCCGTGGATAAGGCCGTCTCAGATGGGATCTCACAGCTCCGGAAGGAGCTCGGTGACCACGCACATAGACTTACAGACATGGAACACAGGATGTCTGACCTGGAGGATGAACTGCAGGGATCTTTTGCCATGGACCAGCAGGCCAGGCAGACACAAAGGTACTTGCTAGATAAGGTGGATGACCTGGAGAACAGGTCTAGAAGAAATAATCTTCGGATTATCGGGCTGCCTGAATCTTTTGGCGCCGACACCCTATGTGACCTGGCCTCCATTCGACTGCCCCAGGCCCTGGGGATCCAGTCAGCCTGCTCGGTGGAACGAGCCCACCGCCTGGGAGCCCCTTCCAACGACAGACGCACTCCTAGGGCAGTGATAGTGCGGTATCTCAATTACATGGACAGGCAAAATATCCTGAAATCATTCCGCAACACCAAAAATCTACAAGTCGACGGCCACAAACTGTTAATTTTTGCCGACTACTCCCAGGAGGTTTCCCGCCGCAGGAAAGCCTTCCAGCCTATTTGCAAGGCTTTGTTCCACAAATCTGTGAAATTCACACTGGCCTATCCTGCCACTCTACGCCTCACGGACTCTGCAGGAGAACAGAAATCCTTTTCCATCCCTGACGAGGCCTACCACTTCATCCAGCGCCACTACCACATTACCCTGGATCCACCCTCCACGCCATGCCCCCAGCGCTTCCAAGGCGCGAAGGAGCAATGGAAGCCCCAGAAGAGACCCAGTAAAGAGACAACGGGTGTCCGGTCCATCTTCTCGCCAGAGAAATCGCTGATCAAGATTAGAAGGTGCCCTTTGGGTTCATCGCCTTCTTTTGCGGATGCCCACGACGCGCATATCCTGTGTTCACCCAAGGCCTTAGGCAATCGGCCTCGTAGTAACTATATGATTAACACAGTTGCACATGACTTTATCGCCTCAGTTTATGCTAGATTGTGAGAGGTTTCTTACGAACTATTCGTAGAGCACTGTCGTGGGCGGTCGACCACACCGCTCCTGGCTGTGCCCTGCGAAGTATTATGTTTGCACGGCTGTGCACAAGGTTTATTCACGATTAATCTACGAATGTATGCTGTTATGGTTAGTTATCTTGTTTATATTGTTGTTTCTTACTCATCACGCGGCCGTTCGGCCCGCACACCTTTACCAGTATGCGGCAGTATATCATATGGAAGTGCGGGACCCCCCCTTCTCTATGGATCCCGCGCAGCGTTACACTCTGCTGAACGCTCAGTTACTCTTCCAAGTGGGCTACTCGGCTGCATCTTGGTAACGTTGTCCTATGCGTGTGCGAACACACATGAGGAAAAAAGAGAAGTTCGAGAGCTTTTTTTGCTGCCCTAACCCCTCTTACCCTGTTGCCCCGATCGGGCCTCCCTTGTTGACCCTATCTAACACAATGACATCTGCATTTCTCAGACTCATGCTAGACATACTGCCTGACACTCATCAGGCATCCATGCCAAATCTTGCACCACTAGCTCGCAAACTTAGGAAAATTGATCGGCACCTTTTGCATTCTCCGTGGTTCCCGCCATGAGTGTGATGTCATGGAATGTCAAAGGTCTCAGGTCTCCCAACAAGCGAATGGCGGTACTCAGACACCTGAAAAGTCTGAGGGCCGACATCGCGGTCCTACAGGAAACCCACCTTGAAGCTAAGGACTTCTACCGCATGCGCAAACTTTGGGTTGGGCAGGTTATAGGTTCCCCGGCAGTCAAGGGCAAGGCAGGCGTCCTGATTCTCATTAACAAAAACCTCCCCACCACGCTGATATCATCTATCACAGATGCTGATGGACGGGTGGTGGTCGCACGTCTGGCGACCGCTCATCGCGAATGGGCGCTCGCCGGTATCTATGCTCCCAACAGCTCCTCGGAACCCTTCCTTCACTCGGTCACACGAACATTGGCCCCGTATCTACATCTCCCTCTCCTTGTGGCAGGGGACTTCAATCTCCTTATGCACCCCACCGAGGACAGATCATCGGGGAAAGGCCCCCTTATGTCCAATCCCCCACGAGATGCCTCACTGCTGAACGATTTCGCGGATGGCTTGCACCTCTCGGATGTATGGAGACTGAACAGCCCTGATGGTAAAGAATACTCTTTTTTTTCTCCCCTCCACCAAACACTGACCAGGATCGACTATATATTTGCCAACCCGACTATGCTCCCTTTTACGGTACTTCCTCGCATTCACGACATAGCTGTATCAGACCGTGCCCCTGTTTCTGTGAAACTCACGATATACTCGCAAAGAGCAGCTGCCCAGTGTTGGAAATTTCCTTCCTTTTTGGCTAAAGACCCGGGAGTCTCCTCTCTCATCAGGGATGTCTGGTCCGAATTTCTTTCTCATAACGACTCGCCCGAGGTCTCTCCCACCCTCCTTTGGGAATCTGGGAAGGCAGTGCTCAGAGGCCGCATCATTTCCTATGCTGCGGCGTATAAGAGGAATATAGCCAAGGAATATGTAGCGACCAGCTCACTGCTGAGAGACGCTCAAGCGGCACTACACGCTTGTAATTCGGCTGAGAATAGGGAACGGTGGCGAAAAGCCAAAACTACCTTTGATGACTGGGCTGAGAGACGGGAACGGCTTTATAAATCCCACCAGGACTGGAAATACCACTTTTACGGTAATAAACCCGGATAATTGCTGGCTTCTCTATGTAGGGGACCCTTCACCCCGACGCAGGTTTCCGCCCTCAAAGACCCAGACGGCAATAAGGTTGAGGACCCCCAGGATATAAATAGGGTTTTTACACAATTTTATCAGACCTTGTATGGCTATGAACCCATGAATGAAGAAGCGGCCTCTGATTGGCTCTCAAAAGTATCTCTCCCGCAGATCGCTGAGACACAACTGTCTCAATTGAATGCGCCCCTCACCCTGGAAGAAATCCTTGCGGCAATTAAGTCCCTCTCCCCTGGCAAATCACCCGGCCCTGACGGGTATACACCAGAATTTTACAAACTAGCAGCGAATACGATAGCCCCGACGTTACAGGCAATGTACAACTACATCCTTGATGGCAACCCATACCTTCCCACGGGACACCAAGCCCATATCAAACTAATTTACAAAAAAGGGAAAGACCCCATGGAACCGGGGTCCTATAGGCCGATCTCCTTACTGAATGTGGATTCCAAAATGCTTTCTAAATTAATGGCGGGCAGACTGGCATCCATCATGCCCTCTTTAATCCATCCCACACAATCGGGGTTCACCAAAGGAAGGTCTGCTACCTCAAACATTAGGAAAGTCCTTCTCGCTCTTGAGGCATCCAGAGCCGACCCGACCACAGACGCCGCAATCATAACCCTTGATGCCGAGAAGGCTTTTGATAATGTAAACATTCAATGGCTAGATCGAGTGCTCACTACGTTAGGTTTCACGGCCAGATTCCTTCATTTAATTAGAATGATGTATGCCCGGCCAGTGGCACAGGTGGTGATAGCAGGACAAACCTCCCCGCCGTTCCGCTTGTTTAAGGGGACGAGACAGGGGTGCCCACTCTCCCCTTTATTGTTTAATTTGGCTCTAGAGCCGCTGTCCAGGCTCCTGCTGTCCCACCCCGACCTTCACGGCATCAAGGTGGGCAATGAGGAAGTGCGAACCGCCATGTTTGCGGATGACGTGCTGATCTTCACGTCTGATCCAAGTCACGATCTCCCAGTGATCCAGGATGTATTTGCCGAATATCGTCTGTGCTCGGGCCTTCGCATAAATTTCCGCAAGAGCGAGATTTTGCCCTTAAACACTGTACGCACTCCATCTTGGGCCAATTCCACAAAGCTCCGCATAGCTACGCAGTTCATTACCTACTTAGGGGTCAAAATAGGCCGCTTCCCCTCATCGATATACCACCTCAACTACACGCCGGTCATTGATAAGATGATATTGGAACTTAAGACCTGGTCAGGGCTACCCCTCTCATTCATGGGCAGATGCCACTTATACAAGATGGCCACCTTCCCGAAATTGTTATACCCATTACAGACGATCCCCCTTTTGCTGAAACACAGCGATGTTAACCGGTTGCACAAAGGGCTCTCAAGCTAAATCTAGCAGGGCAAGAGACCCCGGATCTCACTCAACAAGCTGCACCTACCTAAAAAGGAAGGGGGGGTGGATTTACCGAACGCGAGGATTTATAACCTTACTTGTCTCATGAGGGGCTGCCTGGACTGGATCAGTAAGGAGTCCCGCTACACTAATCACTCGCTGGAAACACAAATGGTTTACCCTCATGATCTGACTGCTTTGCTGCACTGTGGGACAGGGGACCTTCCCGTCTCCCTCCGCAACAATATTTTGATCAGAGACACAGTGGCCGCATGGAGGGAGGTGAGGAAGAAGTTGTGTTCACCCCAGCGTCTCTCACGACATTTACCCATTCACCATCACCCCGGCTTCCCCCAGGCGCAGCAGCACTCGGTTTATGAATTGTGGTCCCGGCGAGGGATAACACTTGTATCGCAGCTTTTTGACATGAGCACCGGGCGTCCTCTGAGCTACCAATCTTTTGCTGAAAAGTATGATTTACCAAAGGGACATTATCTTTACTTTAGACAATGTATAAGCTTTGTTAGTGGCATCTGCTGCTCTCCTCACAAACACTTCCGTTTGAACTTGGTGGACACTTGGCTTAGTCAGGGTAAACACAGGATATCGCAATTGTATAAACCTCTCCACCAGGAATTTTTCAAGAACTCATTGCACACCATCGCCAAGTCCTGGAATAAAATGCTCAATTCACCTCAAGCTCAAGCCAAAGCCCTTCAGGGATATCTTTGCACCAGGCGCTTTGTTCTCTGTGAATTCTGGAGGGAACAACAGTTTAAGATACTCCATGGAGCATATTACCCACACATCCGATGGTCCAAGGACGTGACACATCACTTTTGCACTCTGTGCAAGGAACGCTATCCGTCACTGCTACATAAACTTTGGCATTGCCCTCCAGTGTCATCTTTTTGGGACAAAACAATACGTTATATAGCAAGAGTGACTGGTGTGACACTTCCAAAAGACGTCTATCTTCTGGTGTTCAACTACATGGAGGGGGCGGTCTCTGGATGCTCTAAGGCAGTGGTCCTCAACCCTGGCCTACAGGGCCCACTAACAGGCCAGATTTTCAAGATAACTGAAATACATCCCAGGTGATATCATTTGCTGCTCAGTGATTGCAGTACTCTAGTCTGCATCTCCCCAAGGTAATACCTAAAATCTGGCCTGTTAGTGGGCCCTGTAGGCCAGGGTTGAGGACCACTGCTCTAAGGTATCCAGGAAGCTCCTCTCGCTCTACAAGCCTTGGATCATTACCTGCCTTATGTTGGCACGCAGGCTGATCTTACGTCACTGGATGTCAGACTCTGCTCCCACTATTGCGGAACTCACGTCAGACCTGCCTACCCTGAAGAATACCGAATTGGTGGGCATCACCATAGACCCACGCCTACCTGGAACCTTTAAGTCAAGCAAGTGGAACCTGTCCTCACATGCCCTCATTTCTCCTGCGGGACTGCTGCTCACTCCCAAGAACTGACCTGAGCCCTCTATACTACCTTGGTGGACTGGCGCAAGCCTCAGATATACGGTCACACTACCTACATTGAGATCAGTACAGATACTGACATGCCACAAGCTTAGAGGTTTTCCGACGGGCTAATATGGATGCATATATATATATATTTGGTGCTGTTATTATGTCTGTTTTTTTTTTTTTTTTTATATGGTCCGGCTTATAAATGCCATCTGCAGATGACTCCCTCCACACTGTTTAACGTCATCACCTCCTCTCCCTATACCCTACCTTACTTCTCCCCTCCCATCCCCCCTCTCTTCCCACCCGTCCTCCAGTCCCTTCTGTCCTCTATCCCTCCTCCCGCCCCACTACGCCTTCTCCCCCTCCCCTGTCTAATTTGAAAATTACTGTCTTTGACCAGGTTTGATTACCCCAGTTGTACTAAATCCTGAAATTTCTCGACAATATGTTACATGATGCCAGAGCACTCTATACATGCTGAGTACGCTTTGCGTATGTTGTTTGATGATGTATGACCTGTTACTGATGCTCATCACATATTTCCATTCTGTAATGAGTTGAATTTCAATAAAATGTTGTGAAAAAAAAAAAACATCCCAAGGAGCACTGTGCAAGCGATAATATTGAAATGGAAGGAGTATCAGACCACTGCAAATCTACGAAGACCTGGCCGTCCCTCTAAACTTTCAGCTCATAAAAGGAGAAGACTGATCAGAGATGCAGCCAAGAGGCCCATGATCACTCTGGATGAACTGCCCTGTAAAACATGCATAAACAATCTCTTAGATGTGAAATCAAGTGATTTTCCACAACTTTCTCCAGTGTTCCACCCAAAACTGTATTTTTAGTTTTCTCCACCTTCTGTGCAGTGAATTTAAACAGTCTCTGAACCTTGATGTTTTGTGATTTTCCCATTGAGCTTAGTTAGTGCTCCACCCAAAAACAGATTTTCCAGTTATGCTCCACCTCAAGTGTGGGAAACCTTTTACTTTGTTTTTGACCTATATAGGGATATACTGTAGGTCAGGGCTCGACAAATCCCAGGAGCCAGGTCGCCATGGCGACTAGAAATTGCATTCTGGCGCTTGGGCTTTTGTCAGTGACAGGTGCCTCAGCTGCCTTTACAGGGCCAGTGGCCAGGGGGAATGTGAGGAGGTAATCCCCTGCCTGCCGGAATGTCTGGCCCGGGCACACAGCCAGCCTGTTCATATGGCACCAACTTCACTCAACTCCCACTACAGGAAGGCTGCTGTACAGAAACATGGAGGCTGCCATTACTGCTTCTGTCATTCAGAGTGCTCCCCAGGAGCCAGACTGCCTTCACTCTGTGTGTTCAGGGCCCAGAAAGCCTAGAAAGTAGCTCAGCAATGGGAGCCTCAATGCATGAAGGAGCACATGCATGCTTTACAGTTTATTGCCAGATTTCAGGGGATGAGCTCAGCATCCTGGCAGTGGGGTAGATGGTCATGGCGCATGTGCGGCATTTGAATTCAAAAGCTTCAGACACAGAGAGTGGGCATCAGCGGCTGGAGTGCCACAGCAACATCTTTCCTGGATTCAGACATTGCAGGTGTCATGGTGAGAGGTGAGTACCCTGTGTTGTACACCTGTAAAGATATGGCCTAGTACAGTTTAGGACGCTGCTCAGGCATAAAACAAAAACTGTTACCTAGTACTGATGTCACCCAGCTCCACCCCACGAGGACTGTCATCAGTCTTGATTTCTTCAGGGGATCCTAGACAATATAATAGTGGTAGTTACAATTTTATCTATTTTTTTAGTTTAGGAAATGTAAAATTTTAGTAGAAAATACACTAAAGTTAATTTTGGGGCACACATGATAAATTACTAATTTTGTGGTAAAATATAACAGTAAGAGGTTGGGCCAAGTAAATAGATACGGTACCCAAAATGCCAAATCCTAAAATTGCGTGCACATGGGAAACAGTGGTAAACTTCAGCACCCTATAATTGGCCTAGATTTCCCGATCTCAACCCGCAACTGACTGACTACATTTTTTGGGAAGTGATTTTAAGAACTGTGATTGAACGTTAATTTTTTTAGCTTTTCTTTTTTTTTTTTTACTTAAGGCCCCTTTCACACTATCCGTCCGTTGGACGGAGTCTGTTTTTCTCAGCGGGGGATCGAGCCGCCGATTCCCCGCTGAGCAGGAGGATGACAGCTGTGTCTCCGTGCTGTGTGCGGAGACACAGCTGTCAGTTCCCCATGCATCTCTATGGGGGAAATCGGTTGGGAACGGACCGTCGGTCCGTTCTCATCCGATCCCATCCAATCTGATCCGCTGGACGGATGGAAAATAGGGTTTCCATCCGTCCAGATTTGACGGATCGGATGTCAGCGGACATGTCTCTGCTGACATCCGATCCCCCATAGAGATGCATGGGGGGACTGTTCAGATCCGCCAAAAAAACAGACAGGCGGATCTGCCTGTGTGAAAGGGGCCTAACTGTTTTTTGTTTTTTTATCACAGACCCTTCCAGTATTTCAAGCTTTTTTTTTTTTTTTTTATTAATGCTTTTATTAAAACCTGAATTATTTTAGAAAAATGTGATTCCCCATTCGCCTCTGCGAATAGCAAAGCCAAAACAATGAGCATTTCATTGCGTCTGGTTTCTTCTTTCTCTAGCTACTTCAAGCCTGATCTGTGACTGTATGGTGTGTAGGGATAAGAAGAATATAATTTACAGAGTGCAATATGTAATGTACAGTAAAGAGTACATAGGGCAGTGGTCAGAAGTATGTAAAGTGCAGCAGAAGGTGTGCATACATTACAGAGTTGCGCACTCCTAACTGCTGCTGCTCCACCGCTCACCTGTGTACCCTCCTCGTTCACTGCCCACCTGTGTACCTCCCTCATTCACTGCCCCCTCTGGTCCCCCCCCCTCGTTCACCACCCACCTGTGTACCCGCCCTCGTTCACCGCCCACCTGTGTACCTCCCTCGTTCACCGCTCACCTGTGTATCTCCCTCGTTCACTGCCCCCCTGGTCCCCCCCTCGTTCACCGCCCATCTGTGTACCCTCCTTGTTCACCGCTCACCTGTGTATCTCCCTCGTTCACTGCCCCCCTGGTCCCCCCCTCGTTCACCGCCCATCTGTGTACCCTCCTTGTTCACCGCCCACCTGTGTACCCTCCTTGTTCACCGCCCACCCATGTACCCTCCTTGTTCACCGCCTACCTGTGTACCCCCCTCGTTCACCGCTCACCTGTGTACCTCCCTCGTTCCCTGCCCCCCCTGGTCCCCCCCCTCGTTCACCGCCCACCTGTGTACCCTCCTCGTTCACCGCTCACCTGTGTACCCTCCTCATTCACCACCCACCTGTGTACCCCCCTCGTTCACCACCCACCTGTGTACCCCCCTCGTTCACCCCTCACCTGTGTACCCCCCTCGTTCACTGCCCCCCCCGGTCCCCCCCCTAGTTCACCACCCACCTGTGTACCCCCCTCGTTCACCGCCCACCTGTGTACCCCCCTCATTAACCACTCACCTCTGTACCCCCCTCATTCACTGCTCACCTCTGGAACGCCCCCCCCCCCGTTCACCCCTCACCTCTGTACCCCCCTAGTTCACAGATGGGGGGGACCTCTGTACCCCCCTTCCTCCTCACACATACATACAATGTAGCCCTCTTCCTCCTCACACATACATACAATGTAGCCCTCTTCCTCCTCACACATACATACAATGTAGCCCCCTTCCTCCTCACACATACATACAATGTAGCCCCCTTCCTCCTCACACATACATACAATGTAGCCCCCTTCCTCCTCACACATACAATGTAGCCCCCTTTCTCCTCACACATACATACAATGTAGCCCCCTTCCTCCTCACACATACATACAATGTAGCCCCCTTTCTCCTCACACATACATACAATGTAGCCCCCTTCCTCCTCACACATACATACAATGTAGCCCCGTGCCCCCACCCCATCATTTACCGTCCTCCTGAAGATGACTGCAGCCTTAGGTGGGTGTGGACCCGCGCTGTGCTGGAACCGCTACTGTTCTTGTCTTGGAGTCCCGCCCCCTGCCGGCCGATGACAGAGATGTTTGTGGCACACTGTGAAATATGGCAGGCGGGGTGGTGCCGCACAGTGGCCGGCAAGACGAATTATTTGGTTTTCAAAATGGCGGCCAGTCACAGTGCGGGGACCCAGCAGGAGACGTGCCCGCCACTGTATGGGGAAAGGGGAAGCTGCCTCCCTTGTGACCCCCTACACTCCCCACCTATGTTGTATATGACATACTTCTGACCAGAGTGGTCATTGACTGTTCTAATGAAGTTCATATTTGGGGTCAGCTCTGTTTATATTCTGTGTGGAGAAAAGTGGGAAGTTTCATTTTTGACATACAATATTTTAGTGTGGTGTTTGTGTGTCTATGATGCTTTGTAGATACAGAGAGCAGGTTCATGGGTTTATCAGATGCATAGCAACCACTGGCGTCCTAGCAACCATGGGCTTGTGCATGAAGCTGCCACATTTATGACAACTACCCAGACAAAACGCCCCACTCTGAGCACTGGCGTCTCTGTACATCAAATAACTTTCTTGGTCTTAATTATTTTACTGCCAGTTTGCTTATGTTTGAAACATCAGTAATTCTTTATTGAATTGCCCCCACTATGTGTCTTCTGCAGTTAGTAGCAATCCTCTGGACAATGTACTCTGAGCTGTGCATGTGCAGCGTATGCTTCTGGCACTGCTGGGATGAATGAACTCCTGCGTATATATTATATCATCCTGACACAGTCAGTGAAGTTGCCCAACTATCTCATAACTAAAAGGTGGTGGGATGAAGGTGTCGGTAGCTGGATTTCACAGATGTCATAGCACTGGAAGAGGGGTAGTTCTGCTTTAAGGCTGCATTCACATGTCAGCGTTTGGATCGCGGGCAGAACCGCCGCGTTTCCGCCCGCGATCCGGAGATTATTGCAAATCGCGGGACGCCTGTGCATTGCCCGTTGATTTGCAATAGCCCCCCAAACGCTGAGCGATGTTGCCGCGATTTCCGCCTGCCGAATCGCGGCAACATCGCGCAAACAAAAAGTACAAGAGCTTCATTGGAGCGTATTGCGTCCCGCGATCCAAACGCTGACATGTGAATGCAGCCTAAGTGGTGCCCAGCATTCAGTGTAGTATTCAGTTTTTGCTTTCTCTGGTTATAAAGTTAGGAGGTATGATGTATTCCTTTTTGTTTTTGGTTGTTAATTTTACTTTCAAAGATAAGTTCACTTTTAGAACAAGTTAGCTATTTCACCTATTATAGGGCTGGAACATTTAACGTGTTCCAGCATCTGCAGCCTCTCCCCCCCCCCCCCCCCCCCCCCGTGATAGCCTAAAGTGTATGTAAACCCTCACTTTCTAAAACAACCCATCAGTTTAAAATAGAAATGAAAGGTAAAACTTTGATGTGTATAGATATAGAAAAAATTAAACCCCCCCCCCCTTTTTTTTTTAAAAGCAATCACATTCCCTCTGTTCTCAGCTGCATAAGAGCTGGGGGAGGAGAAACAGCATGACACCAAACTTCCCAGTGAATGGCTGTGCAGGGGTTGTCAGGACAAGTAATCGTAGACTCTGACCTGTCCTTTCAGCCCCAAATCCAGTCGTTGTCAAAAGCTTTTAGACTTCTCCTCCGTAACATCTTTAAAATTCGCCCTTTTTTAACTAATGAAACCACCAAACTACTCATTCGCTCCCTTGTTAGCTCTCCTCTTGACTATTGCAACTCCCTTTTCATAGGCCTACCACTCCATGGTCTATCTCCTCTTCAGTCTGTCATGAATGCTGCTGCCAGATCTACCTTAACAACCGCTCAGTGTCTGCCACCCCTCTCCGCCAATCCCTACACTGGCGTCCTATTGCCCAGCTAATCAAATTCCAAATACCACAACATACAAAGCCATTCACAACTCTGCCCCAAGCTACATCAACAATCTTGTCTCCAAATATCACCCTAACTGTCCGCTTCACTTCTCTCAAGACCTCCTACTCTCTAGCTCCCTCGTCTCCTCCTCCAATGCTCGTCTTCAGGACTTCTTAAGAGCTTCTCCCATCCTCTGGAACTCTCTACCTCAATCTGTCTGGCTATCTCCTACTTTGGCTGCCTTCAGACGATCCCTGAAATCTCTTCAGAGAAGCCTATCACGCCTCCACCTAATCTTTTATCACTTCCATCAGCTCATTCCCCACAGTTACAACCTTCGATTGTAAGCTCTTTTGAGCAGGGACCTCTTATATTTTATTGTATTGTAACTGTATTGTCGCCCTGTTATATTGTAAAACGCTGCTTAAACTGTTAGCACTCTTTAATTCCTGTATAATAATAATAATCATTGCAGCATAACTTGAGGATTGACCATGGTGTGTTCTACTGCTTAGTGTGGTCAGTTTTTAATAGCAAAGCAGAAGGACTAACAGGATCACCAGAAATTTCACACAAATGAAGCAATACAAAGAGAACAGGACACTGTCTCATACAAGTACATGGTAAAGCATGCATATATAAAGAATATGAAATGTTGGGTTTACTTACCTGTATTCTTTAACTGGCCTGACCGCAGTCCAGACCTTTTACCAATTAAAAATTTTTGGTGTACCTTGAAACTGAAAATACGATAGAGAAGATCCAGGATTGCTGAGCAGTTCAAATCTTATATCAGGCAGGAATGGGACAATGGTCTTCTCCCAAAACTCAAGCCTCTGGTCTCCACATTTCCCAGATGTTTAGAGTATTGATAACCAATTGCCAACTTGCCAGTGGTAATTTGACCCCCCGAGCACCGAGACTGACCTGTACATTGTGTGGAACTTCCTTGTTTACAGGCGCATGCACCTTGCCTCTCATTCTGTGGTTGTACACAACATGAGTTCGTCAGCAGACTCATACCCAATGATTTTGGCTGTAAACCTACTTATTGCTGTGTCCAATCACTATACAGATCTGGTTGTTTTTTCCTCTGATTTCACTTACTGTTTAGAGCTTAAATCAAGGAAGAAAGCCAGCCAGTCTGAAAGTGAGTAGCAGCACACCTACACTTGTTAGGCCCCTTTGACACTATCCGTCCGTCGGACGGATTCCGTTTTTCTCAGCGGGGGATCGAGCCGCCGATCCCCCGCTGAGCAGCAGGAGGACATACAGCGGAGACACAGCTGTCAGTTCCCCATGCATCTCTATAGGGGAAATCGGATAGGAACGGACCGTCTGTCCGTTCTCATCCAATCCCATCCGATCCGCTGGACAGATGGAAAATAGGGTTTCCATCTGTCCAGATTTGACGGATCGGATCAGGTCGGATGTCAGCGGACATGTCTCCACTGCCATCCGATGCCCCATAAGAATGTATGTGGGAAACGTTCAGATCCACCAAAAAAATGAACAGGCGGATCTGAACGGTCCACCTGTGTGAAAGGGGCCTTAGGCACACAGTTTTTGATTGCCCTGCTAATCACACCTGTCACCCAGTCAGTGCCATTAGAACTGTGTCAGTTTACAGTATTACTGATCACTGTATTGTGTCAGTTAGCACTAGTCCATGATTGCCACACTATCACAGTCGCACTATAATTAGTTGATCCCTGCCATTACAAGCATAGTGTCTGTCTGGGTACGTATCCTGGTCATGGTCAGAACTATACTAGCCAGGGAGTGGCCCGTCCATTGTGGGCGCAGGGGCGCAACCCCCCCATCCATGCATCTGGCCCCCTAATCTACATGCAGGGCGCCGGACGCATGGATTCCAATAGGGAATCTTACTGGCCAGGAAGAGGCAGAATAGACATGGCTGGAGGAGGACAGCGGCTCAGCCATCCAGCACTCCCCGGAGGGGGTAAGAAGTCAGACCATTGGGGGGGGATGTGTCGCCTGACTGACTGATTGACCGACCAACCTGTGCATTGGTTTGTCACCCCCTCCTCCCCCCCTAATTACCGAGCAACAGCCGCCACTGATACTAGCTTCCCCAATAGTATAGTGTCCGTAAAACACAGTGTTAGCAGGTTTAGCCCCAACCGTTGCCAACGCTTGTGACATGTAGCAGAATACATTTTGCCTTAAATTTCTAAAGAGATTGTTTTTTATTGGATATCTTTTATAAAATAAAATAGAAAATATTGTTTTGTTTTTTCCTCAAAATTTTTGGTCTCTTTTCGTTTATATAAAAAAAAAGAAAAACACCCCAGTAGTGATCAAATACCACCAAAAGAAAGTTCTATTTGTGTAAAAATGAGTAGTGCAGTGCTGAATAGCAAAAAATGGTCTGGTCATATAGGGGGTAAAACCATCCGGAGGTCAAGTGGTTAAAAGAAGAGGGTAAACATGGTCCTGTCCCAACCTTTTTGAGAAGTGTTGCTGCCATCTATTTCAAGATTACTTTATTTTTTTAAATGTTACATTTTCTCAGTGTAAACATTTGATCTGTTTTCTATTGTGAATAAAATATGAGTTTATAAGATTTCAAACCATTGCATCCTGTTTTATGTAGTTTTTACAGACCATCCTATTGTTTTTGTAATTAGGGTCGAAAACTTGGTGATACTCAAATTTGCTTCAATGGCCGGGTGCCAAAAAACTCCCTCGCTGGCATCTTCTTCCCAGTGCCCATCTTCAGCCACCTTGATTGGCCGGTGCAGGATGACGTCACTCATATGCATACAGTGCTGTCATGCCAGCACACAGGCATTGGGCCAGCATGTAAACCGAGCTATACATGTGCAGCTCAGTACACATTCAACAGAAGACTGCGAGCAGACAGGTAGGTTTATTTTATTACAGAAGGGACATTGCATGTCTTCTCTGCCTGCATGCTCACAGTTTTTAGATGTTAGACATTTTTAACACTTCTAGATGTTTCCTGTACTGCAGCAAATCTCTTTTTGCATCCAGGTCCACATTTTACATTTAGATATGTAAGTGTAAAATCTCACAACAGATTGTAACACCCGAAAGATCAAAATCTCAATCTACTTGTTTGTTGCCTGTTATAGTCTCGAATGTCCCACCACAGTTACACTCTATTATACAAAGAAATTAGGAAGTTCTGGATGGCCGAACTCCAAATGCAAACACCTTTATTGATTATAATAAAATCCATACAGCATACAGAGTACTCAGGTACAGCAGCAGCTGACGCATTTCACACCCTTCACTTGTGCTTAATCGTAGCTGGCTTGATTAAGCCCCAGTGAAGGGTGTGAAACGCGTCAGTTGTACCTGAGTTCTCTGTATGCTGTATGGATTTTATTTTAATCAATAAAAGTGTTTGCGTTTGGAGTGCGGCCATCCAGAACTTCCTAATTTCTTTGCCTGAACTGCAGAGCCGCCACCTGTTTGCATGGCGGAGGTGTGATTTGAAGGATTGACACCTGGAGTGGTACATTTTTTACTACACTCTATTATACCTTTATATAGCTCTGATCTATTCTGCTGGGCTGTACAGAGAACACTGTGCCATTCATATTTGTCTCTGCAGCGGAGGAGATTACACTTTAAATATCTCATTACAGTCACACACTATTGTTAGTAAAGATTTATATACAGTATATTCTCTTGTGTAGTGTGTAGAACACTAAGCCATTCATATCAGTCTCTGCACCAGATGAGCTTAAACTCTAATGTCATGAGCACAGTGTAATACTATTATCAACATACATTTATAAAGCTCTGACATAATCATTACGCCAGTGCCTACACTAGAAAAGCTTATACTCGAATGTCCCCATCGCAGTTTTCTAATATACATTTTATACCTTCTGGTATGTTTTGCAGTGTGGGAGTAAACTTCCAAAACCATGGCAAAAATATGCATCAATGCACGCTACCTGGGTGGAAATAAAAAACACAATCCTTACAGTGCTGCAATGCATTCACTTATCCAGCAGGAAGCAGCAGAGCACCATTTATATGGAAATGCTAAGAGCTGCAACAATTAATTAGATTTAACTGCTCTTACCAAAGTGTGTTATATACGCTCGCTCTGGGTTACTGCATTCTGCAGTGTTTTTTTATGAAGAATGGTGACAATATGTGTTTAGCAGCCATAGAGATCAAATTAATTATATTTGTTAATTGATAAATAACCTTTTGCACTATGCTAATTCTTACAACTGTATGTAAGGTGTAACAGGGTGCATATAGGAACCCAGCCCCCGAAGCAGACAGTTTTGACATTTTTTTTACAGAGGTCTGTGAATGAATGAACTAAAAGTCCCGTCTTCCTCTGTAGCAGAAGTAGTGGATTATAAGTTTAGTAATGACCATGCCTGTAGTCCATCGACACTTCTTCCAGCTCTCTAAAGCTGGTTACACATTATACAATTTTGCTCAGTGGCGGCCGGTGTGTTGGGGGCGCAGGGGCGCCGCCCCCCCCCCTCTCCATGCGTCCGGCCCCCTAATCTGCATGCGGGGCGCCGGACGCATGGAGTTCAATAGGATTTTATATTTTTTTTGTCACCTGATTAGAGCCAGAGGCTCTAATAGGCTTCAGAAGAGGGTGGACCCGGGGCGCAGAGCAGTGCGCCCCGAGCCCACCCATTGTGTGACAATAGCAAATGAAAATTCGCTATTGTCACACGGATCCCCCTGATGGCCAATCAGGAAGCGTGTCCGATACGTGCTTCCTGATTGTCCGAAAGGCAAATCCCATGCCATTGGCTGGGTAGGAGTCAGGAGCCGAGAGGACTGAGGACTCGCCGCCACGCCAGAGAAGCCGCCGCTGGTCTCTATACAAGAGGAAACATACAACTCAGCCTCTGCCTGGCTCTCCCTCACCCAACATGCCGGGGACAGCCACCCTAACAGCCGCCCTGCTCCTCACCCTGCTGGCTGCAGACTACACACATGCCAGTGAGTACCCAGGCACTTTTCCTGCTATCTTCCCTTTCCCTCATCCCCTGCATGTTCCGCTTGTCTCTATGTGTGCCCCCAGGTGACTCCTCTCACACACGGTGCTCAGGGGGTCAGGCTGACAGTGTGGAGTCAGTCCTCTGTGTTTTATCATGGGGAGGAGGGGAGCTGTGTGTGCTTTGTCAGCAGGCTCCATGATTGCTTCACCCAGCCTGCTGGTCACTGCATTGATGGGGGCACGGTACGCTGGTCACTGCATTGATGAGGAGAACAAACAGTATCTTTTCACTCAGTGCCCAGTGTCAGTGGCCATCATCCCTATATGTTATATACAAGAAAAATTCCCCTATGTATGGGACTGTAAATGCCACTGACCACTGTGTTTTGTATAAAAATATCTTTATTAATTCCAAAATAAGAGCCAAACAAAAAAGTAACATAAATCAATAACATAACAGGGCATTAAAATATGCATGCATATGACAGACCAAATACCGAACCAAGTAGGGGCGCTCAGGTGTACAAGGTGATCATGGAACCGGAAAACGACCCTACGCATTTCGGGCAAGAAAGCCCTTCTTCAGGGGTCACCCAAAGCTCCAGATACGATACCTAGTATATCCTTAGGGTCTAGCCCTACGGATTGGATTGGTCTGTCAGCTAAAAATGGTATTGCTACCATCAGGAGGAATGCCCAAGTTCCCACAGGCCCGTTCAAGGGCTACGAAGTCCGTGAGAGCATGAAAGGAGTAGTAGCATCCGCCCAGAGGGACCAGCAGGGCACCACGATGACCGGTAAGAAGATTAGCTCAATATGGACTACTCCCATGAAGGGGGATATGTTCATATGGCAACCTGTGATGTACAGGAAAAATAAGACCACAGAGGGTCATATGTAGTACACGTAGTAGTGGTCTTGTATAGACGAGATGACTAGCACCATGCAAATGACAGCAGGGGCTGATTCCTGCAGCTGTTTCTGCCACCTTTGAACAGCTAGCTAGCTGAAGCTACTGAGCCCTGTGCACTTCAATGGCAGGTCGGTGGTAGACGCAGCTTTCTGTGGCTGTTAGCTGCAGCGATCCTTGCTGGATACAAAATGCATCCAGCAGTGATCACCACATGTATTCAGGCTGGGCGGTAAGCCAGCTATAGCTACAGCTGCCGCTGACCTGCTCACAGATTCCGGACGCTGTTATTTGCACCGATGGTAGCCGCCTGTGCAAATGTAGCCTAACTCTAAGCTTATACGTCAGTATGGACAGGGAGCTGGAAGAAGAATCTGCAGTAGCCTGAAATTGTATCTGTGATCCACTGATCAAGGGTGCAGTGCTTTGCAGGCTCTTATGCAGAAAAAAAGAAATAATTGCTGCTGGTTTCCTACAAAAATGTGTGCATTTATTTTATTTTTTCTAAAAGGAGGACTTCACTTTTAACTTCAAGATGCCTCTCCCAGGAGGACACTACTACCGCTGCCAGATCGTTTTTTTCAGTATTTGCACAGATATTAGCACACGTTTGTCAAATGCAAATTTTCAGTAAAAAAATACTTTAAAGTTTTTAGTGCATACAAGCACAATATATTACTAAATTTTTAAAATAAAATATCCACTTGAGCGCTAGAAGATTTTACCCCTTTATGACTAGGACATTTTTTTGTTATTTGGCACTATTTCAACTGGTAATTGCGCAGACATGCAATGCTGAACACAAACTAAATTTATATTATTTTTTTCACGCAAATAGAGCTTTCTTTTGGTAGATTTTGATCACCACTAGGTTTTTTTTTTCTGTGATATAAACAATAAAATGCAGAAAATTTAGAAAAAAAAATAATTTTTTACTTTCTGCCATAAAACATATCTAATAAAATTAAAAAAAAAAAAAGAATTTCTTCATAAATTTTAGCCAAATAAGTGTTTATTGATTGCTATTTGTGACAGTTATAGAGCCTGCAAACTATGATATAAATACTGGAATTTTTTTTTACTTATGCGGCGATCAGCAACTTTTAACGGGACTGTGATATTGCGGTGGTCAATCTGACACTAACTGAAGCTGGGGTTAACCGATTAACTGATATTAAGTCTAGGTTCACATCTATGCGGCCTGCACTTGATGCATCCATACCAGGCCCTTTAGGTCTACATTGTACCCCTACCCATTCATAACAAAAAAAGCAGTGTAGGGTCACAAAGAACAGGAGATGTTTTTTGATAAGTTCTTTATTAAAAATGAAGAATGTCCCCCATTGTAGGTCCAACGAGTCTTCTTCCTTCGGTCTTCTCCCTCTGGTTGTTTGTTCTTACCTTACCTGCCGGGCTGCATGCTCAGCGGGAAACCCCGCTGACAGCTAATGACTCATCCGTTGTTAAGGGTGCTGCGGCTGGCTTCTCAGCCCGCTCCTTAGCAACCAGTGTTTTAAAGGGGAAAAAAAAAACACAAAACGCATGAAAAATCGCATCACAAAAGCAACACTTGCGTTTCTGGTGTGACTCCATTAAAGTCTATTACACACAAAAGGGATGAGAACTGACAGATTGCTCCATCGGTACAGAGCTCTGTGTTGTTTACCAACATAAGAGCTCTAGGCTGTGTGCAAACAGGTCTCGGCCACAAATCATTGGCTGGATTAGCTGATAGGCTCCAGCTGTATACAATCACAGATTGTGGTGGAGTGCGGAAATGATCAGGTAGCTTTACAGCTGCCTGAATTACTTCTACCTAAAAGCCCATAGCCACCATTTATATACGACACTGGTAGACAAGTGGTTAAATAAGGCTTAATATCAGCTAGAAGCTGATTGAAAACTTACAGTGGAGATCGAACGTTTGGGCACCCCAGGTAAAAATTTGTATTAATGTGCATAAAGAAGCCAAGGAAAGATGGAAAAAATCCCCAAAAGGCATCAAATTACAGATTAGAAATTCTTACAATATGTCAACAAAAGTTAGATTTTATTTCCATCATTGACACTTTCAAAACTACAGAAAACAAAAAACTGGTGTCTGCAAAAGTTTGGGCACCCTGCAGAATTTATAGCATGCACTGCCCCCTTTGCAAGGCTGAGACCTGCCATTGTCATGGATTGTTCTCAATCATCGTCTGGGAAGACCAGGTGATGTCAATCTCAAAGGTTTTAAATGCCCAGACTCATCTGACCTTGCCCCAACAATCAGCACCATAGGATCTTTTAAGCAGTTGTCTAGAAAACTGAAAATAGTTGACGCTCACAAAGCTGGAGAAGGCTATAAGAAGATAGCAAAGCGTTTTCAGATGTCAATATCCTCTGTTCGGAATGTATTTAAGAAATGGCAGTCATCAGGTACAGTGGAAGTTAAAGCTCGCAGGATTGTGAGAAAAACAATTCAAAACCCCACGTTTGACTGCACGATCCCTCCAGAAAGATCTGGCAGACACTGGAGTTGTGGTACACTATTCCACTATAAAGAGATATTTGTACAAATATGGTCTTCAGGGAAGAGTCATCAGAAGAAAACCTCTTCTACCTCCTCACCACAAAAATCAGCGTTTGAACTTTGCAAATGAACATATAGACAAGCCTGATGCATTTTGGGAACAAGTTCTGTGGACCGATGAGGTTAAAATTGAACTTTTTGGCCAGAATGCGCAAAGGTACATTTGGAGAAGAAGGGGCACAGAATTTAATGAAAAGAACCTCTTTCCAACTTTTAAGCATGGGGGTGGATCAATAATGCTTTGGGGTTGTATTGCAGCCAATGGCACAGGGAACATCTTACGAGTAGAAGGAAAAATGGATTCAATAAAATGTTGGATGGTAACTTGATGCCATCTGTGAAAAAGCTGAAGTTAAAGAGAGAATGGCTTATACAAATGGATAATGATCCTAAACACACCTAGAAATGCACGGGGATTACATCAAGAGGCGTAAACTGAAGGTTTTGCCATGGCCTTCACAATCTCCTGACCTCAACATAATTAAAAATCTATGGATAGACCTTAAAAGAGCAGTGCGTGACAGACAGCCCAGAAATCTCAAAGAACTGGAAGACTTTTGTAAGGAAGAATGGGCAAAGATACCTCAAACAAGAATTGAAATACTCTTGGCTGGCTACAAAAAGCGTTTACAAGCTGTGATACTTGCCAAAGGGAGCAGTACAAGATGTTAACTCTGCAGGGTGCCCAAACTTTTGCAGACGCCATTTTTTTGTTTTCTGTTATTTTGAAAGTGTAAATGATGGAAATAAAATCCAACTTTTGTTGACATATTATAAGAATGTCTAATCTATAATTTGATGCCTTTTGGAGATTTTTTCATCTTTCCTTGGCTTCTTTATGCACATTAATACAAATTTTTACCTGGGGTGCCCAAACTTTCAATCTCCACTGTATTATAGGCCATATACTAAACTTCCACTTAAAGTGATATTAAACCCTAATTTTTTGAGCACTTTCAGCAGCTAATTCGTTTTACTTAGGCCGGATTCACACATATGCGGCCATGGGTTAGTGCCTGGGATCAAACTGGTCGTGTCCATTTTTTTCAAAAATAACAAGCATGTTGTACTTACCAGCTCTGTTCAATGGTTTTGACCTTGTTCAATGGTTTTAACCTTCTCTTCTGGGGTTCCCCGCTGGCACTCCAGGCTCCTCTTCTTGGTGTGCTCCTATAGCAAGCCGCTTGCTATAGGGGCACACATGCTCCCAAACAATGCAGCTCAACCCCTTCCATGGCTGTGTGCTCACAGGATTTGATTGACAGCAGCAGAAGCCAATGGCTCCCACTACTGCCTAAGGCTGGCCATACATTATACAATTTTCTGTACAATTTTCTTTAAATTTACATTCAACTATGTAGTACAAAGGCCTGTCTAATTGGATACAATTGAAAGTGGTGTTTAATTTTGACCTCATATTATATGGTTTTTGGTAAATCTAACAGAAAATTGAACATGCATGGCCAGCCTTAAGTCCCTGTGAGAAGAGGAAGAAAGAGGAGAAAAGACCTAAAAGGTAGGACAGCGCTGGATCACTGACAGGCTCAGGTAAGTGTTTAGAAAGTGGTAGGAATAGTTAGTGGGTGTTTTTTTGTCTTGATGCGGGGAAGATCTGAGCTCTAGCCAAATGTGACAATAAACAAGTTTTCATGGTAAAATGTAAAGCTTTGTGATGGTTAAGAGCATATTATGTACAAACAAGCTTACTCAGTACTCTATCCTTAAGCCCCTGTTCACACTGAATGCAAGGTGTGACTTGCCTGACATCTATGCAACTTCATGCACAGATGTCTATGCAAGTCGCACCTGTAATTGCAAAAAATAGTACAGGAACCTTTTTTTTTTCAAATCGGTGGGGCACCGCAAAGTTGGAGTTGCACCAATTTGAACAGTTCCATTGCTGACAATATGGTGTGACTTGTCATTTGATTTGGACCTGTCAAATCGTATGACAAGTAGCTCCAGTTTGATCAGGGGCTTACAGTGGAATTTCTGGTATGACCTTTATTGCAAACTTACATTAGTTCAGCTCACAGAATGCCTATTTTTTATAATGACTACAAGGCGTTCCCTGACTGGTGGGGCAGTGATGTCAGGATCTCCACTTTGTCCAATATGTCCTGTTAATGTGCAGAGGGGGGCGCTGCTTGGCACAGGACATGGAAGATTGCGACTATAGCTCTAGTAGCACCAAAGCTATACTACAATGATGGTTAGCTTCGCTAATGGCCACTCAGGTATGAGATATGCATACTTACGCTAGTCCAAGATGGGCCAATAAAAGTTTGCTGTAAATGATGTAATTGATGTGTGGTGTTTAAAAATATTTCTTACGTGAAATTTATAGACATACGTGTATATGGTTGCAGTCATCTTTGTTTATTACATATGAAGACTCAATGTCCTACTATGCAGTGCTACACAATGCTTGTGCTTTAGTGGTCCTTCTTAATACAAATCCATAATTCTAAGAGCCCGCTCACTGAAAACAACGCACTTCTTATATGGCTGATAGCTTATCTCAGTACAGTAGGCAGAGACATGGTAATTGCTAATCTCCCTGCCTTTTTTTGGCTAAATGACAACTCTTCATGTATTGCAATATAAAAATATGTAACAGAGATCATGTGAAAATGTGACTCATTTTTTTTTCAGCTACTGATGGAAAATGGGTAAACCTAAAAATAAGGGCTCATCGAGAATGCAGTTAGCTTAGCTGAAACACAAGATCTCACTCTTCCTCTGTGACAGAACAGCCGTCTGCCTTGTTTACATAGGCAGACGGCTGTTCTGTCATTCCCCTGCACGATCGTGGGTGGTCGACAGACCCGCTGATTGGCTCCCACTGTGTCTAATCGCAGTAGAAACGGCTGCACAAAATGATGCTCTCCCCTCTCCCGATCTGACAGCAAGAGTGGGAGGGACAGAGAGTCCCCCGCTGACGTCAGCAGGGAGGAGAGGAGGAGAGAGCCAGCCAACCGGTCACGTGAGCGCTAGGCGGCGCTCTGAAATCAGGTATATAACGGCATTTTATTAATAAAGCACAGGGACACATGTCATTAGCAAACAGGGACGTTTGTGTACACATAAAGTGGCTAAGGTAGTAGCTTAGATAGCTGCAGGGGGGGGGGGGTGGGCTGTGTAATATTCAGGGGGTGTGTGTAGGGGGGTATGTAAAATGCAGGGGGCGCTGGGTAGGAGGGGGGCTGTGTGATGTGCAGGGGGAGCTGTGTAATGTAAAGGGGTCCAGAGGTACGGAGCTGTGTATTGTAAAGAGGGCCAGAGGTGCGGGGCTGTGTAATGTAAAGGGGGCTACAGGTATGGGGACTGTGTAATGTAAAGGGGTCCAGAGGTGCAGGGGGCTGTGTAATGTAAAGATGGGCCAGAGGTACGGGTGCTGTGTAATGTAAAATAGGCCAGAGGTATGGGGGCTGTGTAATGTAAAGAGGCCAGAGGTGTGGGGGCTGTGTAATGTTATCTTCAATTATTAGCAGGTGAAAGCGGCCTTCCATGCATTCATATACATTGAATCCAGGCCTTAAGTGGAAAAAGGTTGCTGACCCCTGTGATAAATGGTTTTCAACATTTTTTACAAATAAATATCTAAAAAGTGTGGCGCGCATTTGTATTCAGCCCCCCTGAGTCAATACTTTGTAAAACCGCCTTTCGCTGCAATTACAGCTGCAAGTCTTTTAGGGTATGTCTCTACCATCTTTGCACATCTAGAGAGTGAAATCTTTGGCCATTCTTCTTTGCAAAATAGCTCAAGTTCTGCCAGATTGGATGGAGAGCGTCTGTAAACCGCAATTTTCAAGTCTTGCCACAGATTCTCAAATGGATTTAGGTCTGGACTTTGACTGGGCCATTCTAACACATGAATATGCTTTGATCTAAACCATTCCATCGTAGCTCTGGCTGTATGTTTAGGGTCGTTGTCCTGCTGCAACGTGAACCTCTTCCTCAGTCTCAAGGCTTTTGCAGACTCTAACAAATCTTCTTCTAAGATTGCCCTGCATTTGGCTCTATCCATCTTCCCATCAATTCTGACCAGCTTCCCTGTCCCTACTGAAGAAAAGCATCCACACAACATGATGCTGCCACCACGATGTTTCACAGTAGGGATGATGTGTTTAGGGTGATGTGCAGTGTTTGTTTTTCTGCCAAACATAGCATTTTGCTTTTAGACCAAAAAAGTAAAATTTTGGTCTCATCTGACCAGAGCACCTTCTTCCACTTGTTTGCTGTGTCCCTCACATGGCTTTTACGCAAACTGCATGTAGCGGAATGGACATTGAGAGTGTGGTTTGTGTTGAAAGAGTGAGGGACTCTTTCACTTGGGACCATAATATTTCTGAGCAGATGTGTGGGGATGTATTGCAGATTGCTAGAATATGGCAGAAGTGTTTCATAGACCCATGCTAGGGGGGTGGAGGTTTGTTATCGTTGAATACCTGCATTCCATTGTTCTATTGTTCCTGTCTGCCTCGAGTAAGCTTATTATGGGATGTGTATGTTGTGTGGATTGCCTCTAAGAGGGAGGGGTTTTCCCAGAGTGTAGTGTCTCTTGTGTTTTCTAAAAACAGTTCATTCTAGTTGACTCCCAGAACTGTGTGTCGTCCAGTTCCTTGGGGGGGGGGTTTGCCTTGGATATTTTAGTACTTCCTCAGCTTCAAGGATTATACAGCGGAGATACCTAGGCTAGGTATTGGAGCTCCATTACACTGCAAACGAGACTTCTTATGGCTTTCTTTCAATCATGGTGTTCTTCTTGCCACTCTTCCATAATGGCCAGATTTGTGGAGTGCACGACTTATAGTTGTGCTGTGGACAGATTCTCCCACCTGAGCTGTGGATCTCTGCAGCTCCTCCAGAGTTACCATGGGCCTCTTCTCTGCTTCTCGGAATAATGCTCTCCTTGCCTGGCCTGTCAGTTTAGGTGGACAGCCAGGTTTTGGTAGGTTTGCAGTTGTGCCATACTGTTTCCGTTTTTGGACGATGGATTGAACAGTCTCTGTTTGATGTTCAAAAGCTTGGGATTATTTTTTAAAACCTATGCTTTAAACTTCTCCACAACTTTATCCCTGACCTGTCTGGTGTGTTCCTTGGTCTTCATGATGCTGTTTGTTCACTAAGGTTCTCTACCAAACCTTTGAGGGCTACACATAACAGCTGTATTTATACTGAGATTGAATTAGTTCCACTGTTTTAGTTAGGGGTATTAGAGGGGGCTGAATACAAATGAACGTCAGACTTTGCAGATATTTATTTGTAAAACAATTTGAAAACCGTTTATAATTTTCCTTCCACTTCACAGTTATGTGCCAATTTGTGTTTGCCTATCACATAAAAGCCTAATAAAATTAATTTACATTTTTGGTTGTAACATGACAAAATGTGGAAAATGTCATGCGGTATGAAAACTTTTTCAAGGTACTGTAGGCCAGAATTGAAATTTATGTAAGTGAGCAATTGTAGGTTTGCAGTTCTGTTCAGCTACTCTAATTTACTCATTCTATATATTACATAGCCAGAAGGTGATACCACTAATCACTGCCAGCAGCTGTACATTTTTCTGCATCATTTCCTGGCTTTAGCCTGATCTTTAGACAATGAGAACTATCACACAGTATCCTAATGTGCTCTCCTTGTCCAGTAAGCCGTCTGAAACACTAAAGCCGGGTATACATTTATCAAAATACTCCCCTGTCGGTGGCCCTGGCTGGTAGGGGAAGACGATTTGTATTAGGGGGGGGTGGGAAAAAGTGCTGGGACGAGGAAGAAGGGGGGATTGTGCTAGGACTGGAGATTTTGGGGATGGTGAAGGAGAATTTGTGCTGTGGAAGGGGGAAGATGATTTGTTTAAGGGGGGGGGGGGATTGTTTTTGCTCGTTGGGGTGAGCATAAAGATTAGTGCTGGATTTTTTTTTTTTTTTTTTTTTGCAGGAGTGGGAGTGGAGATATTTGATGAAAGGATAAAGTGGGGGAGAGTATTGCTTGCGGAGGGGATTTTGCATTCTCCTTACCCCTACACTGTGCATTACACCTGACTCCTACACTCTTGTTTGTTTTGTACTCATGACTCCTACCATGCATTACACACTCCTGTCCCCTGCATTCCGATATTCCTGACCCTTGTATTCTGTGCATAACACTCACAATTTGATCACACCCACTGTTCGCCGCAGCACGCCAAGCCACATTACTACTCCCCTTGGGGTACCCAAAAGTGTCCCAGGTCTTTTACAATCTTATAGTGTATACTCAAAAAAAAATAAAATAAAACATGCCGTGCGCCACTAAGGTGGCAACCCTAACTATAGGCAAAACTATATTTTCATTTTGAGTGGAGTATGGGAGGGTTAAAACCCCTGCCAGGTTTTTTTGTTGTTGCAATCTTTGTCCCATTGGGAAGATTTCCCTTCACTTCCTGTCCCATAGCCAAAACAGGAAATTATAGCAAATTAAGTAAGGCCCTTGGGCCCCCCAGGTCACCAGAACTAGTCCCCATTGAATGATTTCCTGAGGAAAATCTAAATTTTGAGATTTTCTTTTACTTTCAATAATAATGGTAAACAGGGACAAATAGAGAAGATGAATCCCCCCATCTAGGACATACACAGCAATAAAAAACCTAATAGGTGTTCTAATCCATCTCCACTCTGTCCAAAACTAAAAAAAAAAAAAGTTTCAAAAACTAAAATGGTAGCGCAAAGAGTAAAAAAAACTGAAAAACCAGATCACAACAAAGAACATGGGTTGCTGAATCTAAATGGCTTATATAAACAATAACAAAAAAAAAATATGTAATACAATAAATGTGAAAAAATCCAATTGTACAATATGTGCAAATATAAAGTGCTTGCTAATGCATGAAAAAGTGCTTTTACAGAGATAAGTGCTTCATTAAAATGCTGTGAAAACCATCAACAAAAAAAGAAAAAGTCCATAAAGTGAATTCAAGTATGTTCCCAGTGAGGGCAGTGGAGATAATTCCTCAAAGAAATTCCACACACAGGTGCTCCATAAGCTTGCAAAGAAATCACTGCAAGTCCCTGTGCAAGCTCCCACCAGGTTGCGCACTCACCCACCAGATGTTGACCCATTAGGTGTATACCTAGGCAGGTCTATAAGGCTAAATTCTGAGTAATATTGTAGTACCCGGGGATATGGAGACCACATCGCTGGATTCAACTCTGGTTTAATTGGTGAAGGTCTTTTTGAGGGCCACAGGGTGTATTTCTCCTTTAAATGAAACCAAGTCACTTGCTCTTGCAATTTCCAATCTCTGCTCCTCTCCTTGACTCCATCACATGAAAACTTAGACTGTGTCATAAGAGGCAGGTTTAACATTTTGGGAAATAGATAGGGTGTGACCATCATGGCGTGGATCCAACAGGGTTAGAGATTTATCAAAAAGGGATACCAAATGGAATTATTTGGCAGATAATCTTACCCCGAAAGGACTCAATATCAAAATAGACATTAACTGCTTTATTAGTGGCTTTTAACCTATTGACTATGTACCTGCAAGTTGATATGTTTAGGAATTGAAGTATGTATCTAAAGCTCTGTATTTCTGTTTAAATGTATTGATATATACTACAATTAATATTCATATTATGATGTATGTAAGATGAGGTGAAGTGGAGGGTTGTGGGTGTGTAGCAGGGAGGGACACTCTTTGCGGTTCCCCACCCCACTTCAGTCCCATTGTTATGTCACCCTGGCAATAATGTTGCACTATAGAAGAGAAACTGTAGGGGGTCTCCAATTCAGGGTAGTTACTTCCAAGTGGAGGCACTCTGAGTTTTGGTTAATAATGGGTTAAGCGTAGAGGTGAAAATTAATAAATCCTGTATTACCGAGCTGTCTAGTCACACCCTCAGAGGAAGCCGGAAAGACGAAATGTCAGGGCGTGACTATACAGTGGCAGGAAGTGGCATTGATGCCAATCCTGGTAGTGCAGTGAGATGCGGCTTGTAATTTGATAGCACGGAGGAAGCCTATTTAAATTGCATGCGATTGTAATAAATACGGTAGGGAGAATGCTTTTTGATCCCCTGCAGATTTTGTAAGTTTGCCCACTTACAATGAAATAAAGGGTCTATAATTTTTATCATAGGTTTATTTTAACCCCCTCCCATCCGCGCTACAGCCTATATACGGCTGCAGCGCGGACTCGAATTTTCGGGAGGCCGTTTTTAAACGCCCTCCAGTGACACGCCCCCCCGCGCGCTCCTGCGAGCGCGCATCAGGGAGAATCTGTGTCACAGTTCGTGGTGAATGGCCAATCACAGCGGCCATTCACCACGTGATCAAGCCTTCCAATGAGAGATGATCTCATATGTAAACATATGAGATCATCTCTCATCGCCGGCACTCCTTCCTCACACAGACACTGCAGTGTGAGGAAGGAGGGGGAGCCGACAGCCGCTGGGGACACAGAGACATGTAATCAGGGCACTGATCACCAGTGCCCTGATTACTGAAGGTAAAAAAACCACACACATTGCCCCCCATCAGTGCCCACAGTGCCCGCCATCAGTGCCCCCATCAATGCCCACAATCAGTGCCCATAGTGCTGCCAGTCAGTGCCCATCAGTGCCTGCTCATCTAGGCAGTGATGAGCACTGACTGGCAGCACTATGGGCACTGAGTGTGGGCACTGATGGTGCTGCCCATCAGTGCTCATCAGTGCCACCCGTCAGTGTCCATCAGTGCCACCGGTTAGTGTCCATCAGTGCCGCCCGTCAGTGCCCAGCAGTGCCACCTCTCAGTACCCAGCAGTGCCACCTCTCAGTGCCCAGCAGTGCCGCCTATCAGTGCCGCCTATCAGTGCGGCATATTAGTACCTCCTCATCAGTGCCCATAAGTGCCACCTCATCAGTGCCCATAAGTGCCACCTCATCAGTGCCCATAAGTGCAGCCTATCAGTGCCCATAAGTGCAGCCTATCAGTGCCCATCAGTGCCGCCTCATCAGCGCACATCAGTGAGGGAGAAAATTTTATTTTCAAAATTTACTCGCAGAAAATAAGAAAAACTTTTTTTTTTTTTCAAAATTTTCTGTCTTTTTTCTTTTTTTTTGTAAAAAATAAAAAACCCAGAGATGATTAAATACCACCAAAAGAAAGCTCTGTTTGTGTGAAAAAAATGATAAAAATTTCATATGGGTACAGTGTAGCATGACCGCGTCATTCAAAGTGTGAGAGCGCTGAAAGCTGAAAATTGGCCTGGATGGGAAGGGTGTTTAAGTGCACAGAAGGCAAGTGGTTAAATGATAAAGACAGAAGATCAACCAAAAACACAATACAATTGTTTTAAATTGAGTTGCAGTTCAGTAAGTAAAATAAGTACTTGATCCCCTACCAACCAACACTAATTCTGTCTCTCACAGACTGGCTACATATGTGCTCATGTGGTACACAGATTCATAGGTGTGCGCAGCCCATTGCATTAGGGTGTGCACCCCAAAGCCCAAACACATATCTATGTGTATATACTGATGGTGTCTGTAGGGTAGAGATCAGTGTCTGTAGTTCTATTGTTATTTTTTATTCTTTTTTACAATTTTATTTTTTTTGTTAGCACAGTTAGGGAGCTTTGGTGAAATATCAGGGGTCTAAACAGGGGGAATCTGCACCACAAGGGGTGATTAGGGTGTGCCCAGGCACACCTGGCACACCCTGTGTGCACGCCTATGCACAGATTACTCTAGTCCTGTCAATTTAATAAGGTGCTCCTAGCAACAACTCATTATGTGTATAAAAGACACCTGTCCACAGCATCTCTTTCTTCCATTGACACATCACCATCTTTGGCAAGACCAAAGAGCTGTCAAAGGACATCAGGGACAAGATTGTAGACCTGCACAAGGCTGGAATGGTCTATAAGACTATCAGCAAGAAGCTTGGTAAGAAGGAGACAACTGTTAGAGGAAATATTCACAAATAGAAGAAATACAAAATTACCATCAATCACCCTCGGTCTGGAGCTCCATGCAAGATTTTGCCTCATGGGGTGGGGATGAGCTCAGAACTACACCGGAGGAGCTTGTGAATGATCTTAAGGCATTTGGGACCACAGTCACCAAACAAACCATTGGTAACACACTACACTGTCATGGAATAAAATCCTGCAGCGACAGCAAGGTCCCTTTCTCCAAGAATGCACATGTACAGGCCCGTCTGAAATTGGCCAATGAACATCTAAATGATTCAGAGAAGGATTGGGAAAAAGTGCTCTGGTCAGATGAGACCAAAATTGAGCTTGTTTGCATTAACTTGACTCGCCGTGTTTGGAGGAAGTAAGATGCTGACTATGACCCTGAAAACACCATCCCTACAATCAAGCATGAAGATGAAACATTATGCTTTGGGGCTGCTTCACTTATTGAGGGGCCAAAAGACGAGGCCATGTATTGTAAAATCTTGGATGAGAACCTTCTTCCCTCAGCTAGAATACTGAAGGCAACAAAGGAGTGGCTCAAGAAGAAGCACATTAGGGTAATGGAGTGGACTTCTCAGTCTCCAGACCTTAATCCTATAGAAAATTTGTGGAGGGAGCTGAAACTTTGAGTTGCCAAGCGAAAGCCAAGAAACCTTAAAGTGGAATTTTAGTCAGAAAATTTAGTCCTGCTAGATTACTTCAGGCTGGCCCCTTTTGGAGGTAAAGCTATGAAAAACATTTAAAAAAAAAAGTCCTTTTACTGTTTAAAATCCACTAATAAACTGTCTCACCCGGTTCAACACATGCTCACTTGCTCTCCATTTTAGGCATTTTTAGGCACTGCTAAGTTTGTAGAGGCCGATTTGCTGATAGCCTTAAAGTGGAATTATACCCTCCTATCCTTTACATCCAAGAAAGCAGTTTCTGTTTGAACTGCAATGGTGCTGCACATGTGATCAGTTAGGACACCAGCCATTTGATGGTTTGACAGTCTGGTTGAGGACACAATTAATTCAAACTGTAAGTCATGTTTTGCTTGGGGATCAAATACTTATTTTACTCAGTGAACTGCAACTCAATTTAGAACACTTGTATCGCGTTTTTCTGGATTTGTGGTTGAAATTCTGTCTCTATCATTAAAAATACACCCATGATAAAAAAAATTATAGACCCTTAATTTCTTTATAAGTGGGCAAACTTACAAAATCTGCAGGGGATCAAATAATTATTTTTCCCACCGTATATTATGATGTCTGTAAGATGAGGTGGAGTGAAGGTTTGTGGGCATGCAGGAGGGAGGGAGGGATACTCTTTGCAATTCCCCTCCCCTGACCCTCTCCAGTGCCATTGGTATGTCAACCTGGCAATAATGTTGTTGCACTATAGCAAATGAACTGTGGGGGTCTCCAATTCAGGTTAGTTACTTCTGAGTTTTGGTTAATAATGGGTTAAGAGCCAGAGGTGGAAATGAATAAATCCTGTATTGCCGAGCCTTCTAGTCACACCTTCAGAGGAAGTCAGAAGGACAAAAAATCAGGGCGTGACTATAAGGCGACAGGAAGTGACGTCAGAGCGCCAGCCAGAAGTGACATTGATGCCAATCCCGGCAGTGCGATAAGATGCGGCTTGTAATGTAATAGCACAGTCAGAGCCCTACTATTTAAAGGTCATGGGATTATAATATGTATATTATGATGTATGTAAGACGAGGTGGAGTGGAGGGTTGTGTGGCAGGGAGGGATACACTTTGCGGTTCCCCTTCCTAGACCCACTCCAGTGCCATTGGTATGTCACCCTGGCAATTATGTTGTTGCACTATAGAAAATATACTATAGGGGTCTCCAATTTGAGGTGGTTACTTCTAAGTGGAGGCTCTCCGAGTTTTAGTTAATGTTGGAGCCTATTTAAATTACATGCAATTGCTTTTAAGTTCTTTGGTGAGTGTTATTTTAAAGGGCACATTTTTATAATAAAACTTTTAAAAGGGATTACGCTACAAGGATCGTTTTTTCCTCTGTGTTTGAGTTTTAGTCCCATTGAAGACCATCTGAGTAAAGAGTGCTGACCAGAGGGGTAATCTACACTGCGATTGGATAAACAAGCGTTTTAAGCAGATCGTTAAAAGGAGAGGCAATATTATGTGGCGAGTGTGGTGGCAAGTGGAGAGCGTGACTCACTTTATGCACAGTGGTGATTGCAGCCATTCAAGTGGATGACAAGTAGCTGATTTTTATGGACTTTGTACCATGCAGTTGATGATATTTGGTTTATGGACTATCCTATGGCACACTACTAACACTGGGAGGTGAGGGTGCCTTAGGATAGTCCATAAATGTTGGACCCCAGGAGGAGCATGAGGAGGAGGTAAACAATATGTTCCTGAAGGTAAATCCCGGAACATAAAGTCTTCCACACAACACTGAGGTGGTCAAGCGCTGCTAGATGAATGTTTGATATTTGTTCTATTTTTGTGGTTACCTCCATTGCTGCTATCCCAACCAAAGCCCAGCCATCATTCCTTACAGTTAGCTGGCGACTTGCGGTGTGTAGTAGGTGTCGGTAATTCACAATACACAGAAAGACACAAATGCCAAATTACTTTGAACTCGTATTTATAAACGCTCATTCTGTTTACAATTTCTAATACCATTTATTCATCAAGAAAATACTCAGATTTCCAATGCTTTGTTTTCATTTTGACGTTAACATGTGCAGAAGTGATTCACAGTAAGACTGAGCCGTAGAAAGAGAAAGAGAGGCAGGTACATGAACACAGCATACTGAGAGCACAGGGGGCGGAGTCTGTTTCTTAAAGATGACAGACTTCAACAAGCACAGAGCTCTGGGTAAATGGAGATGTCTGCTATCCTCAGTATTCCAACTGATTGTATGGGGAAGGCGCATAGGAGTCAAGAGTTGAAGCTGAGTTTTCTTCACATTGTAAAATGTTTTGGAGTCCAATAAGGTTTTACAGGAATAAAACAAGGTGTTGTGTACTTCATTGTCTTGTACAAAGAGATGTGGCAATTGTAATAAAAACAGAATTCAGAGGGTGGATTTTTAAAATAGCTTTACAGCACAGTAGTTGTAAATTTTAAAAGGACGCAAAGCTGACGTCCCCCGACTCACAGACCTCATGCATCTTCTGGGGAGGTGAGGCCAAATCTATTCAGCTTTTTTCTAAATTAGGTCAGTGCCCCAGAAGAAGTAATTAGTCCTCAAATCAGGGAACTGCATCTTACATTAGAGGTGTTTTGCATCATCAAAAAATCATAAAAAGCAACCTCGGGGTGAAGTACAAAAGCGGATACTGAAGACTTATTTTTGGAGGTGAAAGGCCAGGACTGTCATACTCTTCCTTCCTTTACAAAGAAACATGTAGCCAATGTGATATATGCAATATGAACATGCTGTTCCTAGATCTCACAAAGTAGTGAAGCCAGGAGGACGAAAACCCTGGAGGTTACAAGTCAGATTTCGAAGTTCTCATAATGGTATGTTTATAAATCTACAACATAAAAAAACAGCCAATCTTTGCCACATCTTAAGACCAATCACAGGTACTGCATGAACATGTAATCATACCTGCAGATAGATTTCCACTGCAGCTGTAGAGAAATATGTTTAAAGCTGAATTACATAAAAAAGGCAAAACTATCCTTGCATTATGGCTCTGCCTTCACTGCAAGAAATAAATACTTGTTTATGTCTGGGGTACCATGTTAACGCAGTTCATCTTTACCCCTTTCGACCACAAGTCTCCTCCTCTCCATGGGACCACTTACCCAAAGCCATTTCTCTTTGGCGCTCCATAAGCTGCAGGTACTCCTAACGTCATTGTGAACAATGCAGAACCAGCAGTTTTGCATTGTAAGTCAGGGCGCCAGGAAACCACCCAGATTATCAGAGGTTAGAAGAGAGCACCACCTCCCAGGGGTGTATGAAAAAAGGTAAGTAAAACTGCCTTTTTTATTGTTCCCTTAAGCAAAAACAAGCATTTAAAATTCTTGTAGTGGGTGTGAAAGTTTTGATATTTCTCAGGAGTTCAGTTTTAAAAAAAATAAAACATAAAAAGACTTTATTTCCTGCTAACATTAGAAAACAGCGCCCCCCAGCTCCACAGTGAGGTCTGACACCTCCAGAACGACTACTGCTTCGTAACACGTCAGGCTGGAATCTGTGAATGTTAGTACAAAACTGTAAGCAGGGATAAACTTCCATCAATACAAAAATAGATTTTACTTCGCTGATACAATAGAATTTTTCAACCCTTTCTATAATTTGTTTTTTCTAAACTTTTTTTTTTTTTTTTTACTTTTGTAGTACACAAACATTTTTTTATTTTTTATTTTTTGAACATTATATCACAAGAACGACACAAGGATACCTCTCGGTGCTGGTGCGTTTAACCTATCCCCCCTCACACTCTAAAGATCCTGCGGCACCTCAAAATAGGTGCGTAGACGAACAGACCAGGCGTTCCTTCCCTGTGTGCAGATTTTTCTGTGGTGGTTGGAAAGACAACCATTCTTTTTACAGCTTATTATAATTCAAATGTACTTCTTCTATGCTTTGCAAGATGGACAATGTGAATGTTTAGAAGCGCTACATTTTCTCTATCATTTTTACACTCGGGCACCTCTATGGATTTCGCCGTCCTGAAACAGGCGATGTCACGATTCTGATTATTTATTAACAAATGTTGGCTTAAGAGATAAGTGTACGGATTCATAAAAGTAAATGGCCATTATGAAATTGACAGCTTCATTTTCACATCCTGTAAAGTGGAATGTGTTATATTTTCTGTCATTTTCTGGGAGGACTACACTGTGAAGATTTGCAATTCAATTAATAAAATAAGAACAGAATGTAATAAAATAAAATGTGTGACACAATAATATTAACAAAAATTCATCAAAAAGATTATTTGGCTAAGACCCAGGTACAGTCTATGAATCAGGTTCCTTTAATGACTTCACTTGAGTGCATTATGGAACATAGATGTACTGTTGGAGGAAGTGGAGAGACAATAAAATTATAGAAAAAGTGACAAGAAAATGCAGTTTGGCTTAAAGAGAGTCGAGTCACTTTCATGCTCATTCCGAGTGTGATTTATGGAATCATTTGTGGTATGTGTACAAGATAAAATAGGTGCCCTTGTAGAAGCAACTGCCTTGAGCAAGGAAAAATTGCTTCATGAAAGTGGAAAGTGTGACTGCTGACAACAACGCCACCTAAGGTTCAATAGGTAGTCTTAAAAATCCGTCCTACAGTAGAATTTATCTTTTATTTTACCAAAGCAATGCAAGGAATGGGTTAAAAGATAAATTTATTTTAGCTAGGGGAATGTACACACACAGCCACTGGGGTGAAGTACACATTACAAAACAGAGCAAGGTCAGCCCTGCAAACTAGCGGTCATTGTCCCTGTAGAGATTAAGGCATTCTTTAAAATACACATGTGCCGTGACTGCTCTGTTAATGGAATGGATTCTACAATTTAATGACTTAAACAGATTTTTTTTTTTTTTTCGGGGTGATTGGGGCAGGGGACTTCCTGCTTAACAGATATACGAGTAAGGCACTCGGAGAGTAAATTTTAACCTACAGTCAAACATGTGATATATATAATGCAATAATAAATTCTTCACAAAGGGGACCTGTCACTGTTTGAAAATGCCACTCTCTAAAATCTCCAGCACTGCCTAGCCAGCTATGCCCAAAGGTAGCAATACTCCCAGGAGTACAGCAACGAGAGATCCAGCAGTGGCTCCCGCTATGACAGACAGCAGCTAGTGTGACAGGTTACCTTTAAATCTGGTGTAATGGAAAAGGGAGTGTATCACTGAGTAATGCCATAATGTAACCAGGTCCCTGCCCCCTCCTGTGACTAAACACCCAGTGACTGTTACAAGTGCTGACAGAATTTCTAATTTTTAAGGCACTATTATAGGAGGAAAGATACCGAGGTTTACAGCTCATATTATAAAGGGTGATGATATAAGGGAAAAGAAAAAAAAAAGCACACTTAAACAGCAAAGATGGGCTTGCAAATAGACACTTTCCTACACTCAGCTATTTTCCTGTCTAGAAACTACACTAAGCAATCTGTAACCTCTGCTGAGCCTCCTTTATTCTAAAATGGCTACACTTTTTTCATTTTTAATATCTCATGCTTTGCAACCATTTTAAAGAGTGCTAACACATATTGCCATTTTGAAACTGTTCGTCAATCTTACAATCCTTGCACACAGATCTCCCGGTTACTCTGGCTGCAATTGTCTTTTTCTCCAATAAAGATGAGATGAAGCTTATTGAATCTTTGTCTACCTTCATCTATCAGCTGTATCTCATCGAGGAAAATTGCTTTAATGTACTCCTAGTTGAACACAACCAGATGCATCGAATTATACCAAAAGCTGATTCATCAAGGAAAAATGCAAATGCATAAAATTTAACGCTTTACAACATTCTGTGTTGTTACAATCCAGCAGAGGTAAGGAACGCCAGGTCTGGACGGTGTCTTCCACAATCTGCTCAACAACCACTAGCTTAAAAATCACAAAAGAGGTATCGTAACGGTATCAATAGCGCTTGACCAGTTGCAGGCAAGAAAAGGAAAGGAGGGAGAGGGGCAATGCTTCACAGAAGCGTGCTTCAGCATTGGCTCAGGTTCCGAGTAACTCGCTCCCACGCAGAACGGAGAGAGCGCCAACGAAAGAAAAAGACAAGTTTCTTTGGAAAATATACATACACCATTTTTGCTTTACAAGAAAGGAATAAAAGAGAAGGCCAGTTAGTTCAAATAAAGCAATGTTCGCACTGACTTACCCTGTAAAATAAAAAAAAAATCTAGGATCAGTTTTTGGAGGTTCTCTGTGATTCTGTCGACTTTTTTAATTCCAAAAACGCAGGCTTTTGCCACTACATGGATTCCTCTTAACTGAAACACCATTGCCTTCCCATGAGACTCTAAACCAAATCGGCATTTTGGCACTCTTGTTGAGTCTCTTCTTCAGCAATGAAACCATTTAAACAAGCTGAAGATTCTGAGTACCAAAACGTATGTTGGAAAAGCTACACCATTTTTTTTTCTTTTTTTAAAAGCCCAAATAAAAGCCCTGGATAAAACAATCCCTTCTTTGCCAATATAATGGAAAAGGAAAGAGAAACAATTGTAAAAAATCCTGAGAAACCTCATAAGAGAAGGCCATGTTTTTCAAGTTGATCTGGTTGGTTCTATGAAAAACACAAGCGTTATGCTCAACAGCTATTGGAGATCTTCTTTAACTCAAAATGTTGACAAATGCTAAGAAGGCCTCAAGTCAAGTTGTTGGCCATAGCGTCACCTGCAAGCTTTTAAACCCAAGCACTTCTCAAACCTAGATCTCACAGTCTGGTGTTCTACCTAGCAGTTACAAAATAAAAAAGTTAACAGTTTCATATTTTGAGGATTCATCCTTACTAACAACAAGAAATCGGAACCTCTGCAATAAGTAATTTTGGTTGATACGAATCTCTAGAAAAACTCAGTTGCTGTTTTTTAGAAACAATTGTAATTCTGTACTGTACATTTTTATGTTTTTTAAGAACAACAATTTTAAAATCACTAGGATTTTCTGCCTCTGTGGCTCCTGTTGCTAGAGAAGATAAGTGAAGCCTTCTCTTGATGTGAAGGATTGCAAACCAGGTTTAGAAACAAAAGTGGACAAGATCCCTGAAATCTACCCAAGGAGCCCAAATTGGCTCACTGGCTGTATCATTTTTTTTTTTTTAAGAGGCAGTAAATTCAAACTGGTGGTTTCCTACAATTTCTGGAATACATCAAAACAAAATAATTCTGTAGTGCCTTGATCCATAGAGCCCTAAAACAAGCTAATGGTTCACCACCCAGATGGTTCTGGAAATCGAGCTGTGGAGTTAGCTTTGCTCTTTCCACAGGGAGAAAATGTCTGTTTTAATTGCTAATTCCCTCATCACAAAAGCATGTGAGGGGACAGCAAGCTCAACTGAGTTCTTTTTTGAGATGTTTGTTCTTTGAGAATTAAGGCCTAACGTGGAATAAGGGTACCACCCCTTTTATTTGTCTGCCTGTGGAAATCGATGCCAATTGCCATATGGACCTTCTCAAAGTTTGTTCAGAAGATCAGCAAAAACTTCTCCACACCATGACAAACCAGTTCTCGTGTGGGAACACACAGATTAGAAAACTCTTCCATTGTCTTTTCAACATCATATACTTTTGAAAAAAAAAAAGAGAAAAAATACATTCACCCTCCAAGGGATCTGTGCGGATTTTTTTTTTTTTTATGTTTTTAGATGCTGGTGGTCTGCTTGGGGCCACCAAAGCCAAACAACAACAGCAACTTAATTAAGCTTCAGCAGCGACAACCAAGCCATGTCTTCGAAAGAGACAAAAAAAGGACGAGCCCAGCTTATCCGCATCCCAGACGTCCGTCACTGATTGCTGTTGTGTTCTGAGAGCACGGTTATAGCTCTGTGGATGGACTGAAGGCGCACATGTGACACTGCATGAGGGCTCCTGGACGTTTTCTGTAAGTGTCTCTGAGGGCATCACATGATGCGTCCATTGCCCTCGGCACACGGACAACCAAACTCCCTTCTCTTAAGTCATTTGATGAGGCGCTTCCAGCATCTCCATTAAGAAGGTGTCGATTGGTGTGTCTCCTATTAGCTTGAAGAAAAAGAGATGTTCCAAACATTTCAGGCCGATGGAACGGAGGGCAGGTAGACGCAACAGCAGCTTAGCAAACCTGGCAGTGGAGAAGGCAAAAAACAAAGTCAGTAAAAAATAAATAAATAAATAAAAATTAAATGAATACCTCCTTCTTTTAGCCATGACTCTCTGACACAATTATAAGTGCACAAGGGGAATGCACAGTGATCCATAGGGTCCTGCCCCTGAGGGACTATGCACCAGAACTGTCTAGCACTGCTTATGCAGTTGGTGAGAGGTAGGATACGATTTCACAAATCTCCTGTCAGTTATCTTGTAAAAGACTGATACCTGACTGGACATAACATTCTCATGAGACACAACGAGATGAAGTATCAAGGTTCATATACACCATTGGGAGCAAGCTTGATCTCAACAGCTTCCTATAGAAGTGACAGGGTAAGTTTGTACAGGAGCCCAACCAACTGCCAGCTAACAGACAGCTGATTAAGGTGATTTTCCATCACAGCAGTGCTATAATAAAGCATTCATTAATTTTTCCCACATAAGTTCAAAAAAATTGCAAGAGAACAAGCACTGGAGAGCTTTTGGTCGTAGGGACCTAAGCTGGCTCTCCATTCTACTATTGTAACATATATACTGTACATATCAGGTCTTCTTGTTGGTAATGCAGATTGGGGACAGTGCTTTGCTATTCCTCTTATCGAAATGCCAGGCTCTGCACTGAATTCTATCAATAGACTTTCAGTGAAAACAGTACATTCATCATATGTATAATGGTGCTATTGATGTAGATGGATTAACTTTTTAAGATTTTGAATGTATTCAATGGTGGTAATATAGTAGATAAGGTTGAAAAAAAGACCAAAGTCCACCAAGTATATTCAGAGGCCAAATCTAAACAGGAAAGCTCCTTCCACTGAAGAAGACAGGTCCTTTTTAGTGTCCACCTAAATGTGAAATCTTCTGCTGGACACAAGACATATGGTCAGTCATTCAGCTTTCCCAACAGAATCAAAGTCCAACACACAGACTACAAAAATTCTCATTAATCGTTAACTGTGTCTCAAGGGACAGCCGACTTAGTTCTTCCCGTCATCACGCAATCAACGTGGTTAGAATGAGGGAAAAAAAATAAATCTGATCCATTTTCAGCTTGGAGGGAGGCCAAGGAAAGGGGCGAATTCTGCTGAGCTATTGAGAACGGGAGTCAGAGCGCCAGGAAAAACAGGGCTTTCTGAATGCTGGCCAGGAAGTGCAAACTTTAAAATTTTAAACTAAAACATATGAGAGGCGGGGGAGGGGAGCCTGACTCCTTCACTGCTGCGGCCTCATTTTTCAGCTGGAGTTCCCCTAGAGGACACGGGGTAAAACAGAGGTAAATTGAAAGCCTTAAAGATGACTGATAATTTTTGAGGACTTTACCGAGTGTTCTGTCCCCAATAAAAGCAAGTCAAGTCATGATAATTTGTTGCTCACTGATAATGTCATCACAGCTCCCCAGAGTTTGTCTTCTGTACCCAAATTCTCTGCACCTCCCTCTTGTACAACTGTCCCTTGGTCCTATATATATTCCTTGGGGCCACTGCTGGTCCTGAAAATACTAGCTGTCTGGCTGTCTCTGGTTTCACAAATACAAAAAAAAAACATGTAGGTTAGAAGGTCAACACTATTGATTTTCATAATTAGAAAATATACTGAAGCCATCAATTCGCCTTTAGCAGCCAGGCAACCTGTATTCTCAGACGATAACGCCAACAATAACAGCCTCTAACCAGAAGAGTATCAGCTTCAGTAAGCATTTGCAAAGCATTTAGGAAGGCTCAAGCAGTTTTCTTAAATCCATTAGGAGCCCTTCAGACTCACCTTCCTGGCTGTTCAGGGTATTTATGTTTGCAGTAAGCCTCCAAAGATGCATAGACCTTCTCCCTCAGTGCCTCCACCTCCGACGGGTTTGATAGACCTTTAGAGTCTGTAAAAAACAAAAACAAATGTAACTATGCAGATCCATACACATCTCCTAAATCAGGGGTGCTCATCCTTGTGAGTGAGGGCCACGTAAATTATTTGGTAATGGGTTGTGGGCGACAATGAACAATGGAGTTTTAAAGCCCCCAAAACCGCAAATTTAAATGTGTCCTTACTGTCCTGAGCCACCTATAAGCCTGCTTTCACACTGATGTGCTACAGGTTACCAGCACCATGGGTACAGTGCAGTGCATCTGTGGCTTTCCTGAGGGTCAGATGAACTGAGCCATAGACTTCTATTACATCTTGAATGATGCACTTGCTGAAAGCACACCAAATGTGTAAAAGCAGCCTAATACCCCGTTTTTATAAGTGCTAATATGCCCATTGCAAAAGTACAGTGTATGTGATGTTTAATACACTGACCTTTTATTCTTCCAGCTTCTGCTGGCATCGCTCTTCAGGCTGCTAGAAAGGTCCAAGATGAAGTGCACTTGGTATCACTCCTCCTGGTACAGGAGCTGGCACTACAGAGGAATCATCACGTTTATGGCTCAGCTCCTGCTCCATCCGCAGTCGCCTGCTTCCTCTGCTACTGGTGCCGGCTCCATGCACTCTGATTGCTCTGGGATCGCAGGTTGGCAATCCGTTGATCTTGATCTGGGCTTGCTGACCCACCCTCCCAGAGCAAGGGAGGGCATTACAGGCTACATGTGGCTGTGGGCCATGGGTTGAGCACCCCTGGCTTAAATAGAAGCTTATTTTTTATTAGTAATTGATACAATATGTTACGTTACAAGCCATGCGTTTCTAGAACTGGCAAAAGGTAGAAAATTCTTATTTGCGCACCCAAACCGAAAGTATTTCCCCCTTTATATGAGAATTCCCAGAAACAGAGATTCCTTATTGGTAGACAGTTTTAATTAATACATTTTTTTTTCTGATAACGGCATTGGGGCAATGTTATTTTGTCAGCTTAAATACAGGTAGTAGTGGAGTTCACCTTTATTCTAGCAAAAACAACTTTTTCTTCTTGTTTTTAAATATAAATACTGTATGCTTAATCATCTATAAGCACAAGGTTATATTTCCCACCGTTTTCTCATATAATGCTTGCCTTATTGATAAAAAAAACCTGAAAACAACATTCAGAAAATGAGTCAACCCATCTGCGTCTACCTATAACTGAAACATTAGTTTTGGAGGGATTTAGTCAGGAAAAGTAATGCTGAGTTCACAAAGGCATTAAAAGCAGGTGTTTATACCTTTAAAAAAAAAAAAAAGCAGGCGTTTGAGGGGCGTTAAAAACACCCCTCAAACACCTACGCAAATGATACAATGAACAGCACATAGTGCTGTTCACATTATAAAAACACAAGTGTCACGTCACTTCAAAATTGAAGCCTCATGTCACGTCAGCCTTTCAACGTCTCCCATTTAAGTCTATGCTAGCGCGCTGCAACCGCACTGGCATATAGTTGCGGCACATTTGCAGTGAACTGAATGTCTCTTCTGCAATAAGAAGCCTGGATGCTTTCTGTTTGTGAAAGAAAACTTTAGTTTTCTTTTAGGATCAACAATAACCAAAGACCAGCATACAGCCACCATGCACTCACTCACCTGGGTTGAAGAGGACGATTGCTCGGAGGCACCCCAGCTCTGTCTTGTCCATCTGCATGTCTCGCATTTTGGACACTAGTTCTGTCAGAACACTGAATCAAAAGAAAAGAAAAATATTTTGTGACAGCTGGAGTGCACAGTTATGACTTGTACCTTTATATTACCATTAACAGTAAATAGAGAATAAACAAGAACCATGGAGGAAACAGAATATTATTTCTCTGGCCTTTCTAAACAGCAAAACATTATTGTTTGACTGAATGAACTCTAAGGCTCGGTTCACACTGCCGCAACTTGGGATCTGACTTGTGGGACCCCAAGTCACATGACATGTCAAAATTAAATGTTAGTCATGATGATAATGAGCGCTGTCTTAATTAGCAATACTAAAGTTGCTCCGACTTTAGAAAAGGGTCCTGTACTACTTCAAGGCGACTTCTATATGATTTCTATCAAAGTAGTATTCAAGTCACCAGAAAGTCACCTGGCAAAGTAGCTCCACAAGTCACGCGACTTTTGAGTTGCAGCAGTGTGAACCAAGCCTTAAAGTTGTGTTATAACAGACCTAAATCAGTGAAGTTTTCATCTCAGGTCCGAATCTTACCCACAGAGTGTTTTTTTATCTACAATTCCACAAGTTTTGCATCCTTACAAGCAAGCTGTCATCAAAAGATGAAGCCGTAACATCCTACCGATCAAAGATGGCTCCTACACCCGCACTGTGCGCACTGTTCCGATGCACATGAAGACCAGTGGCCAGGAGGATCCCGTCTTTAACAGCTATTGACCGATGTGAGAAGGAGGCGATTAGAAGTTCATTCCAACCTGCACGAAGATGACAATTAGGCAATTAAGGTTAACATGTCACTCTTTCTATTCATCTTTTTGTGTATTTTTATGCTGTTTATTCCACGGTTTGGGTTTGTCCATTCCTTTCTTGTTACAATCATAGCTGTGTGTCAGTACCAACTTTATACTTTATCTTATTCTATTGTATGTTCTCCTGATATGTCCTAGTATATTAGCACCAGTCTGTAGCTTTCCTTTACAAAAACAAATGTACAAAATAAGAAAATAGCCTTCTGAGTCTACAAACATTTAAGTTAGCCTACCCTATGTGGTTAACATTTGTGAATGCAGCATTAGTGGCCTTGGTTCCATTCCTGGTAAAGACAGGAACAAGGTTTATATGTTCTCAATGTAATTTTAGAGGGGTTTTTTTTGAGGATTTTTTTTTATTGCATAGTTTACGTTAAAGTAATATTTGATGTGACATTCACATTTTTCCCAACTATGGTCTTACTTGCTATTTTAATTGTATTAAATATAGAAAGTTGTTAGATTGGCCACTAGAGGGAGTTCTTAGTGCAGTTACACTGTCTCTAATGTGCAAATAAGATATTACACAGAAAGAGATTTTTCAGACACGCTGCAGTGGTAGATTGCTTTTCAGAGGACAGTAGAGTAGTGGCTGACAGCTGCGACTACTGACTCCTGTTGACTGTTTTTTTTTTAACTTTGATTTATCTCGCTCTTTAGGCTCCTTCCACACACTCCGTCCGTCGGACGGAGTCCGTTTTTCTCAGCAGGGGATCGATCCGCCGATCCCCTGCTGAGCAGGAGAATGACAGCTGTGTCTCCGCACTGTGTGCGAAGGCACAGCTGTCAGTTCCCCATGCATCTCTATGGGGGAAATCGGATGGGAACGGATTGTCGGTCTGTTCTCATCCGATCCCATCCGATCCACTGGATGGAAAATAGGGTTTGGATGGAAAATCCGGATTTGACGGATCGGATCGGATGTCAGCGGACATGCCTCCACTGACATCCGATGCCCCATAGTAATGCATGGTGGGACCGTTCAGATCCGCCTGTCATTTTTTTTGGTGTGAAAGGGGCCTAAGAGTGCATTTGACAGGAGCTAAGAATGTGTTGTATTGCCTCCTCATCGCCTGATTTAACCCCTTGATCGCACTACTAGTGTGCCACAACTGCATGCATTTCACATGATTGTAAAAGCTTGCAAAGCAGGCCCACTCACTCAGAGTGACAGGAGGAGTGGTAAAGGCATGGCTCAACCTCCTGGTTTAACCAACCCCCCCACAACCATTAGTGTGAGTGAGCCCTAATAGCAATTTTTCACTGCGGGACCACACTGCAAGTGGTGTTTGGCTCGCTGTTGCAGAGCAGGCCCATTAAATACAACGGGTGACAATGACAGGCACTATTACCTGACAAACTCTGCACCCTGAGTGAAAAATGCATTTAGGGCACTTACATATGGGCAGGAAGTGGTAAAAACAGATGGTTGAGCCATGGTTTTACCACTCACTGACTGCCCACCTGAACTGTCACAAAACAGCCATACAGGGCTGTACACATGCCATGGCCATGATGCTTTATTTTGAAACTGCAGCATTTTTAACTCTCAAACTCGCCAATTGAGTTTAATAGGGCCATGCCACAACTGCGCACAATGCATGCGTTCATGGTGTGATAATGCACCAATACAAAGTTAAATCAGGCAGTGGGGAAGCAATATATCAAGTTCCCTCTGAAACGTTCTCAGAATGCAGCCGCTTTTGAGAGGGCACAACAAATTATTATTATTATACAGGATTTATATAGCGCCAACAGTTTGCAAATGTGAAAGCGCGCTTATTCAGTGGGTTGGTTGACCTGCAGACATGCATTCTGAAAAGGAGAAGTAAAACACACTGGAAAGCAGGAAGCTAAGGCTGCATATGTAATGAACAAAGATGGCTGCCCCCACACACACCTATTATTATTATTATTTCAGGTACTTATATAGCGCTGTCAATTTACGCAGCGCTTTACATATACATTACACTTTCACATCAGTCCCTGCCCTCAAGGAGCTTACAATCTAAGGTCCCTAACTCACATTTATACATACATACATAGTATTGCCAATTTTTTTATACAGGATCCAATTAACCTACCAGCATGTCTTTGGAGTGTGGGAGGAAACCGGAGTACCTGGAGGAAACCCACGCAGGCACAGGGAGAACATGCAAACTCAGGCAGGTAGTGTCATGGTTGGGATTTGAACCAGCGACCCTCTTTGCTGCTAGGTGAAAGTGCTAACCACTACACAACTGTGCCGCCACATATGATTATACTTGAAAACATACGCTATTGCGATTAATTACAGAAACCTGATTTACCATGTTATCTAAATTACATTGAAAAGACTGTTTATCCAGTTTAAGTCCCCACAGAATTCTGATGCTGCTGAATGAGGACCTGTCACTTTTTATCTTTCAATAACCAGCTGAAGCATCACGTCATTTTCACATTACACAAAGCCAGCAAACACCTGCGCACTTCTCTTTTGACAGGTAACTCTCGGGAGACTTGCAGCTGCCCATGCTTTTGTAACTGAATAAACAATTTAAATGTAGAGCTATTTTCTCACATCTTCAGCTCACACCAAGGCAGCTATAAATAACTTACAACTCCGCTAAAAGACCATGGATGTACAAGGCAGCATAAAGTGTTACAGTCATTCTGGAAGACACAAAATAGAGGCTGTTGTCTTTGATTTTATGCTTTTAGGATGCCATAAAAAGGAAGGAAGAGACTGGCCGCCCTATCGGCATTTGCTCTGCCCTTAAGCTGTGTTTCATCTCTTGTTAGACGATGCATGAGTGGAGGCAGCCTCTGCGCTTAGCTAGATGTTGGCCTGTTAATGTTTCATGTGCGCTCCATCCCCAGAGCCCGTTCCTGCCACTCAATAATACATGAAGTCGCTAGTTAAAATACTTTGGGGAAGTTATTTAACGCACAGCTCTGCTAGAGCGGTGCAGGACTCAGATCCAGTCTCACGGCCGCTCTTCAGACACAACTGCTGTGGTCAAATGTCTTAAAGGGACCAGTCACCCACAACTGTATCCCTCTGGAACAAAAACCCTGATTCTGTTCACTAATCTTAGCTCTTGGAGTCAAACTCATCCTACTGCATTCAATATATTGTGAACCCCCATGAAAGATTATAATGTATATAATAAGCTGTTTAAATGCATTCCAGGTTAATGAAGTTTGGAAAATCAGGGGAGGGGTCTAATTTTCCAAAAACCTGAAATGTTTATCGAAGGTGGTGTTACCCTTCATTTTCTTTGAAGAGGTCCATTAACTAAATGTAAAAAAACAAATCATTTACAAAAGGAAAATTCCCAAAACCAGTACCAAAGACTCTTTTTGACCCCAATCTTTTCACTATGTTCAGCATTCTGCAACTTCTGTATTACTGCTGTACATTTAGGCATGTAGCTGACATACAGATACAAACACCATTTAAACAGCAGAAATAATGCAGATGCAATAAAACAATGGTTACCTGAACCTTAGGCAATTTGAAGTGATACCTAAGGCAGGCCATACATTATGCAATTGCTCAATCCCCACATCAACACAGTCAATGTTCATGGGGGAATCCCTTCCGCAGCGCTACTGTGTTTTGAGAGCAGGGAGCCTTCCACCCGCCAGAATACAATGATCACTGCTGGTCACTATAGCTGCCAGCAGTAATCGGGAGAAAAAAAAGCCAACAGGCTGGCTGCACTAAAGTTGATCGATGGATTGACTTCAGTACAAGCAGCCTGTCCATACACGGATCGAAGTTCGTCCAGTTACTAATATAGCTGGCTTCAGACTGAATTCCAGGCAAACTTACACACGAGAGCTGTTTTATCTGTTTTGTTTGTAATTTTGTCTAGCATGTCCAAGGATTCACACAGCCCTGCAAGTCAGTAACCTCACTTTTCTCTTCCGCAGTTACAGTATGTACTACATCCTGGTCACCCCGAAGTTTGTGATTAGAAAAGAAAGGGCAACAGCAAGCTGATGAAGCCATTTTTTTTGTCATCATATGTGCAAAGACTAATTATCTTTTTGCTGGTCCTCCCTCTCCCAGTCTGAGTGGTGGTGAGCAGGGGATTAGAGTATCATCACTAAGGACAGATTCACACTAAGACTGTATGAGCCCTGGTGCACTGCAAGTGTCATAATGCACTAGGGCAGTGCACTGCAATGTATGTTAACACACATCATAACATACATTAATGCACCTCACAAATGTAAACCAAGCCTTAAAGATTTCTGTGACTAATGCACATTGGTGTGCGCAGCCTATTGCATTAGGGTGTGCACCCCATATCACAAACATACAAGTGTGTGTATCAGCAGAGCAGTGGACAGTGTCAGTAGAGCAGAGATTGGTGTCAGAAGAGCAGTGAACGGTGTCAGTATTTTTTATTACTTTTTACAATATTTTCTTATATTTTTTAAAAAAAATTTTAGGAGCCCATTGGGGGCTTTGTTTAAATATCAAGGGTCTAAACAAACCCCTGATGTCTTACTTTTGAGACAGAGAAAGGGACTGAGAACAGAGATTCCCCAGCCTCAGCCGCACTAGACAGTGAACGATTGGGAAGTGCTCTGTGCTGAGAGGCTGCCTGTTCATTCAAAAACTTGGGAATGAACACAGGAGCGATCAGGACAGATCGCTCATTGTGTCCATTCAGAAAAGGCAGAGGCCAGGAAATTAAATATTTACTGGCCCCTTACCAGTTCTCCATCCTGAAACATTCCCCGCAGCACTGATGGAAGTGAACAACGCCATGACCATGGTAAAATCATTAGATGAGTCATTTAGTTCCCTGAACATGTACCCTATCCTTTTACTAGTGACATCACTGACAGGAAGCAATTAGGTCATTTCAAGTAAACAAGATGGCTGCCTGCAAGAAAAGGCTACTGGAGGCATGGTATCAGGGAGCAGAGGATGATGTGCACTTACCTGCTCTCAGCAGTATTACTTGGTCATCCAGCGGCAGCTCTGAAAAATGGGGAATTCTCTTTGCCCATTCTACCAAGGTGAACAGCTGCTTGTCTGCAGCTTGGCAAATGTTGGTGACGGGGTCACTAGGCTGCAAGAAGAGAATATTGGGGAACATTATCATTGGACAAATCTAGTATTTATGTCCTCAGCACTGCATATCGTTTATATTTTGTAATCACTCATGAAATTATATATGGAGGTTAAGGGAGTGTGCCTCTGCCATTTGTAAACTGATAGACTTGTGCTGCATTCCCTGAACTGCTGAGAAAACCTGTGGAAAACTTTTAAAGCTATTTTCTGAAAATGTTTAAAGTCCATTTTACATATCCTTGTGGCATCCAGCAATCACTGCAGATTCTGTATACTGTGTATTTTCTTTATAACAAATTAAAAAGCAACTTCTTCCATCTTATTACTAGAGATCGCTGACATCACCGAGAATGCAGGATATCCACTCACTAAAGACCAGTGACATCACAGAGAATGGAGCCTATCCACTCAATAGAGACCCGCGACATCACTAATAATGCAGCCTATGTATTCACTAGAGACTGATGATATTAGTAAGAATGAAGCCTGTCCATTCACTAGAAACAAGTCACATCACAGTAAATACAGGCTTATTAATTCACTAGAGACGAGTGACGTCACTAAGAATGCATCCTACTCATACACCAGGCACTAGTGACATCACCACTACAAATGTATCCTATCCATTCACTAGCAACCAGTAACCCCCACTGAGAATATAGCCTTTCTGTTCAATACAAATAAGGCACGTACTTGCACTACCACTTGTAATTATCAGCTAGTAATACAGAGCACCCCCATACAGCAGAAAGTCACTGCCATGTCATGCTGGGACTTGCAGTTTTGCCATTGTTAGAGAGTTGGTTAAGACTGCCCCCATATTTTCCTGTAACTACTTTTAGGCCGTTCACAGATACAGTATCGGTCACAAGTACTTACAGAATTGGGGGCAAGGCCCATGTTGGCTTCGATGTAAGTTTCGGTCTTTGGCTCCACGGCCAGTTCCGCCTCTAGAATCTTTTCTACGGGCATATCTTCATTAGCGCTACTAGAACATTCCACGTCATTCTCATTTCTGTCCTTTCCCCGCTGACGCTCCTCCTGCACGGCTGTGTGAGAGAATAGGACAATAATTTGCATTGATCACTATGATGCACTGACTCAAAAACATACAAGTCAAAGAAAAGAAAAAAAAAAAAAAACACAGGAAACAAAATGGTATAGCTTCATTCAACCTCCACCATATTACCCAGCCTTGAAAACAAATATATGTATAAAATAAATCGAGTGTTGTGTATGGATTAATAAAAGCAATAAATAAATAAATTTCAAAGAAAATTGTGAACTAATCCAGACACAGTGACTATGGGCCCATCCACACCAGAACAGCAGGTAAATACGCTGCCCTTGCAAGACGAGCATGGGTGCCAATTAATTGGTTATAGCATCTTACAAATGCGCTGTATTTGTGGCCACCAGACCGCTTGCTACAACAGTACCAGGTGGTTTGGGTGCATTGTGATCTGAAAATAACAAATAAAATAGCATCATTTATTAGTAAAAAAAAAAAAAACCTTTTATTGTTAAAAAGTAGTGACTTTGCCTTAGAATCAGTCTGCTGCAGACAGGAGGAAGCATTTCCTAAGTCTCAGGACTAGTAGCAGTGGTAGATCAGGGCTGCTCTGTGCAAAACCATTGCACAGCGCAGGTAAGTAGGACACGTTTGTTTTTTGTTTGTTTTTTTTAAATAAAAAAAAATTACGTTTACATCCAGACTGATTCCTCAGCAGTAGTCACTGGCAAGCTAAATCATGTGCTGGAACAAAAATGTCTCTTAGGGCTCTTTCACACGGGCGTTCCTTTTTTTTTGCCCGATCAGGTCCTTTTTTTTTTTTGTAACGGACACGGATGACACTTGTGTCATCCGGTCCGTATGTCCGTTTCTCATCCCATCCGTTTGCAGATGAAAAACTGACATAATGCATGTCTATGTAAATACGGATGTCTGCGGATGACACCACTGACATCCGTTTTTGCTTCAGTTCCGTTTTTTGAAAGGAATAAAAAATAGGGTTCTCCTCCGTTCAAAAAAACTGAACTGAACTGAACTGACAAAAAACGGATGTCAGAGGATGATCATCCGATGACATCCGTATTTACATAGAGATACATTATGTCCGTTTTTCATCCGCAAACGGATGGGATGAAAAACGGACATACGGAACGCCCGTGTGAAAGAGCCCTTAGTGGGGTCTCAAAAAGCTTTAAATACACATGGCAGTTAGGTATTTAAAAAAAAAAAGTGTTCAAACATTTACAGATAAATATCTGTATATTTCAGGAAGTCGATTTGCACCAAAGAAATATGTATCTAAATCTAATCCTACAGATTACTAATAATATGAATTGAGAGTGATTGCTCAGAGACATAGAGTTAAATATACAGGTACCCACATTCTTAATTATCTTAAATATTAACAGCAAGTGGGGTGGGGTGGGGCAGTAGTATTTTATCGGTACCGTCATAGGACATTACAAAGAGGTTTAAAATAACAAAATTGTATTTCATCTATTATTAAAAAAAAACAGAAGCATATCAAGGATTGATATCCCTCTAAATGGCTACTATAGCCCCAAAACCTGGGGTCACTTCTACCTAAGATATTAAAGCCGTAGTAAAGCCTGCTTTATTTTAATCTACAGGTAAGCCTATAAGGCTTACCTGTAGGTAAAATGAATATCTCACATTTAGGAGATATTCACCCTGCATGCAGCCGCTGACATCACCATCTCATGCACTCTAAAGGCTCAGCATACTGTGCCGGACCTTCAGAGCTTCTTGCTGAAACCAAAAGGTCCCATGTGCGGGAGTGACATTGCGGCTCCGGACACTCACAGTGCCGGAGCCTGGGAACCCGGAAGAAACAGCCTGGGTGCTACTGAAAGGGCTTTGTTCTAAGGTAAGTATTTCCTAATGTGCTAGTATGCGATGCATACTAGCACATTATTCCATTATCTTACAGGTGTGTGTGTTTTTTTTTTCTTTAGCGGTTTACTACTGCTTCAATCCAGAGAAGGAATGAAGAGATATATGTATAGATTATTATTATTATATATACAGAATCCAAGTGGTCTCAATTGATCCTTTTCTCATGCTCACCCGGCGAGTTATGCCTTGACGCCTTTATGATGGCTGCTAGCCAATCTTGCATGGCTGTTTGGGGTAAGCGTTCTTTTAACCATGTTTTTCAGCTTATGTTTATCTGTATCAGTTGTATAAAGATTGCAAACATTTGATTATTGATATTATGATGTTTTACATGTACATTTTTCTGTTATAGTATTGTGCCCCCTGAATAAGTGGGCAACCACAAAACATGTCGAGTGTGATGGCCTATACTTACATTCCTTCTCTGGAATAATATCCTAGGTAGAAGTGACTCCAGGTTTTGGGGTGTAGTAGCTGTTTAGACTTATGAATCCGTTTTGGTATAATACATAAAATAAAGTTTTGTGATTTTAAATCGCTTTGCTTTGTCCTATGATGGTATCGATAAAATCCTACTGCCCCACCCCACTCGCTGATTCTCTTTAAGATTACTAATAATAGACATACTGGGAATTGTAGTACTGTTCGGCCCCATCCTAACCATGACTGGGCTTAGGGAGCCCCTGTCCTGCACCCAGTTCTGGGGGAAGTCAGGGTGTCAAATCACATCTCACACTGTCCTCTACCATATGCTGAGAAAGTTGTTGATGGTAAATCGCGCACGAGCCAAACGCTGTTCGCTTCTCGCAGACATAGAAACCTTGGGAAATATCCAGTTCTTGGCTGCCTTTCAAGAGACAATCAGCAAATTCAGTCCTTGCGGATCAGTTAGAATATTGCCTCTTTATCCTGTTAAATTTTGGGAACGGCTGGTTCTCTACACTGGGTTTTTATTGTTTCCACTGCTGTGACATGTGGTAGCGGGGATCGCAGCTTTGTCAGACTCCATCCTAGATTGCTGCTACTATGCTATTGACCAACAACCTGCTCAGGATGAAGGCGGAGCCTTACTGTAAAAACTGGGCCTCACTGTAAAAAACCTGGATAAAATAACCCACCGGGAGAGTGATTGTTTTCACTCAGTCTATTGACTGAGCTCTGTCCAAACACTTGAATGGTCAGAGAAACATTAAAGGCTATCTATGGTCAAAATGTAAAATCAAATATTCATTTGAATATCTGTGTCACACATTTCACAGAGCCTGCTATCTAAACTACAGAGGTGCTGGAAGGAGTTTCAAGAGGCAGAGACAGTACTGCAATCACTGCTTGCAAGCAGCAAGGTACCATGGGATATGTAATCCTTAGAAATTGAAAGTAAACAGCAGATAAAAAGCTACAAAGCATGCAGGGAACCCAGGAAGTTGTGAAAAAAGATAGCGAACAGGCAGAGCGCAGAAAATGAAAGGTTTTTCAAGTAAATTTATATTGGATTGTCAAATATAACTACTGTATGTATTGTTATTAAAATGCTGATGTTATACAACCCCAATTTCAAAAAATTGTGACGCCTTGTAAAATCGACATACAACAGAGTGCAAAGATTTGCAAATCTCATAACCCATATTTTATTCACAACAGAAAATAGAAAACATGAAATGTTAAAGTGAAAAAAATGTAAAAAATATACAATTTTAGAAAAAAAAATAAGGTAATTTTGAAATTGATGGCAGTGGCACGTCTCAAAAAAGTTGGGACAGGGCCATGTATACCAGGGTGTAGCATCCCCTCTTCTTTTACAACACTGTTAACGTCTGGGAACTTTAAGGCGAGGTGGAAAACTGCTCTGTGGTCAGACGAGTTGAAATTTGAACCGTGGGGGCGTGTCCTCCGGACTAAAGAGGAGAAGGACCTTCTGGCTTGTTATCAGCACTCGATTCAAAAGCCTTCATCTCTGAAGGCACCGGGGGGGCACTGGGTCATTCGCCTAGGTGAAATCCAGAAGCTGGGGGGCGGTTCGAGCCTCTTAACTCTGAAAATAGGGGTGATAAGAAAAAAGAAGGAACTTGATATCGGAGCAGGGGGAACGGGTGTAGAGGAGGAGAGTGCCACGGGAGGGTGAAGGTCCACTTTAACTGACCTGCCTGGAGTCCAAACCTTTCACCAACTAAAAAAATATGTGGCGCATGTTGAAACAAAAAATACAACAAAGAAGACCCAGGACTGTTGAGCAGTTAGGATTCTATATCAGGAGAGAATGGGGCAACATTCCTCTCCCTAAACTCCAGAAACTGGTCTCCTCAGTTACCTAATGTTTACAGAGAGTTGCTAAAAAAAGAGGGGATGCTACACTGTGGTATACATGCCCCACTTGTTTGAGACGTATTGCTGCCATCAATTTCAAAATTACTTATTTTTTTTCCCCCCAACTGTACATTTTTTTTTAAGTGTAAGCATTTGATGTTTTCTATTTTGCATTTTGAAAAAATATGGGTTTATGAGATTTGCAAATCATTGCATTCTGATTTTATGTAGATTTTACACGTCTTAACTTTTTTAGAAATCGAGTTGTAAAACGAAAGTGCATGCTGTGACCATAAAATTTCTTTAAAGCGCATATATTATAGCATAGAAAAAAAACATTGCTAACTGTCAATGGCACTTTAAAAGGAAACTTCCAAAAGCAAGGTTTTTTTTTGTTTTTATGCAGAGGTAAAGGTTTTTGTTGTTTTTGCGGTCAGTGTTCTGAAGGGGGTAGATTTCCTTTAATTTCCTGTACTAGAAAAACAACAGCACTGGCCCATTCACACCAGCCTCTGGTTACAATGCTGCGGCTGGTGTGCATTTTGGGGCAGGCAATGCTGGTGCACCTATCCTAGTGCATCGCACTGTTTATTTTATTTTTTACTAACTTTATTGAAATGTCACACACAAGGTTCTATTGGCTGACATGCGGTGACCAAGCTGCCCAACAGAGTCCCACCGTACCCGGAGTGGATGAACCCTTAGTGTGAGGAAATCTCTACAAAGGTATAGTAAATTTCCTCTTAGACAGCTATGACTGGAACAAATGTATACCCTCAATAACTTTACTAGTGACAGCTGTAATATTTGGACAGCCTATCACTTTCTGTCTCTCCTGACAAGTTATCTAACCCTTCAAACTTCCACAACTATAACTGAATTTTTGGTTTTAGATACCAATATTTTTTTTTAATTATTTCCATGTTAGAGTAAAAGTTTCCGATTATCTGAAGTGAAAAAAGATAAGCCTCCAGTTTTTAGAGCTGGAAATGTTGGAGTCTTTGATCACTGATTTTGTTTAAGGTTGAGAGAGGCTACATTACACACATAGCAGGCAAAAAAATAATGTCAAACAAGCTATACATGTTTAGGTATGTGGAAAACATGACAATGTGGCGATCTCACTGAGATAATGCGGCCTCACAGGGTTCACTAGAACTTGTATACAGTTACAGCAAAACTTAGATAACTTCTGAGGATTTCCCTTGTCTAGTGAACCTGAGTACACTGTAAACTTTGTTCAACTTTTATCCCGGCCATACTGCCTCTGTGAGGATCCGGGCGCTGACTCTACCAAAGCTCTGTGTCACTGGAGGCATGAGAGGAATGTGATGGGGCAAGGCCTTGGATGGCCGCCACCTAGCGCAGGACAAGCACATCCTTGCTGGGGGACGGGGTAATGAGAAGGGAATTTCTTACAGATGCCTCAGCACAGGGGTTCTGCCAGGAATTAGGCTTTGTTAGGTTGTTACAGACTCCGAATGTTACCCAACTAAATCTAGCCTGATGCTTTATGGGAAGGAACAGGCCACCGGAAATCGCTGGCATCTGCAGATTAATTTGTTCTAGTTTACAGGTTTATTACCGCTTCCCAAAAGATTTGTTGTGCCTTCCTCTGACACTGGTATGGCTTCATTACAAAAACCCTTCCTGCAATTCGGAATGATAACAAGACAAATCGATTTAATTTCTGTTCTACATTCATAAAATGTAAAACTACTTTTTTTGTAAGAGTTTCCAGAAATGTAAGGTAATGTAAGGTAGGTTTTTGACAGTTCCTAATAATGCATTTTACTTTGTCTTTCATTGTGTCTAAAGCTTGGTACACTCTATCAGTTTTTGTACATTCAACCCAGCGGGCTGAACGAAAAAAAAAGAGCTGGGCGGCACAGTGGTGTAGTGGTTAGCACTTTCACCTAGCAGCAAGAGGGTCGCTGGTTCGAATCCCAACCACGACACTACCTGCCTGGAGTTTGCATGTTCTCCCTGTGCCTGCGTGGGTTTCCTCCGGGTACTCCGGTTTCCTCCCACACTCCAAAGACATGCTGGTAGGTTAATTGGATCCTGTGTAAAAAAAATAAATAAATAAATAGAAATTGGCCCTACTATTTATGTATGAATGTGAGTTAGGCTTCTTTCACACGGTCCGCCTCCGCAGGCGGATCCGTGTTGCTCAGCGGGGATCGATCCGCGATCCCCGCTGAGCCGGGCGGATGACAGCTCCGTCTCCGCTTGCAGAGCGGAGAGGGAGGTGTCTCAGCACCCGCTGCCCTCTATGGGGGATCGGAGGAGAGCGGACCGTTTGTCCGCTTTCATCAGATCCGCTCCGCTCCGATTACTGAACGGATGGAAAAATAGGGTTTCCATCCGTCCAGATTTCAGCACAGGATCGGATGCGGATGGCAGCGGGTGTCAGCGGAGGTGTCTCCGCTGACACCCGCTGCCCCATAGAGCTGCATGGAGGATCCAATCAGATCCGCCTAAAAAACTGACAGGCGGATCTGATCGGACCGCCCGTGTGAAAGAGCCCTTAGGAAACTTAGATTGTAAGCTTCTTAAGGGCAGGGACTGATGTAAATGTGCTGTGTAAATTGATAGCGCTATACAAGTACCTGAAATAAATAAAAATAAATAAATAAGAGCTCAGGAGGAGATTCTGTACTAAAAATCAGATGTTAGTTCAGTGATCTCTCCCGCTGAGCTAGCTATTGTGTTCTGACAGGGGGACTGCCTGGAATGCCCCTCCCACGGGAACACAACACCGGTCAGCGCTCTCAGCCATTGGCTGACAGTGCTGATCGGCAGACTTTTTTTGGTCATTCCCCTTCGACAGAAGCCAGACTTTTAGCAGATGCATTGTGATGCTATTGATAATGGCACCCCCCATGCAGATGCATTGCACATGCCAAACCATGCAGTTCAGTACAGTGTTGTTGTGAAAAAGAGTCAGGGACTTATTTTCCTAATTTCTTGTGTGCAGGGCAGCCAACTGAAATGAATGTGCAGAAATGCGTTCGTGTTTGACAGCACCTGTAAGTGTGAACTAAGTCTTAATGTTCAAAAATGTTTGTACAATCCTTCTAGGACAAAAATAAGAGCTCTCACTGCTGATTTGTATTAAAAGATGCTGGTTTTTTAAGGGCTGTTCCACACTGGTGGCAAGTTTAGAAAAAAACTGGAAGCCACAGTCGCACCATTGTGAGGATCTCTGACAAAGAAATGTCAATCACTTAATTCCCATAATATCAACTGTTCTGCAAAAGATATTATACGCTGAACACAAGTCATATCTGATTACCTCAAAACACAAAGAGAAGAACTGATTTGCAAACAGGAAAACTTTCAGACTATTCCCCGCTGCTTTCCAGAGGCTGGGTGGCCATAAGCATGGCTCTTTGTTCCATAGCTAGTATACGTTTCCAGGAAGAGACGCAGGTACATTGAGAGGCAATAGACTATCTGTTGGTTGCATGGCAACTTAATGTAGAATGCTTTCGCACATGGGTACCCATTGAATACTAATTTTAGATCAAGTAAGATTTTTATTTCAGCTGAATTTTCGTTTTATTTAATGCTGATGGGGCCATATTTTAATCAGATGCTTGCATGACTCTACACTTGTGACACAGAATGACTGCAGATTGTAAAGGAAGGTATCAGCATTTTATTCAATATCTTCTGCAGCTCTCACACCCGCCCACACCAATCCTGGAGATTGCGGTCACTACGCCACCACCAGAGAAAACCAACAGCCTCACGACAGTGATAACCACTTCCCGTTTCAATGCTGCACTTCCTTTCTAGTGACTTGTCATAGCCAAGCCAAGAAATTGACAGTGACTTCAGTAGGCCTTGTGACGCGTCACTCCTGTCATATGACTGCTCACTGACTAGGACGCAGTCATCACTATAAGACATAGGAACGCTTAAAGCCTGCTCTGGACTAAAATACATTGGCCAAAGCAAATTCCTAAAATTCAAGAACACAAATGTTGTGTAGTGACACTGAACCTCATATTATAATTTATGATTGAAGCGCTGCAACTATTATTATATTAAAAAATATACCACACTAAATAAAATACATCTAAAATCCACTGTATTATGTCATTGAATTCTAGTTTTAGTCCCCGTTAAAACTGGGGCGACCTGTCAGGCGACCTGGTCGCCTGACAGGTCGCCTGGCATAGAGAAGCTGTGGACCCGTTCTAATAGGAGCGACACAAGTCGCTCCGACTTAGAAAAAGGGTCCGGAGCTTCTTTGGGGCGACCTGGAGCGACCTGCATTGACTTCAATGTTATGAAGTCCGTGCGGCCGCTCTGAGGTCGCGGTGCGAGCTGCGCGCCGCGACCTGTGCGGTTGCCCCGGGAAGTCGGATCGCCCCAGTGTGAACGGGGCCTTAGATGCATTGTTTTTATAGTAGGTTAAATATTTTGTCTCCAAGCCCTGATAAAGGGGGGGAGGGGGGATTTGTGAGCCCCCAAAACACGTTGGCTATACTTTCTGACCTTTTGTTGTGGAAAAATGTTCACTAGACAAAATCTGGAATTGTTGTGCTCTCATACCTCTGATACAGTAAAAAAGAACTGCAAAATGAATCCAAATTTCAAAGGAGCCAAGCTTAGCTAAGTGATTATACATGGGTACTTATTTGTTTTTGTATTCTTTCACATGTGTTTGACTGTTAGCAGTATGGGAGCCACAAAAAACGGAAGGGCAGGAACCTTATGACTGGTCTGTGCTGTGGGGGGGGGGTTACACTGGGTCACATAGTGCCGGAATGACTATCTATAGTCTGTACGCATCTTAGAACAAGGTCCAATCCACCCAACCAACTAGAGGAACAGGACCAACACCTGGAGAAGATATTTGTATGCATCTTCATCACTGTATGATAAGTAACTGTGATAAAACCAGAATAGAAGTATCTGTAAACAAAGGGGGAGATTTACTAAAACTGGAGTGCTAGGAATCTGGTGCAGCTGTACGTGGTATCCAATCAGCTTCTAACTTCAGCTTGTTCATTTAACCTCTTAAGCCCCGGAGGATTTGGCTGCTAAACGACCAGGGGGTATTTTGCGATTCGGCACTGCGTGACTTTAACGGACAATTGCGCGGTCGTGCGACGCTATACCTAAACAAATTTGACGTCCTTTTTTTCCCACAAACAGAGCTTTCTTTTGGTGGTATTTGATCACCTGTGCGCTTTTTACTTTTTGTGCTATAAACAAAAAAAGAGCGTAAATTTTGCAAAAATAACAATATTTTTCACATTTTTTTTTATATGAAATTCCCCCCCAAAAAAATGTAAAAATCAAAATTTTTTAACATTTTCGGCCAATTTGTTTTATGCTACATATCTTTATTAAAAAAAATTGCAAAAGCGTATTTTTATTTTTTAACGCGTAATGGCGGCGATCTGCGATTTTTTTTGCGGTACTGTGACATTGGGTGGACAGATCGGACCCTTGACTGACATTTTTGGGGTAACCAGTGACATTTCTACAGTAATCAGTGCTATACATATGCACTGTTACTGTAGAAATACACTGGTAGCGAAGGGGTTAACTTTATTTGAGAGGGAGGGGCTGTGTGTGTCTCTAGGGGCATGATTCTTACTGTGATTGGCTGTGACTTGAGGTGTAAGGACACTGATCAACGGTTCTACATAGTAGAACCGTGTGATCAGTGTTTTTACACCGAGGAGAATGACAGGCAGCTTGTTTACACAAGCTGCCTGACTTTCTCCCTCTCCCCCGACGATCGCAGAGTGACCGGCGGACATCGGGTCCGCCGGTCACACGCGCGGGGGGGTCCGTGACCGCGCCTCCGGCGGCGCGTGCTCGTTTCCCAGGCCCTCCCAGGCTAGTGACGTTAATTAACGTCACTTTGCCTGTGAGGGGCTGACCGCCGCAGTAAATTTACTTGCGGCGGTCGGCAAGCGGTTAAAGGGATTGTAAATGCAGAAGATTTTTTTTTTTAATATCTTAATGCATTCTATGCATTAGGATAAAAAACCTTGTGTGTGCAGCAGTCCTCCTAATACTTACCTGAGCCCGCCTTTATTCAGCGATGTTGCAGGAGTGTCTTAACTGCTAGGGACTCCCCTCCTCACTGGCTCCCGCTGCTGTCAAAGTCAGTCAGCCAATCAGGAGAGGGGGGCGGGGCCGGGTTGTGGCTTCGTGTCTGAATGGTAACTGTGACTCGGCTCGGGTGCCCCCATAGCAAGCAGCACTCAACAGGAGGGAGGAGCCAGCAGCACAGAAGAGGGACCCAAGAAGTGGAGGATCCGGGCCACTCTGTGCAAAACCAACTGCACAGAGCAGGTAAGTATACCATGTTTGTTATTTAAAAATAAAAAACAAAACAAGACTTTGCAATCACTTAAAGCTTTGACAATAAAACCTGTAAGCTAGTTGGTTTCTTTGCCGAGCTGCACTAGATTTTGCACTCTCCAAGTTAAGCAAATCCCCCCGAATGTGTCCACATTACTAATCAAGAGCCAAAGCCTCCTGAGTGGCTATAGTTAAAAAGAGTGTCTGATTGGACTGCTATAGTGTATTATTACAGATTTACATAGTACCGACATATTTTATATTTTTTGCTGTTTGAAACAGAAAATCATTCACATCAGTCTCTGCACCAGAGGAGCTTACACTCTATGTCCATACCACAGTCATACACATAACTTTATTAGACATTTATAAAGCGCTAACATATTCTGAAGTGCTGTACACAGAACACGTAACATTTGTCCGCACTAGTGGAGCTTACACTCTAATGCCCTCACCAAAGTCGCACACAATTTTTATTAATATTCACATTTATATAAGGCTGACATGTTCTGCACCCTGTACAAAGAGCCATTAACATCAGTCTCTGTACCAGAGGAGTTTGCATTCTAATGCCCCCACCACAGTCACATACTTTTATTATACATTTATACAGCGCTGACATTTTCTGTACAAAGTGCAGTAAGCCATTTACATCAGTCTTTGCACCAGAGGAGCTTACACTCTAATCTTCCACCAAGGTCACACACTATTATTATTATCCATTTTTATAACTGGAGATACTGTATATTCTTTAGTGCTGTACAGAGAACACTGTACTATTACATCCATCCTCTGCCCTAATGGAGCTTACTCTCTCCACCACAGTCACTCACTATTTTTATACATTTATTTATATAGCTCTGCCATAGATATTTTGCACAGAGAACACTGAACTATTTGCATCAGTCTCTGCACCAGAGGAGTTTGTTTAACCACTGATGTGAAAGCAGACTTGAAAATAGTGTTACTGGGGAGAGAACACAATACACACCCATTTCAGAGCTGATGTCATACAGCATAATGCCCAGCGATGCAGCACTGTGAACTACAGACACCCATGTCATGTCACCCTTTACCATAAGATTTGTATGTTTTCAGTGAGATGAAGTAAAAGCACAAAAGTGTCTTTGTGGCTGTAATAAAATGCCTTTGTCACAGCAAAACGATCACATTACAGCATTTACAGAGAACGTCACTGGTGATCCGGCACCTGTTATCAGACCTGCGCGAGGTTGGCATTTCTAAACTTTTATGCCGGTGACCCTGCCAGTGAAATATCAGTGTGACATTAAAGGCCACAATCACACGATTAAACACTAAAAAAGAAACAATGCTGCTTATTTATAGGATCATTCCTCGCTACAGAAAAGAAAAGAGCAACAATTGCATGCCAAAGTGAAAATAAGTTAATACAACCAACACGGGAAAACAACTTAAACATTATATATCATGATACACACATGCTTTTGGTTTGCTGAATTTACAAGATTGGCGTTTAAAAAAAAAAAAAAAAAAAAAGGAGTCATGGATCCCATTGTTCAGCACCCTCACAACCTATGTACAGTACCTGCCCTCACAACCTATGTACAGTACCTGCCCTCACAACCTATGTACAACACCATCCTGAATTACAGGCCGTCTCACAGCAGGTAAACATATACTGCAGAGGAGGTATTTTCCTGGTTCAGACCTACTCAATTGTGATATACTGAGAAGAAGGAGGAATACACATGTACTTGTTCACACAGACAGCCAGGGGGCAGTAACAGCAGGCAGTTGAGCTGTAGTTTTACTGTACCCCAACTGCCCACCTAAATAAGGCAGTTTAGGTCTCTACAAGTTCTGCGGCAAAAACACATTTGGTGGGAAGTGCTGCCAAACACAAAGGGGTTGATTTACTAAAACTGGAGTGTGCAAAATCTGACACAGCTGTGCATGGTAGCCAATCAGCTTCAACCTGGAACCTGATTGGTTTCTATGCAGCGCTGCGCCAGGTTTCGCACTCTCCAGTTTTAGAAAAACCATCCCAAACTATTTAAGAATATGGGGCCACACCACCACTGCCCTGTAACCACATGCGATGCATGCAGTTGCAACAGATGGTGAAGAGTCGACATAATGCCTCCCAGCCCCCCTGTCACTTGCCCTCTAAAAAGCATGGATTGCTTTTCAGAGGGAAGGCAAGGGCTGCTGCATGTCTGAACAAGCCCTTAAAGACACCACAAAAAGTGAATTTTACAGAGGTCAGTAGTTTTTCTAGAACAATACCAGTATTTTTGTCCCCTTAGCTATGTTGCATATTTTTTTTTTAACTTTGCCGTGGCTCTGGTCTCAGGCAGTTAATAGCTGGATGCTATGGTATTACCTCTCCCAGCCAGTGCTGTATCTTGGCCTAGGCCAACGAGGCCCAGGCCTAGGGCGGGACTTTGCAGGGGGGGGGGCAGCAAAAAGCTGCACCCTGCACGAAAAAAAAAAACAGCCTCCTCCTGGCACGAAAAGGGTCCCCTCCGGCATGCGCTACACTTTTTGTATAGTACCAGTCTTATGTGGTGAATTGGGCCGGGTAGGCAAATCAGTCTGGTACCCCCATAAAGCGGTCTCACTGCTACCTACCAGTATGATAATACCGGCCGGTCAGGACATTCGGACAGACCGCAGGCCGCCGACCACACTTAATACAACTGGCCCGACGGCCGCCAATGCTAATAAGTGTGGCACTCCAGCCAAATGCTCCGCCTACTCTCCTCTGCCCCCAGGCACTAATGGGCACTCATATGCTGCACTGATGGGCGCTAATAGACTGTACTGATGGGCACTAATATGCTGCTCTAATGGTCACTGATGAGGCGGCAATGGTGGGTACTGATAAACTGCACTGATGGGCACTAATGAGGCTGCACTGATAAGGCAGCACTGATATGCTGCACTGATGAGGCTGAACTTATAGACTATGGTTGTGGTCTGTGGTTTACAGATAACAGGGCGGGTCATAAACAGGAAGGGGTGTGGCCTTTACAGGAAGGGGTGGGTCATATTTAAATTGGGGGGTGCACAAGTTTAGTCAGGCCTAGGGCAGCACAAAACCTAAATACGCCACTGCTCCCAGCCCATCTAATCCACATTTAGTTCCGCTCAGCAGATATTGCAATAACAAGGGACAGGGTGGCCCAAATGCGGTGAACAATGGTTGGGTCTGCAGGGCACCATAACTGATGCACATGAGGGCACTGACCAGTTTGACAGCCAAGGGCTGGAAGGCAATTGGCAGGTGTTGAAAGTGTAAGCAATTTGTTGCCGAGGGATATCTGTAGTATAATCATTATCGATCATATCGCTTCTCGGCCTTTTGGCTAAGATCAAGTGTAGTATCTGTTCTTATCAGTTGGTATGGAACCTGATGGTTAGTATCGGTGGGGGCCGAAATGAACCAGGGCGCTCCGGAACAACCGGGGGACTGGGAAGTAAGCCACATCAGAGAAAGCCGGAGGGGTCCATTGCCTTCTGATTTGAATGGGTCCGCCCCTACCAGTTTGAAGGGAGCAAGAGGGCTGGTTCGTCGTGGAGGCCGGTCTGTATTGCTCCTGGATGTAATTGGTGAGGAATTAGGATGGCGGTGGGAGGGCCTTTCCTCCTGGGTTGAATCTGGCCTTGCAAAAGGCTTGTCCCCAGTTGAAGGCAGGTTCTCTCTAAGCTGTCCACGTTCCAAACCTCCTGGTAGGTAAGGGCTACACTCGGTCTGGCCATTGGGCCGGGATAGAAAAAGCCCTAAGTGTATGTGCCCCTGGGGTGGCAGCCCAGGGGTGCCTTAATTCTCACCGGTGAGGGGCAGCTCGCCTTGAGTTTTTCGGCACCATGGTCACTGCACTTGCACACTTTTTCTGCACCTGCCTCTTGGGCAAGGCCTTTTGGCTTCGACCAGAGGAATCTTTATTCCGGCCGGAAGGCCTGCCCTTGTATTTTCACAAGGGCACTAATTCACCTCTCCACTTCCCTTTCCCCACCTTTTTGTTTGTGTGTGTTTTTTTTCTTTGTTGTGTGTCACTGCACTATCACCTTTTTCTTCCTCTGCACGACGAGTACGGTGTGGGTCTCTTGGCCTACCTTGAAAGTCTCGGGGGGGGGGGGGGGTGGATATGGCCTTCTGGCTTAGTTCGCCCTCCCTCATGGGGTCTCCCTTCGGGGGAGCCCCACCCAGTACTTGGGGTGGGCTGTTTCGGCAGTCCCCCTGGAGAACGGGGTTTGCCAGGTTTCGGCCAGGCAAACCATAGGAAGTACCTCAGTTCCTGTCAGGAGTCTTGCGCCCCGGGGGATCAAGGTATAGGTCCAACCTCTTCGGAGGCCAGACCATTCGCACACCCTGTGCAGTTTTTGTGTGTTCACGTTTGCGTGTGTGCACTTTTTTATGCACCGGGTGCTAAGTCTTTTTTGAGTGTGATTTCACACGCTTCGGGCTAAAAAAAAAAAAAAAAGAATCTGTAGTATAATCATTTAATGGCTAAGCCCACCTTTCTGACCAGGTTTCATGTTACCCACATAACTATGGTTACATTCTACAGCCCTCATCCTCAAACCACTCTTCCTCCTACCTGAATCACGGCATTCATCTTCCCACAGCATATCGTTTTTTGTTTCTTTTCTAAATCAGGGTGGCTGTACATTACTAAGATTATTATAGCCGTGTCATCCATTAACAGATTCATTCACATGAATCTGTAAATGGAAAATTACAGTCCCATCTGGCACCGCGGCAAAGGGACTCAAGATTTTAGTGAAACACCAATTCAGTTACATCATCAATGTAAGTCCACTGTTTACTTCCTCCAGCTCCAACACTGAAGGCTCGTACCTCAATAGGGGCCTAGGACTGGAGGAATAGTCTTCAGAAGCCTGTGCATTGCAGCCATGATCCACTGATCGCGGTTGTAATGCTTTGAAGAATGCAGAAACCTAAGAAATGCTAATTTTTTCTTTGCTCGATATGGGTGCATTGATACATTTTTACCAAATCTAGAATACACCCTTAATAACATTACTTACCCCATACGGCCAGCAGGAAGAGAGACCACTCACACACTGAGGCTAAAATTAATTTTTACCTTTACCACACCATACAGAATGAACATAAAAATCACTTTTTTACTTTTTTTTGTCATTTATATATTAAAAAGGGTCAACATCGAGCAACAGGAAGAAAGTGCAAAGATTGTCTTCAGTGCTAAAAAGAAACAGAAGTCTTTTAAGGTTTTTGTTGGATATACATGTGAAGGAGGTAAACTTTAAGTTTATTTATATCCAAAAAAAATTTCTAGTCTTGTATAAAGTGGGAAGGGTTAGAACCTCTGTCAGGTTTAAGGCTTGGTTCACACTGCTGCAACTACAAAGTCCTGTGACGTCCAGTGCAACTTTGCATTGCGACTTGCTTGCAACCTCAATGTAACTTCAATGTGACTTTCATGCAATTTTGATGTTTTGTGACTTTGGCAAATCATAACAATACAGAGAGTGACACGCATTATTTAACTTACAAAACCCTCTGAATTCACAGCCAAAAGTCATAAAGATAAGTCAAACTACTTTCTTGCAACTTTTGTAAATATTAACATTGCAGTCTATGTCGCAAGAAAGACACAAAAAAGTAGTGCAGGAACTATTTTTTTTTGTCACTGCGACTTGAGTTGCAGCAATTAAGATGGCATCTATTGAAAGGAATGTGTTTTGACTTATCATGTGCCTTTCTGTGTCGCAAGTGGCATGAGAAGTGGCAGCAGTGTGAACCAGGGTGCACTGCTGTCTGGGGCTAAGTTACATTTCTCTCACTTTCTGTCCTGTGTCCACCTTCTTACCAGACAAGTATGCTTCTTTCTTTTTTTACGTTAAGAAGGAGACTGCAAGTGGGAAGAGATCTCTGTAACAGAGCTCCAAATAGTAGTAAAACCTCACAGGGCTTTTATGGCTATCGTGCACATACTAGCAAAATAAAAATAAATGTAAAAAAATTTGGGCTATAGATACACTTTAATGGAAAATGTCTTCTCAGTGTGTATGACTATTGTATGTACATCATTTGTTTATGTAGTTGTGAGTTATATGTGAACACAGTGCATCCACATTGCTCATTACATATGCAGACTCCTGCGTGGCAGTGTCGTACAATAGTTGAGCCTTGCTGATCCATGCAAGTCTGATGGTGTCTTTCTATCTGACTGGGAACATTTTCTGCTAATACCCTGTAAGAAATAAATAAAGAAATCACACTGCTTTACATGAGCTGCCCATCTAACAACATGCAAATAGGAAGGCTAGGGGGGATCCCCACTAACAGAAATCCTGCAGGCAGTGGCGATTTTATTTTTTACTGAATCTAGAAGTGATTGGATAAATGAAAAAGCTGAGAACCCCTGATCTGACCATGTTAGAGTCATTAACAGTAAACGTCTGGAAATACCTTTATCCGCCGGATACGGGCGATCTCTTGTAGTCGGGGATGGATGATGCTCCATCCCTGCAACACAGGAAAATTTACAGCGATTATTGCATTTCCATCGTCGCAGAATAAAAAGGTCAACATTTTTGATTTTACACAATCTGCTCATGTGGTCAGTGACTGAGCTGTGACATCAACACGAAAAGACATTCAAAGAATGATAATATAGAGAGGGCAAAACAGCCAATTTATGGAGAAAACAACTGCTGTGTGCACAGACTGATCTGTATTCCCTGAACTGTGGAAGTCTACAATATAAAGGTGACTTATTTCTATGGATACGCTGTCATAAACAGAAAATAAAAACAAAGACAAAAATATAGAAGACTGGCAGCAGAGAAAGACTAAGAGATCTATTGAGTCTGCCCTTTTTCTTCTTGTCTGAAGCCCCAATACATGATCCATAAAACAGATGACAAATACCGCTTTTGAAGTGATCATACGATAATCTGATCTTTAGTACAGAGCTTTCGAGAGTTGATCATGACAGTTCATCTATTTTTATACAATTGTACAAGCATGAAAATTTTATCGAACGATTTTCTTTTAATCAGCACAGCTGTTGCTTGAAAATACAATACAAATACACTACAACACATTACATCACTTCCAATTTTTTATTCTGTCATTCGAGAATTATTGTCACTTTAGTAAACTCTTTATTTTCGATGTGCAACTAGCATGCAAAGAAAAACGGATGATTTGTCGTCCAATTTTCAGATTGTGTATACGGGCCTGTAGACTTCTGAAAACGTTTAAACTGACTTATCATCAGTAACTGACTCACTAACCCTGCTGGAATTATGTTCCAAGCATCCACTGCTCTTTTAGTTACCTAGTTAAGAACTGTAAAAGGAATGCTGGGGATACCAAAAGCTTGTATGTTTAATCATTTGAGCCAGCCAAAAGGTGCGACAAACTACATGTTTGCACTTACCTAGTTTAAGGCTATATTCCAATTTTCTAGATCTTTGCATCATATTGAAAATACTGCCCTTCTAAATCTTATTCACACTCCTAGGGTCCTTCATACAATGGGACTTATTTATAATGGGAGGTGGATATTGCTATCTCCTCTCCGTTCTATTTTGGTGTGATATTCAAATTGCATTTTATGACCCATTCATAAATGTGAACAGTAGCGTGTCACCTGTGTTACCCCACAGAGGTCTCTCTGCTTAGCACAACAGACAGAGCTCCATAATTGAACAAGAGTCATTCATGTTACTTTGACAGGTCACGTGACTGGATTCGTCTCAGGGTTTTTTTTTTCTTTTTTTCTCCCAACTATTTCATTTCTGTTGCGCTCTGCCACCTTTGGACACCCAAAGCCAGCAGAACAGAATGCACATTTGTAAAGCACACTGTTGTGTTTTCTTTTAAAACAGTGGCATGGCTGGGGTACACCCATACCACTGTTTTGTAAATGTCCCTCTACGCGCCACATTAACATAGGTATGTTAACAAAAAGCATTCTTGTGAATCAAGGTGCAGTGTGCTAAAGCAGACCAGTCATTCTGATAATGTATGCTAACACACTAAATGCACCATTTTTATTCATTGCATCAGGTCATAGTTTCTTTACATCTTTGTGTTTGGGGTGACATTCAAAATGAATTACATAGTAACCCACCACTACTGGTGCATTACTGCAACACATCTGTGTGGATGGGCTTTGGTATTTAAAGAGTACCTCTTACTCTTAACTTTTGTTGAGAAAAAAAAAATGTCCCTCTAGGTGATCGGTGTACATTGCAAAGATTTTTTTTAACAAACTTTGTTGCAGATTCCTACTTATTGTTATCCTGAAAAAATAGCTGTGTGTTTGTCTGTGTCCATGGCCAAAGTGAATGTCAATGGGAGTGACTTTATAACCATCAATTAGCTGCTGCACCTGCAAGGCTCTAATGAGGAAAGCTGCAGGGTCTGTATCCCTTTGGGAGTATCTCGCCAAAAAATTGGATTTTTGACTTACTGCAAAATTAATTTATCTGATGTTCATTGAAGGACACAGCTCCTGATATTCTTAATCATTGGGTTATACCGCCCCCTACAAGAGTAGGACACTAGGCAGAAAAAAAGTCTGGCTACGCCCATGGGCAGTCCCAGGGGGGAATACTCCCTCTCTCTGCTATAGGCACTCAGTTTAGTTACAAGCATTGTCAGGAGAATTACAACTCCACAGAGGGGTGGGTGCTGTGTCCTTCATTGAACATCAGAGAAATGGATTTTACAGTAAGTCAAAAATCCCATTTTCTCTTTCGTTCATTGACAAGACACAGCTCTTGATATTCTTAACCATTGGGACGTCTTAAAGCAGTGTAAAACATGAGGGGTGGGAACAGCAAAGAAAATAATTCCCAAGGCTAAACACTATAGCCAACCAGGCAAACAGGAGCTCAACCAAACCAACTGGAGCCCACCTGAAAAAAAAAAATACACCCTCAGTAACGGTTTACATATATGCGTTCCGAGAACTCTGCGAATCCACCGCATCACATACAAATAGCAGGCAGTTTACATTGCCATATGCGAACCCCCATGCGGGTGTGAACCCCCATGCAATCTGATTCTGCTGCGGACCCAAAAAAGGGTCCTGTGCCTGTTGTGTCCAAATCCGATGCAAACTCAGCCATACAATCTGTATGGTTGAACTTGCATTGCATAGACATCACATGTGATTTTCAGAGCAGTGTGCTCCGAATCACATGCGATGTCTGTCATCGCACTAATGTGAATCGGGACTCAAAGAGGATCAGATCCTCTTAAACAACAGCCTGCAAAACATTGTGACCAAAAGAAGCATCCGGAGATGCCAACACATCCACTTTATAGAACTTTGTGAAAGTAAGCACAGATGACCAGGTGGCCGCCTTGCAAATCTGCAACACTGAAGCCTGATGTCGAAAAGCCAAGGAGGCACTAAGCGCCCTAGTAGAGACTGCGTCTTTATAGGGAAAGGAGGAACCTGACTCCTGGCCTAAATCACCGTCTGTCTGATCCATCTGGAAATGGTCGCAGAGGAAGCAGGCAACCCTTTACAAGGTCCATCCTTGAGCATAGAGTCTCAATCCCCGAAAGACTCTGTAGCTGACAGGTACACTAAAATTGCCCGGACCACATTCAAGGCAAGGCAAATTCCTTTGGATGTTTAGGCCTGGGACAAAGGGAAGGCAACACAATGTCTTCATTCAAATGAAAATCAGAGACAACCTTTGGAAGGAACGACGAACAGGGGCAAAGAACCACCTTATCCCTGTGAATCACCAGATATGCTGAAGGACAGGATATCACCGACAGTTCTGACACCCTGCGCGCATAGGTGATAGCCATTAAAAAGGCCACCTTCTGGGACAGCATAAGCAGGGGAATCTCCCGAAGATTCTCAAAGGGAGGCTTCTGGAGCACCAAAAGCACCAAATTGAGATCCCAAGGCGGCAACGGAGCCCGCACTGGAGGAACAAAATGTCGGACACCCTGAAGAAAGGTACGCACCAGGGAGTGTGTGGCCAAAGGTCATTGGAAGAAGACTGCCAAAGCCGACACCTGGCCCTTGATAGTACTCAAGCCACTGAGAAGAAGCAAGGATGAATCCCAAGAGACTCACACCACGCTATGTACGTCTTCCTTGTACGATGGTAGATCTTCCTAGAAGTAGATTTCCTAGCTTTCAGCTTTCTTAGGAATCACCGACTCAGATATACCCCTATCCTTCAGCACCTGGGGTTCAACAGCCAAGCCATCAAAGCCAGCGACTGTATGCAGGATGGAAGATCAGTCCTTGGGACAGCAGATCCTCCTTGAGAGGAAGCTTTCAAGGAACATCGGCGACCAACTGCACCAAATCGGTGTACCAAGCCTGGCAAGGCCAGTCGGAGCCATTAAGATGACCGGAATCCCTTCTGCCTCGATCCTGTGGAGAAGTCTTGGCAGAAGCTTGAGAGGAGGAAAGGCGTAAATCAAACAATACTGACCCCACGGGGCCACCAGCATTTTTGTGGCATCCGCCAGAGGATCCCTTGACCGAGCCACAAACCTCTGTACCTTTCTGTTGAGCAGAGAAACCAGCAGATCCACCTCAGGGGTGCCCCACGGGAGACACAATTGATGAAACACCTCTGGATGAAGGGACCACTCCCCTTGGTCCAACGCCTGCCAACTGAGGTAATCCGCCTGCCAATTTTCCACCCCGGGAATATTTACGGCGGAGGGGACTGGAACGAACCGTTCTACCCACCTTAGAATGCCGGCTACCTCCAGAGCTGCCAGGACAGTTATTGTGCCCCCTTGGCGATTGACATAAGCCACAGGCGTGGCATTGTCCAATTGAATGTGCACTGGACAACCCTGAAGACAATCCATCCAATGATCCAGACACAGTCTGATTGCTCGGAGGTCCAAGACATTGATCGGTAGTGTGGACTCTTCCAGTGTCCAGATCCCCTGAGCAGAATGCTTTCCAAGGACGCCTCCTCAGCCAGACAGGCCGGCATCCATGGTGACCACTGTCCAATACTAGAGGAGGAAGGAATTTCTCAGCCGAAGCGCCGGAGAACGAAGCCACCATATCAGGGACTCCTTCATTCCCTGACTCAGCCGGATCTGATTGTTCAGAGATTGCGGAGTCTTGTCCCATTTGATCAGAATCTCCCTTTGCAGGGACCTCGTATGGAACTGTGCAAACAAAACCGTCTCGAAGGTAGACACCATCAGGCCCAGCACTCGCATGCAAGTCTGGAGGGATTATCATCTGCGGAACCAGAGCAGACTTCTGAAATTTCAGAATCCAGCCAAACTACCGCAGATTTCGCATTGTGATCTCCAGGTTTTCCACCAGAGCAGAAGGAGACAATCCAAGTAGCCCAGTACCACGATCCCCCATTGACGTAACAAGGCTAGCAATAGGGCTAACACTTTTGTGAAGACCTGAGGAGCAGAGGCGAGACCAAAGGGTAATGCAACAAATTGATAATGCTTTTCCCCCACAAAAAAGCAGGGAAAACGCTGGTAACTGACACATACGCCCTTGAGGACGGGATCAGTAGTTCTATATCAGTTTTTGCAGATGACACAAAATTGGGCAGGGCAATAACTGCACAGCATGAAGCAGATCTCCTACAGAATGACCTGGACAAAATAACAGAGTGGGCAACGACATGGCAAATGAGGTTTAATGTGGAGAAGTGTAAAGTTTTGCACTTGGGGACTAAAAACATAAAAGCACAATACACTTTAGGGGGGGAACCTTTGGGGGAATTAAAAATGGAGAAAGATCTGGGAGTCTTGGTAGAGGATAGACTAGGCAATAGCATGCAATGTCAAGCGGCAGCTACCAAGGCCGTTAGAATATTAGCATTCATAAAGAAAGGGATGTATTCCAGAGATAAGACTATAATCCTTCCACTTTATAAAACTCTGGTCCGACCACATCTGGAGTATTCTGTCCAGTTCTGGTCACCAGTCCTCAGGAGGGATGTGTTGGAGCTGGAGAGAGTCCAGAGAATGGCAACTAAACTAATTAGGGGATTGGAGGACCTTAATTATGAAAAGCGTCTGCAATCGCTTTATTTATTCTCCCTGGAGAAGAGACGCCTGAGAGGGGACATGATAGCAATTTATAAATATCTCAATAGTGATCTCAGCATAGAAAAAAAGCTATTCAGTTGAAAGGATTGCATGAGGACTCGAGGGCATACAATGCGATTAGAGGAGAAGCGTTTTAACCTCAGGCAACGTGGGGGGTTCTTTACTGTTCGGGCTACAAAGATTGTGGAATTCTCTACCACAAGAGGAAGTTTCTGCGGGTAGTATGGTGGCTTTCAAAAGACTCTTAGATGTACATCTCAAGGAGAAGAACATTCAGGGGTATGAGAGATGATTACAGCCACACACACCTACACAGGTTGAACTGGATGGACTATTGTCTTTATTCAACCTCACCTACTATGTAACTATATTGAAATGTGAAGGTAGGCATCCTTGATGTCGATAGAGAGAGATAGATTAAATCTCCCTGACGCACTGATGACACCAATGTTCGAATGGACTCCCTTTTGAACTTCTACAACCACACAAAGCAGTTTAGCACCTTGAGGTCCAGGATTGGACGCACTTTGCCTTCCTTCCTGGGAACAGGTTTGAGTAGACACCCTGAAAATGTTCCAAAGTTGGAACCGGGACAATCACCCCTTGAAGTAACAGGTCTTGTACCGCCCCAAAAACTCGATCTTGTAGCCGGTATGTATGACTTTGTGGACCCACTTGTCTTGCACCAGGCTTTAAAGCCCTTGTCAGTCGACCCTGAGGGACAAAAGAACTTCTTATGACCCAAGAAGCATGGTCCACGTCTACGACGAGGTTCCTTGCCCTTAGTAGCCTGCGGAAGAAAAGTTCTCTTTCCCCCTGTGAGACCTATAATGATGTCATCCAGGGTAGCTCCAAACAGGCGATCTCCTGAAAAAGGATGATCAGTCAAGGGATTTTAAGAAGTCTGGTCTTCAGACCAGCTCTTGAGCCAAAAGACTCGCCGAAGGATCACTGCCAAAACAGAAAGCCGAGCCACTACGGGAGTCGCATCCAAAGATGCATCACAGATAAACTGCAGCCCCTGGACCAGCTGGTCCGCCAGCTTGGCAAAGACAGGGGGCAGCTGTTCCCCCTTCAGGTCAGCCAGGTCCTTAAAGGCCGGAGACTCTTCGACCGGAATCATGGTTGCCTTTTTTAAACTGGAAACCAGAGGGTCCACCACCGGTGGAACAGTCCACTTCTTAGAAAGGAACTCCATATAGGGGTAATGCCTAGTAAAGCCCTTAGGGACCCCACAGGGACGCTTTGGTCGTCCCCACTCTTTAGCGACAATTTAGTCAAAATAGGCAGGGAAAGAAAACACCTTAGCCGCTCTGGATGGCTTGTGAGTGCCAAAGGGAACCTGCACCTCCGTCGCAGCTGCCTCCTCCATCTTCAGTGGTCAAATCAGATTCAGGATCTGATGATACAGATGAGGCAGGAGGTGCTTTTTGCTAGCCCATGGCCCAAAAGCCACCTCCACCCAGGACACAAAGGACTCCAGGACCGCTGTTAGTGCATTGATGGATGGTTGGGACCTGGAGGGCCCCGCAGCCTCAGAGAGGTGGTATCATGTGGGGCGGATGTGCTCCAAAGACTCCATGAGTCACCAAGGGGACCACACAAAAAGTGTAAAACACTGCAAAGAAACAACTCCCACCGTGCTGGCAGCACCACCTGGTCGCCAGGCACAAGCACGAAATGATCCTCTGCAGAGAGGGAGAGGACCCCCACCAGACTCACCACCCAGCAGAAACAGGCACCTGCAGCCACCAGGATAATCTGCACTACACATGTGGCGATAAGGAAGTGAAAGGATCCAGGAGGCTGGGAGAGCGGCGCAGGCCCCAGGGAGGCCACAGGCTCTAGGAACAGCTCACCTGCCCCCCCTCCCCACTATCTAATACACTGCTGACCCCCCTTTCCGCAAGCTAATACACCGCTGACCCCCCTCCCCGCTATCTAATACACTGCAGACCCCCCTCCCCACTATCTAATATACTGAAGACCCCCCTCCCCACTATCTAATAAACTGCTGACCCCCCTTCCCACTATCTAATAAACTGCTGACCCCCCTCCCCACTATCTAATACACTGCTGACCCCCCTCCCCACTATCTAATACACTGCTGACCCCCCCTTCCCACTATCTAATAAACTGCTGACCCCCCTCCCCACTATCTAATACACTGCAGACCCCCCTCCCCACAATTTAGCACACTGCTGGCCTCCCTCCCCACAATTTAGCACACTGCTGGCCTCCCTCCCCACAATCTAATACACTGCTGGCCCCCCTCCCCACTATCCAAAACACTGCTGGCCCCCCTCCCCACTATCTAATACACTGCAGACCCCCGTCACCACTATCTAATACACTGCAGGCCCCCGTCCCCACTATCTAATACACTGCAGACCCCCGTCCCCACTATCTAATACACTGCAGAGCCCCCCTCCGCCCTATCTAATGCACGGCTTGCCCCCCTCCCCACTATCTAATACACTGCTGACCCCCCTCCCTACTATCTAATACACTGCTGACCCCTCTCCCCACTATCTAATACACTGCAGACCCCCCTCCCCACTATCTAATACACTGCAGACCCCCCTCCCCACTATATAATACACTGCTGACCCCCCCTCCCTACTATCTAATACACTGCTTAGCTCCCTCCCCCTATCTAATACACTTCTGCCCCCTCCCCCTATCTAATACACTGCTGACCCCCTTTTCCCTAATACATTGCTGACCCCCCCCCTTCTCCAAATACACTGCTGACCACCCCCTTCCCCCAATACACTGCTGATCCCCCCTTACCTTAATACACTGCTGATCTCCCCTTACCCTAATACACTACAAAATAGCAGTATTAACACTCTTGACCCCCTCCCCCTAGTACACTGCTGATCTACCCTTCTCCTAATACACTGCTGACCCCCCACCCCCCTAATACACTGCTCACCCTCCCTTCCCCTAATACACTGACGACCCCCCTTTCCCTAATACACTGCTGACCTCCCTCCCACCTCCCCTAATATACTGCTGACCCCCCCACCCCCCTAATACACTGATGACCCCACCCCCCCAATACACTGCTGACCCCCAATGCAGTTCTGACCCCTCTCCCACCCCCCTAATACACTGCTTACCCACCCTAATACACTGCTGTCCCCCCCTCCCACCCCCCAATACACTGCTGACCTCCCACCCCCAATACACTGCTGATCACCCCCTCCTTGCCCCCTAATACAATGCTGATCCCCCCTGGCCCCCTAATACAATGCTGTCCTCCCCGGCCCCCTAATACAATGCTGATCCCTCTCCCACCCCCCTTATATACTGCTGACCCCTTCGGCCCCCTCCCCCTAAAAAAATGCTGATCCTCCCTCCCCCTAATACAATGCTGATCCCCCCCAATACAATGCTGACCCCCCTCCCCCTAATACAATGCTGTGCCCCCCCCCCCCCGGTGCTGCTCCCCCTAAATTTGGGGGGGATCAGCATTGTATTAGGGGGAGGGGGCCAGGGGGGAACAGCAGTGAATTTGGGGAAGGTGGATCAGCATTGTATTAGGGGGGAGGGGGATCAGCATTGTATTAGGGGCCCTAATACAATGCTGATTCTCCCCCCCCCCATGCAATACGCGAGGTCCCCCCCAAGCCCCTTTACTCTTACCTGGCTGTCTACAACAGGGCAGCTCAGGCTCCGCTCTGTTCAGTCAATGTCTCAGTGATGCCTGCTGGCTGCTGCGATGCTGGTGTCTCTGTGGAAGGGAAGGGATTGGATGCCGCCGTCATGCTGTGAGTGTGAAGTCAGGAGATCTGCCGCCGTGCAGCCGCCACCCACCGGATATGAGGTCATGCCGCTTACAGCGTCTGGCGTAAGAAAGAATCCGTAACTCGAGTGCAGCTGGCCGGCATCGGCCACATCTCAAAGCAGCCCCAGTCCGGCCCTGGGGGTAAGATGGGGGACACTGGAAAAGGGGGGTTCCTGATGGGAAGGAGGGGAACCCGAGGGGCCCACGTCCACACTAAAACTCTCCAGGGGGAGAGGGGGGACAGATACTCACCATACCAGGAACCAGATGGGCACCGCTTCAGACAGAACCTCCTCTCCATTGAAATGGGGGGGAGGGGCTGTCGGCCAGGAGGAACGCTGCAATTTGGGCTGAGACCCAGTATTATGCGACCTCGCGAGGCATTCAACTCACAGGCCAGCCCCGTCCAGTGGGGCTATGTCGCGGGCCGACCTAGTGCGGAGCTGAGGTCTGCGCACAGACTGGGGTGACAACTGGATCTAGATTATCCAGCCCCTCGCCCAATTTTGGCAGTTGATTGTAGATCTCACAGGAATAATCCAATAGAAAAAAATTCTATCCAAAAAGAAAATAAATTTGCCAGGACCAAAGATCCCAGCAAGGAACTAGGTCCATACTCCTGACTAGGTAGAAAAAAGAGAGAGAGAGTATACTCCCTGGGACTGCCCATGGGCGTAGCTAGACTTTTTTTCTGCCTAGTGTCCTACTCCTGTAGGGAGCAATATAACCCAATGGTTAAGAATATCAGGAGCTGTGTCCGTCAATGAACGTAAAAGAAATGACATTTTTGCTCAAAATCGAATTTATATCTTTGTGCAGACTTCTGGAAAAATCAGTAAGCCAATCAAAATCAGTAAGCCAATCACACAAGCAGGAAATAGCATTTCTGAGGGCGTTCTGTATAGCATCTGTGCACAGATCTCCTTCAAGTTGTCTTACTGCATTTTTCAGAAAATTAAAGCACTGCCGATTATAAAGGAAGGGTAATGTTTAAAGGCCCGTACACACGTACCGATTGTCGGCCGAAAATGTTCGGCCGCCGAACGATCGGCCGATTTTCGGCTTGTTAGTATGATGCTTCCAACAGCATCTGTCTTGCAAGCATGAAATTTTTTGTATGCCGACACCAGAACGGCCGATTGTTCGCCAGTCAGTACAGAATTCGGCCGACAGACAGCAGATTTGCAAGACTGGGCATGCTCAGAAAAGAAAAAACACAGGGAAAGTTAACCATTACATGACATTACTTCTGCAGTCGGCTGTAGTCGGCGGACAAAATTCTTGTGCAGTCTTTTGCACTTTTCAACAGACACCGACAGCCCTGGACAAAAGACGGCCGATCGTTCGGCCGACGATCGGTATGTGTGTACGGGGCTTTACATTCAATTACAATATGATTTGTGTAGAAATTTAATACGCTATATTCATTTTTTTATTTGCTTTTTTTTTCCCCACGAAAGTGGAGTTACCCTTTAAAGATTTCAGTCATGTCCCCCATTTCCCTTCTTTTCTGGAGGTTATACATATTACCTTACCCCAGTCTCTCATTTGTGTGGATAGAGGAATCTGTTAAATACTTGTCTATGGCCAGCTTAAAGCGGAACAAAACTTCCCTAACAAAAAACTGCACGCAGTCTACCATTGAATGCACACGGAGCTGCGTATGCATAGCTTGCATTCCCAGCACTCATCGGCTGTGCCGGCATGAAAGACTCCCGTGCGCATGTGTGGGATAATGCCTATCCTTGACCTGCTCATCAACAGGCCAAAAAGCCAGAACCTGGAAGTAGCTGGGGATATAAGATGACAATGCTCGGCGAGGGATTTACCGCCGCATCGCTAGAATGAGGAGCCGAGTGTTTTTAGTAATTAGTTTGGCTTTAAAGCTCTATGAAATGGAATCAGGACCTCCTTTCTCCTGCTGATGATCCCAAGAATTTTATTTGCTTTCCCCACTGCTAGGCTACACTGTTTACTCAGGCTCCATCTCCCGTTTTCCCCCTTTAGAAATAATGGGTTGCCCAGCTTAGTGTAGATTATTGGTAAAGAAGTCTACAATAACTGGGGAATCGCCCCATCTACACTACTACTGTGATCACATCACCTACATACTCATTCCGGGTCACAGACTCACCAAGTAGTGAAGCCTGATGTTCTCAGAAAGGGGGAAATCATTTTCACAGTTTTTTTCTTTGACAGGTTCCCTTTAACAACATATATAAACTGGTTATTTTGGCACAAGCCAGTCATCTCAGGCAGAAACGTTTGTTTTCTGAATTCCACCCGGATTCTATCATTTCAACAACTGCCACCATAAGCTACAAAAGTTTAAGCAGTAGACATAATCCGAGAACATGGTATCATATATCTCCGTCCAATGCCAGACAAGTCGTGTTTTAGTTTTAGAGGAAGCGAATAGCGTGATCTGCGGAGATTAGCGCAGTATTCCTGTCTGGCTCTAACAGGCAGAAGTGGGAGTTTTGGGTCTTTAATGGCCCAGCTGTCATCCTGACAATTTTCACAACGTACTTTAATTCTGAAGCTCTTTTCTGGTATAATTCACTTTTAATCCTATCTTTCACACATGTGACTTGGACGGAAACCAAATGTTCCTGCAGGCCTCACAGACGCGTGACGGTATGGCGACTGCCCCCTCCGGAAACACAAAACTTTACTTTTAGGAATAAAGTGAATGCCAAGAACTTCACCATTCAGCGACTGCATTTTACACTGCAAAATCCATTATTTGCGCAGGTAGCTAAATTGGCCACTGCCAGTTAAAGTTTACCTCTGGCTTCTAGGCTTTCTGGTATACACTGTGCTTTTCCCTAATTAAAGTTGGCATACTTTATTCATTTTCCATTTCCAAGCTTCAATCACAAAAAAAAAAAAAAAAAAAAGGATTTAATAATAGTGTCATCAAATAGCGTCAGATAATGTCGGGAGTAAGGTATGCAGTCTCAAAACAACCTACACAATGGCACTGAAGGGACCAGTCACTGTCCATGACCTGGCTCAGGTGTCTGGCCACTGCACAAAGGTAGTCTAAGGCCCTGTTCACACCTGAGTGTATTTCAGTTCGTAAAACGCTCATCACTGAAGTCTCACAACGGCCCAAAAAGCAAAATCCCATTCATTTCAATGGCCCCTGTTCACATCTGAGCGTTTTGTCACCTGAAGCAAATTGCCTGAAGCTCAAAAAAGTACATGAGCTTTTTTTTTTTGGCAGATTACAAGTGTTTTTGTTAGATGTCAATGCCTGCCTCCAAACAACTGCAAAAAACGCCTGAAAAAAATGCCTGAAAAAAGCCTGAAAAAAAAGCCTGAAAATGATACGCTCAGGTGTGAATTTAGCCTAAAGCTGGCCATACAGTGTTAGTTTACTAACAGATTCATCCATACACAGAAATAAAGAGGATGGAGGAATCCTTCCCATCAGGTCATTTTATTCTTACAGTGGCACCTGTCAAAGCCGCCAATCAAGAACATTTTTTCAACATGTCCCTTTGACAGAAGTCAATCAAAATATCAACTTCTGTTGAGTGGGGGAGGACCACACACTGATCAGAATTCAGTCAGTTTCTACTGAACGAGCCAAGCCACATATGGCCAGGTTAAAGCGTAAAGAACGCACAGAAGAATCTTTAAATGGAATACAAAGGTAAACAATCATCAACATGCCAGTTAAAAGCCATTTTTGAATACAGGCAGAGCGGACGGGCGGCGGCGTCACAATGGATTAATGGATGTATGCAATAAAGATCATACCTGGATTTCAGCTTTAATGATTTCTACTTCTTGAGTGAAAAGCCCTTGTCTACCCTATTTTGCTTTATTACTGAAGGGTAAAACTCCATTTTTTTGGCTGCAGTTATTTTTCTGTGTCACAACCCCGCTTCATTACACATGACTAGGCTCTACCAGAACTCTTATGCCATCTAAACTTCTTTTATCTCTTTCCGATTGTAGAGAGACACTACAGACAGAGGTTTGAGTGACTCACTCTTGCTCTCTGCCTTAGTTTTACTTTGCTCACTAGAAATCTGCGATTTGAAACAGATCGTGTCTGATGTATTCTGCGCTGAAAGGATACTGCTTCTACAGAGAAGCTGCCATGATACAAGACACAAGGCCATCATGTCCTAATTGTATGGGATTGATGCAGTAAGCACACCGGTCTGTGATATTTTTCTCCTTGATGTTCTGCCATCATTTTGCCATTGTTTCCATCTGCCTGCACTAAATGTGTCTAATGCTACCCCACAGAAGTCACTGATATTAACTGGTTCTTTCCCAAACAGTACAGAGGCTCTATTTACTATGCTAGGTTTCTCTGAACAGTCTTTATGGCAAGGACAAAGCATGGCCAGAACTGAGACCTTTGGTCTCAACTGAGAACTACTACTGGCACTTATCACACCAAAGATAAGACAGCACACACTCACCAGGATTGTGAGCTCAGGTCAATACTCACAATGTCACAGGACAGCTGAACACTTCCCAGTTTCCACCAGACATATCTATGTCACAGGACCACTGCACAGTTCACAGCATCCCCCAGGATCTCCCTTTAGCTGCAGGATAGATACTCACTCCCAGCTTCCACCGCACAGTGAGGAAAAGGTTAATACTCACAATGCCACAGGACAGCTATACGTTTTCCAGCTTCCACCAGGCACTCTTCAGTGAGCTCTCCAAACTAGATCCTTAAGTGAAGTCTCTTAGCTGGCTCCAAAGATACTTGAGAATAGGCCCCACTAGCTCTGCTACAGCGAACCTATAACCCTGAACATCAGCAAATTCCAGTAGGACAGCCTCAGAGGGGCCGCAGCCTATAAAGCTGTGGAACTTCTCCCAGCAGGACAAGATCATGGCTACTCCAAACTCCAGACTATTTATACTCTCCCCAGTCACCTGCTGTACACACCTCCCCAGGGATTGGCAGAAGCACAATAAATATTAAAGCTACCCATTTAACTCTCCCAACCCTATATTCTATATAACTATATTTGCCCAACATCCTAGCAACCTATTTTGGAGGGTGCTACGTGTGTGCTGTTATGTAGATGCTGACCTTCACAATCATGTTCATAGTGTCAGAAGTATAACTGCAATGGAGCCAGAAGCATTACAAAAGCATAAAACAAACATTTTTATATTGCAGCAAGCTAATTCTTAGATGAGATGGCTGCATTTGTTTTCTTTTTTTAAAGCTTCCTTTCCTTTATTTTCATCTGCTGATCTGGCCAGTAATTCTGTTGTTTTTCAACAGAACAAGCTACTGCAGATGTAGCAGTTAGAGGGATGAGACAAATCAATTTACCACTGGCAAGGGTGCTTACAATAATAATCTTTTATGTAAAACCTTTATCCTAAAAGTAACTAAAAACTGTTTGATGTAACTGCCTATAAAGTGTGAGCTGTGGTTCAGCTTCAATTTGTTTAGTGTGTCTAAAGCTGGCCATACATGGACAAAAATTCGGCCAATTCAGCAGGGACTGGCCCAATTTCAACCTATGTATGTGCTAGCTGGTTGTACACAAGTCAATCTATCAATCAGAGGCGGGTCCAGAGTCTAGTCTCAGGAGTGGCACTGCCAGAAAATAGGGTGTTGCTTACAGAACTGTTTTTAACATATCATACAGTCTTAACCTTGTTTAAAACAGTGACACATTTAAAATGATGCCACTTCCTTTCAGCGCGGAGGGGGTAGGGAAGAATAGTGAGACCTGCCAACCATAGTAATGAAAATGTTAAGGTGGCTGCTGCTGGCTGGTACTGCTGGTGGGTTCTGCTAGCTGGTACTGCTGGCCGGTACTGCTAGTGGGTACTGCTGGCTGGTACTGCTGGTGGGTTCGCTGGCTGGTACTGCTGGTGGGTTCCGCTGGCTGGTACTGCTAGCTGATACTGCTGGCAGGTACTGCTGGCTGGTGGGTACTGCTGGCCGGTACTACTGGTGGGTTCTGCTGGCTGGTGCTGGTGGGTACTGCTAGCTGGTACTGGTGGTTACTGCTGGAGGGTACTGCTGGTGGGTACTTCTGCCTGGTACTGCTGATGGGTATTGCTGGCTGGTTCCCGACCCACCATTTCTGAGCCATCAGTGTGACAGGAGCGGCGCTGGAGGAAGCATGCAGCTGCAGTAGAGAGCAGAGCCGATGCTTTCTGTATCGCTCCTCTCACAGGCGGAGTACATTTGGTAAAGGAATGCAGCCACCACAGCTAATGAATGGTAAGCTGCAATATATTCGATTTTATTTTTTTGATTTAATACTACTTTAAACTGCTTGCAAAGTCAAAACGCTGTTTAGCTTTCCTCCTAGCTCCTGCTGTCTCTAAAATGGGGAGTGAAGAAAAATCCCACTGGATGGGCACAGTAGAAAATAATCTTGGGTCCTAGTTGTTCCCTACTATAATCTAAAAAGAAAAAATTGACTTTACAAACACTTTAGATTGTGACCCAAAACAAAACTTTAATACATTCAGCTTACCAATCCTAACGAATATATAAACCCAAGAACAAAAATTTATAGCATTGCAAATTGCAAGTCCTTAGACATGTTGGTTGCATTGGTTTCCCTTTAAAGGCTAAGAACATTTTCTGTAGGCACAGAAAACAAATTGATGATCCTGCTAGAGAGTAGAGACCCAGTATCTTTGTGTCCTTCTGTGGGCTATACTGAAATATCAAACAATGTAATCAGTTTTCTCAGCTATCTTCTGTGAATCACAAAGCAATACTTCCTTATGTAATGGAGATAGGCAGAGAGGGAGGTGTTTGTGGTCCAAATCAGGAAAGCCGCTTATGCCTGGAATACACGATGAGATTATTGGATGATTGATCGTCTGTTTTTTTTTTTTTTGCATGCTAGTCTCATTTAGAAAATTAATTCTCGCACGACAGAATAAAAATTTGGAAGTTATGTAAGGTGTTATAATGTATTTGTATTATTTTTTTTGTGACTATACTGTTTTAATGAAAATCAATCTGGTATCATACAAGAAAATCTTTTGTGCTTGTTCCATCCGATAATTTTGCATGAACTATTGTGATTGGCTCTTGAAAGCTGTGTACTAATCAGATTACCGTACGATCGCTTCCAAAGCTGTATTTTTCTTACGATTTTCTCATCATGTTTACAGGCCATAAGATCCGTTTCATACAGGGTGGATTCTGTTGTGATCAGCAGGGGATCTGTGAGCTGATCTCCTGTTAATCGGAGCAGAGAAGGCAGATGACACATCCGTGTCTGCTCAGTATCTGCAGAGCAGACACGGACATAGCTCACTCTGCTCTATGGGTGGCCAGGAGTAAACAGACTCTGCTGTACACCCAGCTTCCCTTGCTCCGCTCTGCCTTTATGGAAGAGGATGGAGTCCTCTCCCATTTTTTTTAAACAGACCTAATCAGACCCAGAGGTAGGTAGATGTAAATGGGCACAAGTCTGTTTACACCTGCCTGTCCATAGCAATGAATAGACCTTCCAATCAGGTCTGTCTGAAAAACTGACAGGTGGACCTGATTATCATGCCTGTCTGAAAGGGGCTTTAGCCCTCATTTACACTGAGGGCGGGTTTGAAATCTGCATGTCAGTGCGAGTTCAGGGGCGATTTGACAGACATCTGTGGGGGTTCCTGCACAGATATCTATTGAAATTGCCCCCCAAAGTGACCAAATGTAGTGCAGAAACTACTTTTGGGAATCAGTGCAGCGCCGCAAAGTCAGCGTCGCACTGATTCAGACAGTGCCGTTGCGGGCAATAGGCTCCGATGTGACATGTCAAGTCGCATGTCAAATTGGCCCGATGTGAACGGGGGCTAAGGGTGACAACTCTGCTCTAAGGACTTGTAAGCTACAATATCTAAATGTATTTGTTATACTGTAGGCTAATGAAGGAGAAGCTATTTATAATATGAGAAACTTATACTTTCACTAAAAATTACTACTACTACTTTCATAAAAAAATAAAATGAAAAGCGTTATCACTATTCCTTGAAAGGTGTGAATAAAACACAGTACCTGATGCCTTAAAAAAATGGGATTTTTGTACTTACCGTAAAATCCATTTCTTTGAGTTCATCGACGGACACAGCGCTCCATAAATCATAACTAGTGGGTTATATTGCCTCCTCCGGGAGTAGGACTAGGCAAAAAAAAAAAAACACCTGGCTACGCCCATGAGCCGTCCTCAGCCTGGTATATAACCCCCCTCTCTGCTCTAGATAATCAGTTTAGTAGCAAGCAGTATTAGAAGTATCAGAACTCCATAGAGGGGTGGGTGCTGTGTCCGTCAATGAACTCAGAGAAATGGGTTTTACAGTAAGTACAAAAATCCCATTTTCTCTTTCGTTCATCGACGGACACAGCGTTCCATAATTCATAACTAGTGGGACGTCCAAAATCAGTACCAAAAGGAAAATGAGGGGTGGGGAAAATAATCCAAGGCTAAACATAAGAGCCCTTAACCAGGACACAGGAGCCTTAACCGGGTCACAGAAGCCCTGTCTGAAAAATAAAGGTTTAAAGAAAAAAACGCCCCTCAAGAGGGAAAAGCCCCTCTTACACAACAGCCTGCAAAACTTTGCGGCCAAAAGGAGCACCTGCAGATGCCAAAGTATCAACCTTATAGAATTTTGTGAAGGTATGCACAGACGACTAAGTGGCCGCCAAGCAAACTTGCGATATTGAAGCCTGATGACGGAAGGCCCAAGAAGCACTCAGCGCTCCAGTAGAATGTGCCAAGACAGGGAAAGGTGGAACCCGACCTTTAATGGAAAGGCCTGAGTCACCATCTGGCTGATCCATTTGGAGATGGTAGCTGACGAAGCGGCCAGCCCTTTTCTTGGTCCGTCCATAACCACAGAAAGCGAGCCTGACCTCCGAAAAGAGCTGCCAGATACACCCGAATTACACGAACCACATCCAAGGTATGCAAAGCAAATTCCTTGGGATGAGCCAGCTTGGGACACAAAGGAAGGCAATACAATTTCCTCATTCAAATTGAAGTCAGAGACAACTATGAGCAGGAATGATGGACAGGGACGAAGAACCACTTTGGACAGGGACAAAGAGCCCTATGGATCACTAAATAGTGATTGCGGCAGGATAATGCCACCAATTCCGATACCCTGCGGGCCAAGGTAATAGCTACCAAGAATGTCACCTTCTGGGATAATGTAGGCAAGGGAATCTCCCCAATATTCTCAAATGGAGGAGGTTTCTGGAGCACCAAAAACACTCAATTTAAATCCCCTGGTGGCAAAAGAGACCGTACAGGTGGAGCTACATATTGAACCCCCTGAATGAAGGTGCAATCTAAAGAGTGCGTGGCTAGGGGTTGCTGAAAGATGATTGCCAGGGTAGACATCTGGCCCTTGATGGTACTCAAGGCCAACTTCTGATCAACGCCCTGTTAAAAAAAGGTTAAGATCCGAGCCACAGAAAAAGATCGAGGATGAGCGCCAATCGACTCACACCAAGAAATTTACGCTTTCCACGTATGATGGTATATCTTGCTGGAAGAAAACTTCCTCGCCTTCACCATAGTAGGGATCACTGATCCAGACAGACCTCTATGCCTCAGTACCTGGCTTTCAATAGCTATGCCATTAAAATCAGCGAATGTAAAGCAGGATGGTAGATCAGTCATTGGGACCACTGGTCTTCTCTGAGAGGAAACCCCCACGGGACGTTTACAGCCACCAGGATGATTGTAAGATCCTCGCTCTTGATTCCTCGGAGGAACTGCGCAAGAAGCCATAGCCGAAGTGAATACTGGCCTTGGACGTCTGCAGGATCTGTCAGAGGACCCCGTGACCTCGTCACAAACTTCTGTGGAGCCGAACCTGCTAAAGGAGCTGCATGTAAGACTGTGCAAACAGAACTGTCTTGAAGGGGGATACCACCAGACTCAGAACCTGTATGAAAAATGGGAGAGAGAACTATCTTTGTGACAGCAGCCGGTGAATCACGGCCTGTGGTCCCTTAAGTTTGTGCAGAGGAAGGACCACCTTGGTCAGAAAAAGAATCAGACTTAGGTAAATCAATTCTCTGGACAGGGATAGGTAGTTCAGACATCACCTGAACCTTTGCAGGAATTAAATCTGCACAAGGATACACAGGGCCTACAAAAACCTGAAAAGGACAAGCTTTGCCCTCCTTTCTGGGTACCCCCAAAAGAAACATTTTGCGGATCTCCTTGACGCTCACCAAAGAAGTCCACAGGGCGGAAACCAGCGAAGATGTCCCCCCACCCCAATAATGGGTGAGGCAGACCTTCATGCTGAAGGAGTCTGCTGGTCCGGGAAAGCTAGCTCTAGGCTTACCAGAACAAGGTTGCTTGGAACCTCCCGGGGGAGATTAAAAATATATTTTTCCCTTATTCTCCGTCCCAGAAGCACAAAATAATTTTCTATGGGCAGAGGAGGGCCCCCGTCTGCGGCAAGGCTCCTTCACTTTCCTTAACTGTGGAAAGAAGGTACTCTTACCCTCGTGATACCCTCAAAAAAGTCATACAGGGTAGCCCCAAACAAGCGTTCGCCTTGAAAGGGCAGATCTATGAAGGCTTTCTAAGAGGCTTCATCTGGGGACCAATGAGTAAGCCACAGCATGCGTCTAATCACCACCGCTGAACTAGAAAGCTTGGACAGCACAGGCGCTGTATCCAAAGCTGCATCACAAACAAACTGCAGCCCATGGACCAACTGGTCCAATAGATCAACATAAGCAGCGGGAACCTGCTCACCAACCAGGCCCTGGCGCAAAAGCATGGCCAATTCAGTAAGGATCTGCGACACCAGGGCTGAGGCAAAGAATGGCCGCAATGCCAAACCAGCCATAGTAAACATGCTGTGTGCCACAGCCTCCACTTTTTTGTCAGCCGGGTCCTTAAAGGATGGGGATTGCTCTACTGGGATCATGGTTGATTTATTCAACAGACGGGTCCACCACTGGTGGAATAGCCCACTTTTTTCAAAGTCACTCCTCAAAAGGGTAAGGTACAGCAAAACGTTTGGGGACCACAAAGGGTAATTTTGGTTGTTCACATTCCTCACTGGAAAACCTGTCAAAATAAGGCACATAAGGAAAAACCTTTGAAGTAAGATGCGACAGCCACATCCTCTAGTTTTAAAGTCTCACGCACTGCAGTGATAAGTGCGTCTACCAGCAGTTTTTCATGGAGGAATCATCCTCACTATCGGATGGATCAGGGGGTATGATATTAACTTGTTCCCATCCGCGCTACAGCCTATATACGGCTGCAGCGCGGACTCGAATTTTCGGGAGGCCGTTTTTAAACGGCCTCCCAGAAGCAGGCTCCCCGCGCGCTCCCGCGAGCGCGCATCGGGGAGAATCTGTGTTGGCCGTTTCCCTTGGACACGGCCGATCACAGATCGTGGTGAATGGCCAATCACAGCGGCCATTCACCACGTGATCGGACCATCCAATGAGAGATGATCTCATATGTAAACATATGAGATCATCTCTCATCGCCGGCGCTCCTTCCTCACACGGAGCCTGCAGTGTGAGGAAGGAGGGGGAGCCTCACAGCGCTGGGGACACAGAGACATGTAATCAGGGCACTGATCACCAGTGCCCTGATTACTAAAAGGTAAAAAAAAATATACAAATTGCCCCCAACAGTGCCCGCCATCAGTGTCCCCCATCAATGCCCACAATCAGTGCCCATAGTGCTGCCAGTCAGTGCCCATCAGTGCCTGCTCATCTAGGCACTGATGAGCACTGACTGGCAGCACTATGGGCACTGAGTGTGGGCACTGATGGTGCTGCCCATCAGTGCTCATCAGTGCCGACCATCAGTGCTCATCAGTGCCACCCGTCAGTGTCCATCAGTGCCATTCGCCAGTGCCCATCAGTGCCGCCTCTCAGTGCCCATCAGTGCTGCCCGTCAGTGCCGCCTCTCAGTGCCCAGCGTGCCACCTCAGTGCCACCTCTCAGTGCCCATCAGTGCCACCTCTCAGTGCCCAGCAGTGCCACCTATCAGTGCTCATCAGTGCCGCCTATCAGTGCCGCCTATCAGTGCCGCCTATCAATGCTCATCAGTGCGGCATATTAGTACCTCCTCATCAGTGCCCATAAGTGCCACCTCATCAGTGCCCATCAGTGCAGCCTATCAGTGCCCATCAGTGCCGCCTCATCAGCGCACATCAGTGAAGGAGAAAAATTTATTTTCAAAATTTACTCGCAGGAAATAAGAAAAACTTTTTTTTTTTTCAAAATTTTCTGTCTTTATTCTTTATTTTTGTAAAAAATAAAAAACCCAGAGATGATTAAATACCACCAAAAGAAAGCTCTATTTGTGTGAAAAAAATGATAAAAATTTTATATGGGTACAGTGTAGCATGACCGCGCAATTGTCAGTCAAAGTGTGACAGCGCTGAAAGCTGAAAATTGGCCTGGATGGGAAGGGTGTTTAAGTGCACAGTAGGCAAGTGGTTAAATCCCCCTGGGTGGGCCGTGTCCATAACGTAATCAGGCTCAGAATCAGATGAGACAGCCTGAACAGGGGAAGGCGGGGGACGCTTCCTCCTGTGCCTTTGCCCACACACCACTTCCACCAGGGACACTAATTACTGCAGGACCGCCGTCAAGCTGGGGTTCCGAGGGACCTGCCACCTCCATGACGGGGCCATGTGACCCTGGGGCTCCATAAGAAAAGGAAGACCCTGCAGTACAAAAACGATCTTTTAGCACCACTAAAGGATCCCCTCAAGGCTCAGGGTACCCATCAGCAGAGAGAGAGAGAGATAACAGGGACCCCCAAAAACTCACCCTACCGACCGGAGGAGCGCCGAGAATTCGAACCCGGCATCATCATGCTATCCCTGTTCATTTTAACAACAAACACAGGGGCACACCGGCCTAGTGCATTATCATTTGAATGGTTTATTTAAAAATAAGGATTAAAAATACTCACAAACGAGTTCTTGTTAAAAGCAAGTCACATAAGGAACGCAGTCCTCAGTAAAGGTATCCGAGGGTGAGTTGTCCTTTGGATTCTTGAAGGCTAACGCGTTTCGAGGCCTAGCCTCTTCCTCAGAGCCTCTGGCGTTCCTTATGTGACATGCTTTTAACAAGAACTCGTTTGTGAGTATTTTTAATCCTTATTTTTAAATAAACCATTCAAATGATAATGCACTAGGCCGGTGCGCCCCTGTGTTTGTTTGTTGTTAGAGTGTTTCCAGACTTCCCTGGCCATGTAAGGGGCAACAAGGCCGTAGCATTTTTCCTGGGTTGTCGTGTCCACAGCGACAGAAATAGTCGAAAGACCCTAATAAGGTGGACTAAAGACTACACTACTCTGAGCGCAGGTTACGGGTGCTTTGCACCAAAAAACGTTATGTATCCCTGTTCATTTGTCCCGGGCACAGGAAGAGGAAACTAAGGAGGAAGAGGAGAAGCTTCTGCATCCCCATGGGGCTTCAGTTGTCTCCAGCATCTCCCAGACTAAGGAAAAAAGGCCCCCCGTGACATTATCCGGCTACACAAACATAGCCGGCAACCGGAGACCAGCCAGACTAAGGGAAAATGGCCCCCATGACATCATCTGGCTTTACAAACATGGCCACCAACCGGAGACCAGCCAGACTCAGAGAAAACATCAACCATCAGCTACAAACACTAAAGCATGATGTCAGGATTTTTCCTACACCCTCTGCAACGCTGCACCCTCTACAAGGGGACCCCCCCCTGAAGGTAGGACACATGTTTAGGGGAGACTCTGCTGTACACTCTGCACCGGGACCCCCCTTCACTATACATACACTGCAAACAGCAGAGCATGCACCAAGGGGTCTCCTACACTGGGACCCCTCCAGACTACCAGGGCGGGACACACACTATCCCAGATCCCTTACAAAGTGGGGATAGCAGGGGGAGACCCCAGGGGTCTCTGCTGCATTCTCTGCCCTGGGACCCCCGCCAGACTCTAGGTCCAGACAGGGGGGATAGAAAGTTGGGGAAGCCCAGCTCAGTGAGGGATTTAAGGATGGGAGGAGGGAACCGACAGTCCCTGGAGGTTACCCGCGTCCACCCCAAAGAAAATCACCAAAAGGGGAGAGGGGCCTATACTTACCCTTCAATGATGCGGGTAGCGCTCCAGACAGAACTACTCGCTACCGAAGTAGGGGAGCTGATGGCCAAAGGGACTGCAACTCAGACCCAAGCCCGGTTGTATGAGAGCCTGCAAGATGTTTAACTCACGGGCCAGCCTCTGTCCGTAAGTCTATGTCACGGCCGTCCTAGTAGCTGCGGCTGGGTTGGTGAGACCACTAGATTTAGATTATCCAGCCCGTTGCCCTGCCCGGCAGTTGATTGTAGATCTCCCGAGAGAAAAAACAAAAAATATGTAAGGAAGGAGAAAATTGTTAGGACCAGAAATCCCAGCCGGGAGCCCATGGGCATAGCTAGGTGTTTTTTGTTCTGCCTAGTCCTACTCCTGGAGGGGGCAATATAACCCACTAGTTATGATTTATGGAGGGCTGTGTCCGTCGATGAATGAAAGAGAAATTATATTTGCCTACCCCTGGAAAGTGCTGATCAATGACTCATGCCATTTAGGTTAGGTTTACATCTATGTGCAGTGAAATGCGCTGCACTTTAGCAAACGTGCAGGGGTGGCATTACTGTTAATGGCACCGCCACATATCTGTAAATGTGTACACCAAATTACATGGTTGTGCAGTATCCTGCAGTTTAGTGTGGCATGTTTTTTTCAAAAGAGCCAGGGACTTCTTTTTCGTCTTTCTCAAGCATATGGTTGCCCACTGATATGAACAAGCTGCCCTACACGCAATGCACGGGAATGTGAATAAACCGCACCTACGCATTCAGTACTGTGAATCAAGTCTAAAGTAGCAACAAGTTGCATTGTGGGAGCTTAGATTTATTTTTGCTAGTTGAGATCTATTCAGCTATGACTTGCTGAGTACAAGTGGCAACAAACAGGAGCTAAAATTTAAATCTCTGTGCATGTTTCTGGCAGAATCATAAGATTGCAAATATTTTCTACAACATTAAGGTTAATTCTTTGGCAGTTTGTTTTTAAATTATATACATTTTACACATTAAAAAACTCTCCGGGATATGGAGGAGAGGAGCGCTGGTGAGGACAATAATGGAGGCCTTGTGTCGCTGTGTTAAATATGACAATTGTCAGTCAGTCACAATGCTGGGATTGTCTGGGCTCCTATCACGTGTGGCTGAGATTTGGAGGTCTGCAGAAGAGGCAGGAGCGTCCCAACTTGGCGATCTTAGTGAAATCGGATCGTGCTGATGTATGTCAGACCTCCCAAGGAGGCCACCAAGTCCTGGGAAAGGGCTCCGTTCGGCCGTTTCCTGCTTACATAATCTGATCCCTGCCAGGTTATAGCAGAAAGCTTCTGGAATACGAAGGTCTTGCTATACAGCCGAGCTGCCAAACGTATTGAATTATACAGCGCATGCTCCAAAAACCTGCCTCATTAATAGCCATACGAAAAAATAAATAAAATAAATAAACAAAATCTGTGTTAGCCAATCAGATTTCTGCTGTCATTATTCAGCATCTCCTAAAATGTACAAGGAAGAGGATTGTTTATCAAAGCTGAACTCCAGGCAAACCATAAAAGAATTAAACGTATTTTCTTATATATATATATATATATATATATATATATATATATATATATATATATATATACACATACATATATACACACAGTGGGTACGGAGAGTATTCAGACCCCCTTAAATTTTTCACTCTTTGTTATATTGCAGCCATTTGCTAAAATCATTTAGGTTCATTCTTCTTCCTCATGAATGTACACATAGCACCCCATACGGACAGAAAAACACAGAATTGTTGACATTGTTGCAGATTTATTAAAAAAGAAAAACTGAAATATCACATGGTCCTAAGTATTCAGACCCTTTGCTCAGTATTTAGTAGAAGCCCCCTTTTGATCTAATACAGCCAGGAGTCTTTTTGGGAAAGATGCAACAAGTCTTTCACACCTGGATTTGGGGATCCTCTGCCATTCCTCCTTGCAGATCCTCTCCAGTTCTGTCAGGTTGGATGGTAAACGTTGGTGGACAGCCATTTTTGGGTCTCTCCAGAGATGCTCAATTGGGTTTAAGTCAGGGCTCTGGCTGGGCCATTCAAGAACAGTCACGGAGTTGTTGTGAAGCCACTCCTTCGTTATTTTAGCTGTGTGCTTAGGGTCATTGTCTTGTTGGAAGGTAAACCTTTGGCCCAGTCTGAGGTCCAGAGCACTCTGGAGAAGGTTTTTGTCCAGGATATCCCTGTACTTGGCCGCATTCATCTTTCCCTCGATTGCAACCAGTCGTCCTGTCCCTGCAGCTGAAAAACACCCCCACAGCATGATGCTGCCACCACCATGCTTCACTGCTGGGACTGTATTGGACAGGTGATGAGCAGTGCCTGGTTTTCTCCACACATACCGCTTAGAATTAAGGCCAAAAAGTTCTATTTTGGTCTCATCAGACCAGAGAATCTTATTTCTCACCATCTTGGAGTCCTTCAGGTGTTTTTTTAGCAAACTCCATGCGGGCTTTCATGTGTCTTACACTGAGGAGAGGCTTCCGTCGGGCCACTCTGCCATAAAGCCCCGACTGGTGGAGGGCTGCAGTGATGGTTGACTTTCTACAACTTTCTCCCATCTCCTGACTGCATCTCTGGAGCTCAGCCACAGTGATCTTTGGGTTCTTCTTTACCTCTCTCACCAAGGCTCTTCTCCCCCGATAGCTCAGTTTGCCCGGACGCCAGCTCTAGGAAGGGTTCTGGTCGTCCCAAACGTCTTCCATTTGAGGATTATGGAGGCCACTGTGCTCTTAGGAACCTTAAGTGCAGCAGAAATCTTTTTGTAACCTTGGCCAGATCTGTGCCTTGCCACAATTCTGTCTCTGAGCTCTTCAGGCAGTTCCTTTGACCTCATGATTCTCATTTGCTCTGACATGCATTGTGATCTGGAAGGTCTTATATAGACAGGTGTGTGGCTTTCCTAATCAAGTCCAATCAGTATAATCAAACACAGCTGGACTCAAATGAAGGTGTAGAACCATCTCAAGGATGATCAGAAGAAATGGAAAGCACCTGAGTTAAATATATGAGTGTCACAGCAAAGGGTCTGAATACTTAGGACCATGTGATATTTCAGTTTTTCTTTTTTAATAAATCTGCAACAATGTCAACAATTCTGTGTTTTTCTGTCAGTATGGGGTGCTATGTGTACATTCATGAGGAAGAAGAATGAACCTAAATGATTTTAGCAAGTGGCTGCAATATAACAAAGAGTGAAAAATTTAAGGGGGTCTGAATACTTTCCGTACCCACTGTGTATATATATATATATATATATATATATATATATATATATATATATATATATATATATATATATATATATATATATATATATCGATAGTAAAAGTACCTAAATCTGACTTTATATGCTCTGCACAGCTGCACTCAGACTGGTAGGGGGCGGAGCATGACTAGAAGCCAATGTAGTGACAGGAGACGAAAGCAGGGTGATGACAAATCAGTGTCAGCTCTCCTTCACTGTCCAATCAGCAAGCTGGGGGCAGGAAAGTGAGCCCACTATTTGTGAAAATTGATAAAGAGTGCCATAGATTCTAGTTAGAAATCTGCCTCATGGCATGCGACAAATAAGAATCTGTATATAAATCTGTTGCAGAACGGTCTGTGACACAATACATACATGTCACTCAATTAACTCCAACATGAAAAAGGTCTTATTTACCTCCACTTTCCTTATAACCATTATGGTGCTATTTCTGTATAAAAGCTTGTTTTGAATATTAAAAATGAATTAAAAATATACCTAAAAGGCAAAGCTTTTTTTTGTTTTTTTAGTATTGGATAGAATGAAAAGGGATTCGTTTTTATTGCTGTCTGTACCCCTGTTAAGGAGATTCATCCTCTCCATTTGTCCTGTTTACCGTTATCATTGAAAGTGAAAGTAATAGAAAATCCCCAAATTTTGGGTTGTCCCCAGAAAGTAACAGAGGGGGAAATCTTCTAATGGGGACACTGGTTCTGGTGACCCTGAATTTGAAGGGATTTTTTCTCACTTCCTGTTTTGGCTATGGGACAGGAAGTGAAAGTAAATCTCCCCAATAGGACACAAATGGCAAAAAAAAAAAAACCTTTCAAAGATTATATCCTTTCCTTACCCCAAAATGAAAAGAGTTTTGCCTTTAGTTCTACTTTTGCCCCCATTCACACCGGTGCAAAATGAGATTTGACAGTTCCAGATCTCATGACAAGTCGCACCTATTGTCTGCAATGGAAATGTTCAAATCAGTGTGACTCCTACTTTGCGGTGTCTTGCCGATTTGAAAAAAGGTTCCTGCATTATTTTTTGCAATTTTAGGTGTGACTTGCATAGACATCTGTGCATGAAGTCGCACAGTTTTCAGGGAAATCGCACTGATCTGCATCTTTGAAACCATGCTACTTCAAGTGAAGTAGCAGGATTTCAAAGCCGCACTTCGTGTGAACCTGGTCTTAAATCGTTTTTTCAATTTGTGGTGCTCAGATACAGTTAAGTTCTGCTTAAATTTGTTGCAGTAAAAGTGTCAGAATTCGGAACTACATCACTTTGTTGCAAATGTCGCTACTAACAAGGATGTCACACAGGATTTATGCATTGTATAGCATAAACAAATGCTGCACAAGTCATACTGTCGTTAAATGTTATTAAAAAATAACCCTTCCCTTTCAATCTGCAGCTCTGTAATTTTCTGTAAAATGCAACCTAGATGTGGCAATATGATAACCAGGAGGCGTTCTGTACAGACGCTGTATAGAACGCCCCGAGAAATGTCATTTCCTGCTTGTGTGATTAACTCACTGATTTTCCCTGAAGTCTGCACTAAGATACAATTTAGATTTTTGGCATCCCCTGCAGCAAATATTTCATTTTTGATGAGATACTCCCAAAGACAAATCTTTTCTAAAGGGATGCAGACACTGCCACTTTCCTCTTTAAAGCCCTGCAAGTGCAGTAGCTGACTGAGAATTACAAAGTCACTCCAATTCACATTCACTTTGCACATGGACACAAATTTCTTCACAATAACAAAATGTCGGAATGTGCAACAAACTTTGGTAAAAATCTTTACAATGTACATCACCCAGAGGGGAATGTTTTTTCTCAACAAATGTGGAGTTAAGCTGGCCATACACTATACAATTTTCTTGTTTAATATCTTTTAGATTTACCTTGAACTATATAGTGCAAGGGCCTGCCTGATTGCATACAAATAAAAGTGTTTGGGTCTGACCTCAAATTATATAATCGTTTTGGTAAATCTAAAGAAAACTTGTACCAGAAAATTGTATAATATGTGGGCAGCCTTAAGCCTAGTACATACGATGAGATTATCAGAAGAATGATTGTATTTCTTTTTTTTTTATGGTAGTCTTCATATTGAAAACAAATATGTTACTAAAGTACGAAAATTCTAGTATGACAAAACAAAAATTTGGAAGTGATGTAATGTATTTGTATTACACTTTTTGGAAGAAAAATGTACAAATTTTTGTGTTTGTCCCTTCGAAAATTTTGGATGACAGCTGTGTACCAACAATCAGATTTATCATGCAATCGCTTAGAAAGTGATATTTTTTGTACAATATCCTGATTGTGTGTACAAGGCTTAACTCTTTAAGCAGATAAAACAGTTGAGCTGGGAATTCTGTGCTTGTAAGGAGTTCAGTTTTAACATCTCGCTGTAGTTCATGTGACTGGTTGTAAAAAAAGCAATAGAAGGGTGTACTGTACAAATGCCTTATATATGGGAGACGTACACATAGAAAGGCGCGTGTCACCACATGACCCCTTGAATGGCAATAAGCTGGACGATTGGCATCTTACGTTACTAAAAGGAACTTCCACAGTGTGGGAGATAAATGCGTGGCCCCCCTCACTAATTACTGTGGGACAGAAGCTGAATTATGTGCTAAAAAGGCAATGAATCCTTCCCTTAATCTGCTCCAACAGCTGTTGTGTCTTCTGTAATGACAACACTGTGTCAATAGACAGATAATAGAGAGATTTATGTCACCAGCCAGCCGGGTCCAATACCAGTGCCCCCCCCCCCTTCTTTGGAGGAGTAAAAAAAATGTAAGCTAGGGAAACTTCTCTTGTTATTGTTATCTGTCAGATTCCTGCACATCACTTTTGGAAGTTTACTCTGCAGCTTTCTAATGGCCTGATGGTAATTTAATTACACAGTCTTGAAGGATTTACTTGCTGCTGACTCTCTGAAGTAAATGGTCGTTCGGCTATTGGCTGCCATTGTTCTACTGCCTTGTAGAGTCCTTCTCACCGGATTTATTTCTTTGACTTAAAGCGGAGTTCCACCCAAAAGTGGAACTTCCGCTTTAAATACTCCTGACCCCCCTGACATGCCACATTTGTCATGTCATTTTTTTTGGGGGAGGGGGGGAGCGGGTACCTACATTTTACAGGTACCCGCTTCCACTTCCACTCAGGCTGCTCGAGCAGAAGTTTTTTCCCCCTCCCTCCCTGCAATCTTCTGGGACACTTCAGAGGTCCCAGAAGATTGCCTGGCCATTCATGACGCGCAGAGCGACTTGCACATGCGCAGTGCGCACCCGGCTGTGAAGCCGCAAGTGGTAGCTGCTGACTTTTAATAAACACAAAAACAAGTGGAACTCCGCTTTAATGCATTACTGGTATCTAAACTCAACAACAGAAATGTTATATATTGCAGATTACCACTTCTGAGATGTGATGGCTGCATTATTTATCTTTTGTACTTATTTCACCTGGTGATCCTGTCAGTTATATTATTCCTATCCTAAGGTGACAACACTTAAAGTTGTTGTAAAGGTTAAAGGTTTTTTACCTTAATGCATTCTATGCATTAAGGTAAAAAAAAAACCTGTGCTGCTCAACCCCCCCCCCCCTTTCAACTTGCCTGAGCCGATCCAGATTAGGTGATGTGCACGAGAGCAGCAGCTCTCGACATGGTCTCCTCCCTCATTGGGCAGATTGACAGCAGCAGGAGCGATTGGCTCCCACTGCTGTCAATCAAATCCTATGACAAGGGAGTGGGGGGGCGGGGCCGAGACACCCTGTCTGTGCCAATAGATGCAGACAGGGCGGCATGAGTGCCCCCATAGAAAGTGGCACTTACTGAAGAGGAGGAACTAGAAGCACCAGCGGGGGACCCAAGAAGAGGAGGAACAGGGCTGCTTTGTGCAAAACCACTGCACAGAGCAGATAAGTATAACATGTTTATCATCCTAATTTATAAAAAAAAAAAAAAAATAAAAAACACACAAAAGTTTGACAACACTTTAAACTGGCCATAGATGTTTTTTTTTTTTGATCAGCCAGTGTATCGATAAAAAACAAAAAAAAAAACTGATTTACCGATCTACACATTCGAGGTGAATAAAGGAATCCTCCACTTTGTGTAATAGTATTCTGACAGAGGGGACACCACTCCACTGTCGGCATACACTGATCAAAAGAAAATTTTCCAACATTCGCATTCAACAGAAGCCGTTCATTAGACTAACTTCTTTTGAGCAGGAACAGCCATAGAGGAATCAAAATATGGCCAGTCCTTACTGGACCAGCCAATTTTTGATCCTTGTATGGCCAGCTTTACTCACTGTAAAGTATCTATAAAGCAGCAGCGGTGTCCCCTTAGGAAAGGACTACAGAACACCTCCCCCTCTCATAATCTCCATAATATAGAGGGAGTTGTTATGTAGAAAGAATGCAGCACAGGCAGAAAGCACAGTAATATTGTAGCTTAGCTTTCTGGCTGGATCAATGGATTTAATTTCACTTATTGAACAGATATAAAAAAAAAAATGGTTCAATAGTACAATTAACAGACCAAAAAGGGAGTAAATAAGTGAAGTTCAATGTTGGAGATTAAATACACCATATGCTCTCTCAAAGCCAGGCTACTGAAAACGATACACACTCTTTGTGACTTATTCCCTAACTGGTTTTATTTCAGCAGCTGTTTGTCAGGCTGAACTTTACTTTCTGCCAGCCAGTAACGGGAGACTCTCCAAATCTGACAAGGAAATATGAATATAAAATATGGAACTGCAAACAGAAAATTATGAATTTTAAGCTTTAAGTCAGGCTTTTCTTTAATACAAAAACTTTCTATAACATCACACAGACAGCATTAAACATTGGTAAAGAAAGATACAACTGCAGTCAAATGTGGTTTAATGTAATAAATTAATCTGTGCCAGATGCATAAAATTCTTCCAGAAAAAAATCATCTCCGGCTTGTCTGTATTTTTTTTTTTTTAATATATCAAATATCCACATCCTAATTTACAGAAATAAGTTCCCGCATGTTAGCCTGACCCTGACACACAGAACAATTTAACTCAATAGCCTCACCAGAGACATCTTCCAGCAAACTTTCCCTGGTGAGAGGCAGCGTCGCTCCTCCTGTAGCCCCAGTGATGGCCCAATGAGCCATTAAACAATTAACCTCAGACTGATATATGTGGCTGTGGGTGAAGATGAGACCAATCCTGCTAATAAAAGCTGGAATTATCTGCTGTGCTTTTATTTTCCACAAACGTTTTGCTGTGTGATGCGGACGACTCATCCAATTACGGCCACAGAATTTCTCTGCTGACCCCGAGTCCTGCGTTTTATGGGGCAGCATAAGTAATATCGACTGCCTGAGTGCTGTAATCACCCGCCTGTCTTCGTGTGAGCCCTGTGCTTAAAAGATCATTTTGTCCCCGCAATGCTAATAGAGTTTCGCCTCATGCGACTGACAGAAAACGGATGTACCAAGGGTGACAGAAATGGCCGTTTTTTCTTCTGGGTTCTTAGAAAATGGGGAAAAAACAAAAAAAACAAACAATTTGTCCATCTTTGTTGCCGCTGCGCTCAGCAGCCCCAGGGAATGAAGCTGTGCCATGGTCTCTTTTTATCTTGTAATATCCAATGTTCTCATCTGTGTTGTTATGTTATAAGGACAATCAGCGCAGTGAGACACGCGTTTCACAATGCGATCGATTGCAAGCAGAGGATCTTCTCATTTCCAGCTTGCAGTAAAAAAAAAAAAAAAGGAACATTTTCATCCCATACATATATTAAGGGAGAATTCCACATTTAACTCTATCTGCAACAGCGTGACACACTGCAGCGTTTCCACTGCATGTTACTTGGTAATGCAGATATAAATGTAAAAAGTTATTGTGATTTCTACATTGTTTTAGTCTGCTATGCACAGCTGTTACAGATGCTCTTTAATCAAAAATGATTTAAAATTGTGCTTGGCGATTGATCACAGCAAAGGTCGCATTTCGACCCACACGGCCTCTTTTTTCCCTGATGCCTGTGAGTACGTTGACATCTGATAACTTTATTGAGAGAACAAAGAAGATGTAGCAGGGTAAATCCTCCACATTAGCAGGGATGACACACTGTATTTCAGGCACGTTCCACAGACACAGCCTCACACACATAAATCTTCACCACTTAACCCAGTTGACACCCAGAAGCCAGCGTGACCTTTCCTGACCTCCGGGAAGTTCCAGTCCTTGGACACATCCATTGCATTCCCCTGCACACATCAGCACTAGGGCTCCGCAATGAGTCTCAATGTCAGTATATTTTATATGTAGTTACTATGTAAGGTGGATCACCAATGTTTTTGATTTTATATGTACAGTGGGTACGGAAAGTATTCAGACCCCCTTAAATTTTTCACTCTTTGTTATATTGCAGCCATTTGCTAAAATCATTTAAGTTCATTCTTCTTCCTCATGAATGTACACATAGCACCCCATACTGACAGAAAAACACAGAATTGTTGACATTGTTGCAGATTTATTAAAAAAGAAAAACTGAAATATCACATGGTCCTAAGTATTCAGACCCTTTGCTGTGACACTCATATATTTAACTCAGGTGCTTTCCATTTCTTCTGATCATCCTTGAGATGGTTCTACACCTTCATTTGAGTCCAGCTGTGTTTGATTATACTGATTGGACTTGATTAGGAAAGCCACACACCTGTCTATATAAGACCTTCCAAATCACAATGCATGTCAGAGCAAATGAGAATCATGAGGTCAAAGGAACTGCCTGAAGAGCTCAGAGACAAAATTGTGGCAAGGCACAGATCTGGCCAAGGTTACAAAAAGATTTCTGCTGCACTTAAGGTTCCTAAGAGCACAGTGGCCTCCATAATCCTCAAATGGAAGACGTTTGGGACGACCAGAACCCTTCCTAGAGCTGGCCGTCCGGCCAAACTGAGCTATCGGGGGAGAAGAGCCTTGGTGAGAGAGGTAAAGAAGAACCCAAAGATCACTGTGGCTGAGCTCCAGAGATGCAGTCAGGAGATGGGAGAAAGTTGTAGAAAGTCAACCATCACTGCAGCCCTCCACCAGTCGGGGCTTTATGGCAGGGGAGAACTGAGCGATCTTGGTGTGGAACCGGCGGGGGATAGATTCAGCGGAGATTGGTGCTGCAGCCATCTAGATGAGTATAAATATTTTTTTTGCTTTTCCCATACTTCTCTTTCAAGCATGTGGTGCCAATCCTTTCCTAACAAAGATGTGCAATTCTTCTAAGTTAAAGAAAAAAAAAAAAAAAGAACAAATACACCTATCTACATACATTAGATGCCTGTGAGGTTTCACTTTTAGTTGACTGCTTTCTAAGCTGGAGTGGATGAACTAAACATAAGGCTGCTCTCATTACCAGGTTCACTCTCACACAGTCATATGATTAAGAAGAACCTGTCAAGATAGAAATATAGTAGCTGCCATTGCTGAATGCTTTCTGAAGGATCCAACTGTGGGACTGTCATCCTGATCCTTGTTGCACTGCCCCGAGGGGCACAGAACCGGAAAACATGCTCACAACTCAGGTTTTCCTTTTCTGGCTCACTATATATTGGAAGAGCAATAAGGATGACAGCCCAGGAGCAAGTCAGCAGTGACAATTACTAGATGCCTGTCCAGACATGTGTACCTAGGTACAGAGAGTCTTGTCAAAGAAATATATTCAAGCTGGGGGGACAACCTGTGTCACAATAGGCGACACAGGCCGTGCTGAAGACTGATCAATGCTAATCTATACAGCCACAATACACCAACATATGACAAATTCTCCAAACTTTCCATGCATTTTCAGACAACTATAAGCTAACAGATATCCATCCATCCCCTCCACAGAGATTTATAAGAAACAACTGCCATCAGCTCACTGATGATGTTATGCTCATTACAGGTATCTAGGCACTACGTGCCAGCAAGAATGGAGTAGCAATTCAAGTGTTCCGCTGCTGCTGTCTGTGCACAACCACTGTGAAATCAACTAAGGCTTTGAAGGAAATGAGCCATTCCAAGATGTACACTCTGTCATATCAACCTGATGGTAGAAAGTTATGGTTCTATATCCAACTTTACTTAGAAATCAATTTGTTTTGTGTTTAAATGGACACTATTGCTCAAATATTTTTTTAGTTTTTTCGATAAGGCTCCGTTCACATCTAGGCGTTTTGGGGCGTTTTTGGGGCGTTTTTCTGCTCTAGGATCAGCTCTCAAAACGCCCAACAAGACAAATCCTATTCATTTCAATGGCCCCTGTTCACATCTGAGCGTTTTGACGCTGTTTACAAAACGCCCAACGCTCAAAAAAGTACATGAGCTTCTTTTTGGGCAGATTACAGGCGTTTTCCATTGATCTCTATTCAATCTAAAAACGCCTGCACAAAAATCGCGGTAAAAATCGCGGTAAAAAACGCCGCAAAAATCGCGGTAAAATCGCGGTAAAAAACGCGCGAAAAACGCTACGCTCAGGTGTGAATGTAGCCTAACTGTCTGTTTTTATTTAAAATGTTTTTCAAAACAGTGAAGAAGATCAGGGTAAATATCAAGTAGAAAAGATTGCAGTCATAAAACACATCTTAAGAGGAAGTAGTACAAATTCCGTAGAACATTACAGAGTATTGACTGAATAACCTGTACACAGACGATATTAAAGGTCAAGCAATATGATGCAGTAACAGATCATAACTCACGAAAAAGTAGAAGTTCAGATATAAGTAACTGAAAGAGAAATAACCAATGTGATGTTAGAGATGTATTCAGTATGCTTTTAGCATAAAGAATAGTAAAATGTTAAGGCAGTAATAGGAATCGACGCCGAAAAGGTAAGAGTTTAGATGGAAGAAAGAAAAAAGAGAAAGAAGAAAGGGAAAAAAAAAAAAAAGGTGTGAACCTGTGCCCTCTGACCGCCAAGCGTAAATCAAGGTTCCTCCAACCAGTCTCTAAGCATAAAGATTTGCCTATGATGCTAAGAATATTCAGGGAGGGCATTCCATGATATGCCACAATTCCCTTATTATGGTTATCGACAAAGTCATTTATGACAGTCATTAATTATTCCATCCTTTCGACCAAAAACCCTTTAATGAGTGTGTGTGCCAGAGACATTTGATTGGAAGCGCCTATATTGCAGAAACTGATGTGAATGGTTCAAAGTTTCCCACTGAACTGCAGAAATATACAGTGGGTATAAAAAAGAATCACCCCCTTTAAAATAATCACACATAGGCGTGCGCACAGGGTGTGCCGGATGTGCCTGGGCACCCCCTAATCACCTAGTGCACATTAGCATTATCGCTCTCTGTGCGAGCGGGGAGATGGGAAAGATCTCACTCTTACCAGCTCAGCCATAAGAGAAGTGCTAAAGCACTTCTCTTTCATTGTGCCAGCCGGGAGATAAATGCATCGGGGCCATATACATGTAGACACACACATGCATGTATGTTAGAGATTTGAGGTGCACACCCTAATGCAATAGGCTGTGCACACCTATGTAATCACATTTTGTTGCTTTGCAGTCTGAAATGGAGACAGACACGGTTTTTCTTTTATCCAGCTGTATTTGTGCAGCTTATAATATCCAAGGGAAAGATATAACACCAACATGTCAGAAAAAAATAAAAAATTCAGAAAGGATCACCCAACTCCTAAAAATGACTTTTAAACTCAATCAGGTGTGGCTAATTAACTTCTCAATGGCACACAAAGCCATTTGACTTTCAACTGTGATCGGCTGTGGTCATTTTGATTAGCTCAGCATGAAAAGAGATTTCCTGGAGCATTTCAGTCCCTGTCACTGCAACTAAAGCAAACAATCAAGTATGGATTGCAAGGCACTGTCAAAAGATCTCTGAGATAAAGTTGTGGACAGGCACAAGTCAGGCGTTGGACACAAAAAATAAATAAATCAAAGACTTTATCAATGCCTAGAAGCACAGTGAAGTCTAATATTAAGAAGTGGAGGGTATTTGGTACAACACAGACCCTCCCTAAATCAGGACATTGCTCCAAACTGGATGAAAGAGCCAGGAGGAAATTGGTCAGAGAGGCTACCAAGAGGCCTACAGCAACTCTGAAGCAGTTGCAGGAATTTATGACAAAGACAGGTCATTGTGTGCATGTGATAACAATAGCACAAATTCTTCACAAATGTGGCTTGTATGGTAGAGTGGCAAGAAAAAAGCCACTTCTCAGGAAAGGCCACATGTAGTCATGGATGAGCTTTGCCAAAACACACCTTGAAGATTTTGAGGCCACATGGAAAAAGGTGTTATGGTCAGATGAGACTAAAATTGAATTATTTGGCTCAACGTCAAATGATTTGTCTGACCGAAATCCAATACAGCTTACCATCCAAAAAACACTCCTACAGTAAAGCATGGAGGTGGTAATATCCTGTTATGGGGTGTTTCTCTGCAACAGGGACTGGAGCACTTGTCAGGATAGAAGAAAGAATGGATGGGGCAAAATACCATCAAATTCTTGAGAACAATCTGCTGCCCTCTGCCAGAAAGTTGTCAATGGGAAGAAGGTTTAACTTCCAACATGACAATGGCCCAAAGCACACAGAAAAAATGAGTACACAGTGGTTGATGGAGAAAAAGATGAATGTCCTTGCATGGCCTAGTCAGAGCCCAGACTTAAACCCCATTGAAAATCTGTGGAATGACTTGAAGACTACAGTCCACAAATGGTCACGATCAAATTTAACTGAACTTGGCAAAGAACAGCGGGCAAATATTGCAAAGTCTAGATGTGCAAAGTTAGTAGAGATATATCCTAACAGATCAAAGGCTGTAATTAAAGCAAAAGGTGGTTCAAAAATTACTGACACAAGGGGGCGATCCTTTTTCCAACTTTCCAGTTCTGTTTTTGATTTTGATTTTATTTATTTATTTTGACATGTTGGTGTTCTATCTTTCACTTGGATGTTATAAGTTGCAATGAGTAAATACAGCTGGGAAAAAAATGGGATTTTTGACCTACCGTAAAACCCATTTCTCTGATGTTCATTGACTTGACACAGCTTCTGATCTTCTTAACCATTGGGTTATACTGCCCCCTACAGGAGTAGGACACTAGGCAGAAAAGAAGTCTGGCTATGCCTATGGGCAGTCCCAGGGGGTATACTTCCTCTCTCTGCTATAGGTACTCACTTTTGTTACAAGCAGTGTCAGAAGAATTACAACTCCACATAGGGGTGGGAACAGAGAAAAATAAATTACCAAGGCTAATTATAGCCAACCAGGTAAACAGGAGCTCAACCAAAAGAACTGGAGCTCACCTGAAAAAACAATACACCCTCAAAGAGGACCAGGTCCTCTAAACAGTAGCCTGCAAAACCTTGCGGCCAAAGGAAGCATCCACAGATGCCAACACATCCACGTTATAGAAGTTTGTGAAAGTGTACACCGACGACCAGGTGGCTGCCTTGAAACCCTGTGTCACTGACGTCTGATGACAAAAGGCCCAGGAGACACTGAGCATCCGAGTACAGTGCACCTTGAAAGGGAAAGGAGGAACCTGACCCTTGATGGAATAGGCCTGAATCACTGTCTGTCTGATCCATCTGGAAATTGTCGCAGAGGAAGCAGGCAACCCTTTCCGAGGCTCATCTGTAAGCACAAATAGTGAGCCCGATTTCCTAAAAGACTCTGTACCTGCCAGGTACACCCTAATCGCCCGGACCACATCCAAGGCATGCAAAGCATTTTCCTTCAAATGTTTTGGCCTGGGACACAGGGAAGGCAACACAATGTCTTCATTCAAATGAAAATCAGAGACAACCTGAGAAAGAAATGACAGGCAGGGGTGAAGAACCACCTTCTCATTGTGAACCACCAAGTAAGGTAAATGACAGGGTAACACTGCCAATTCCGACACACTGCAGGCAGAGGTGAAAGCCACAAAAAAGGCCACCTTCTGGGACAGCGTAAGCAGGTGAATCTGCTGAAGATTCTCTAAAGGAGGCTTCTGGAGGAAAGAGAGCACCAAATTGAGATCCCAACGCGTCATCAGAGACCGCACTGGAGGGGTATAGCGCCTAACTCCCTGAAGAAAAGTACGCACCAAGGAGTATGTGGCCAAGGGCCATTGAAAGAAGACCACTAAGGCTGGCACCTGACCCTTGATATTACTCAAGGCCAGTTTCTGCTCAACCCCCCCGTTAAAGGAAGGTCAAGATCCGAGTCACAGAAAAAAGAGCGAGGATGAACCCCAAGAGATTCACGCCATGCAATGTACGTCTTCCACGTACGATGGTAGATCCTCCTAGAAGTAAATTTCCTAGTTTTTAACAGTGTTGGAATCACCTGATCATTTGGAGTACAAAGACACAGATCGGTAGTCTAGACTCGTCCAGTGTCCAGACTCTCTGAGCAGAAATTTTGCAGAGGACGCCTCCCCAGCCAGACAGGCTGGCATCCGTGGTGACCACTGTCCAAAACAGGAGGGAGGAAGGATTTGCCCAGCCCAAGCACCAAAAAACGAAGCCACCATATCAGGGACTGTTTTGTTCCCCAGCTCAATCGGATCTGATTGTCCAGAGACTGGGGATTCTTGTCCCATTTCGCCAGAATTTCACTTGCAGGGATCTCGAATGGAACTGTGCAAACAGAACTGCCTCGATGGTAGGCAGCATCTGCATGCAAGTCCGGAGGGATTACCATCTGCTGGACAGCAGGAGACAAATTACGGTCTGCAGTTTCTGGAGTTTGTCCAGAGGAAGAAGCACTCTGGCTAAGGTTGAGTTCAGAGTCAGACCCAGATAGTCCAGCTTTGTGGATGGAACCAGAGCACACTTCTAAAAATTCAGAATCCAGCCAAACACCCTCAAGCTCGTATGGTGATTTCCAGGTTTTCCACTAGAGTAGTAGGAGACTCAGCTCACAGAAGGAGTTCATCCAAGTAGCCCAGAACCGCGATCCCCCATTACTGTAACAATGCTAGCACCGGGGCAAACACTTTCGTGAAGACCAGTGGAGCAGAAGCGAGACCAAAAGGTAACGCCACAAACTGATAATGCTCCTCTCCCACGTCAAAGCGCAGGAAGCGCTGGAGGCTGACACACATTGGAATGTTAAGGTAAGCGTCCTTGATGTCGATGGAGGCAAGAAAAATCCCCCTGATGCAGGGAAGCCACCACCGTGCAAACGGACTCCATTCTGAACTTCTGCACCCGCACAAAGCAGTTCAGCTCCTTGAGGTCCAGAATTGGATGCACCTCGTCTTCCTTCCTGGGGACTGTAAACAGGTTTGAGTAAAAACCCTTGAAAATGTTCCCAAGTCGGGAACCGGGACCATCACCCTTTAAAGTAAAAGGTCTTGCACCGCCTGAAAAAAATAGCATGTAAGCGGACCGGGGACAGTCACACGTTGGAAGGAAGAACCTTACCAGAGGGTAAGAGCGAAACTCGATCTTGTAGCCAGACTTAATAACCTCGTGGACCCATCTGACTTGCACCAGGGGAGCCCACGGGTCCAGGAACCAGCAAAGACATCCCCCACCCCAGATACAGGTGAGGGCGCATCTTCTTGCTGAAGGGGCCTTGTCCGTGGGTCTGGAGAAGCCCGCTCTTGACTTGCCAGACCAAGTTCGCTTGGATCCTCCAGAGGAGGCCAAAGGGCTCCGATCCCTTGTCAGTGGACCCTGAGGGACAAAAAAAAAAATCTTATGAGCCGAGCAGGAGGGCCCACTTCTACAACGAGGGTCCTTGCTTTTAGTAGGCTGCTGAAGAAAGGTACTCTTCCCCCCCCCCCCCCGTGGGACCTTTAATGATGTCATCCAGGATTGCACCAAACAGGCGATCTCCTTGAAAGGGAAGATCATTTAAGGTCTTTTTAGAAGTCCGCAGACCAGCATTTGCACCAAAAGACACGCCAACTGCCGAAACAGAGAGCCGAGCAACTAGGGGAGCCGCATCCAAAGAGACATCAAAGATAAACTGCAGCCCCTGGACCAGCTGGTCCGCCAAAATCGCCGCCCAGAGGGCTCATCTGTAATGGCTGCCGCTATTTTCAATGGCAAACTACGAAATATGGCTACCGGACTACACAAACACGGCTGCTGTGCATTAAGCACACAGGCTACAAGAAAATGGCAGCCCTGCGTGGCACCACGAGGCTCCCAGGGACCCAGCAGGGATCCTAGGCCTCAAACCAGGTACACCTCCCACAGCCGATCGCCCTGTGGCCAATGGCGCACCCCCCCTGCCCCATCGCCAGCAAATGACCCTGCCCCCACCCCAGGGGGTGGACAAGGCCACCCTACAGCCCCAGCGTCAGTAAAGAAGGGGGCAATTTGGCCCACAGGGACCATATGACCGATGAGGGGGGGTGCCTAACGGGAAAGAGGGGAACCCAGGGATCCGACGGTCCCATGGAGGGGCCCACATTCACCCCATAATCCTTCAGGGGGAGAGGGGGACAGTCACTTACCATGCTAGGAACCAGGCGGGCCCTGCTCCAGACAAAATCTCTATTCTATCGAAATGGGGGGCTGCCAGCCAGGAGGAACGCTGTGATTTGGGCCGAAACCCAGTCAAATGCGACCTTGCTAGGATTTTAACTCACAGGCCAACGTCCGGTGGGGCTATTTCGCGGCTGACCTAGTGCGGAGCTGAGGTCTGCGCGCTCGCTGGCCAGACTGGGGTGACCACTGGATCTAGATTATCCAGCCCGTCGCTCAGTCCGGCAGTTGATTGTAGATCTCACAGGAAAAAAAACAGGAGAAAAATTCTATCTAAAAAGAAAAAATTGCCAGGACCAAAGATCACAGCAAGTAACTAGGTCCTTACTCCGGACTAGGCAGAAAAAAACTGAGTACCTATAGCAGAGAGATGGAGTATACCCTCTGGGACTGCCCATAGGCGTAGCCAGACTTTTTTCTGCCTAGTGTCCTACACCTGTAGGGGGCAGTATAACCCAATGGTTAAAAAGATCAGGAGCTGTGTCCGTCAATAAACGAAAGAGAAATAAAAACTGTCTTCATTTCAGGCTGCAAAGCAACAAAATGTCAAAGAGGGGCTGATTCTTTTCTATACCCACTGTAGACTTATGCAGTGTTGCATAATGAAATTAGCATATTAATTCATAAGACACCATATCTTAAATGACCAGAGTAACCTGGCTGTGATGGGTTATAATACTTTGCATGGTTTTACTGGATAAGCTGACAATCTGGCATAACCAGTTGGCATTGGCAAACAAAACAATTCTCTACACTCTAGTTAAGGTGCCGGGGGCGAAGGTGGCAGAAAGACAATACACACAGCGCTCAGTTCAGCCTTCCCACAGCAAAAGCAGAATAATATATTAAAAACTTTTCAACAATGCAGAAGTGGTTTATACAATCAAGTAAAACTCCAATTTAATAAAAAAAATAAAAAAATAAATTACACCCTCCCACCCTGTTCATGCTGCCTACATACAGTATTCTTCAGGGATTGGAGCATCATTAAGTGTAGATTCATACCTACAACCTAATACCTGTGCCCATTTCAAGCCTAAATCATTGCAGTTGCTGAAGTCTTATGAGACAGATGACAGGATTGAAGTGTACCCAATCCAAGCACTACATTATCATCAATTTAGGTGTCTCTCCCTCCCTCTGGTCACCCAATGTAAACAGAAATTTCCTTTACAAAACCAAAGTTACGCTTTAAAATTTTTTATTAGGAAATAGAAAGAGCTTTACCTTCACGCTTCATGCCCATGGCCAGACACTTCTGGTAGCGGCAATACTGGCAGCGGTTGCGTTGTCTCTTGTCGATCAGGCAGTCCTTAGTGTCCCTGCACGTGTAGGTAAGGTCCTTCCGAACTGTTCTCTTAAAGAAGCCCTTGCAGCCCTCACAGCTGTAGACTCCATAGTGTTTACCTGGTAGAGAGGATGGTAGAGAAGTTAGCACAATCACTTTTAACCTGTTCGAACTGTATCTCCTCTCATAATCACGGTCACTTCTTTTAGTAGAATTGTAATCATCACATATGTGCAGATCACATTTTGGATCACACGTAGGCCGGGTTTACATATGTGCCAATTGGATCCAGTTTTCACTGCATTAAATTCGCATGACATGGGAGTGTGACCGTCTCTCAATGGAGCCGGTTCACACATTTCCAGGGCGGCCTTGTTGCAGATTCCAAAAGGGTCCAGTGCATTTTTAGGCCTGGTTCAGGTGCGAATTCAGGCAAAAATTCAAACCTGATTCGCACCTGAACTGGTGAACAGAAATGTACCAGACCCCAGGCTGGAACCTGCAGCCGCACATGTGTGACTCCGGCCTTAGTCCAACTCCAGCCAAAACGGTTTTATTGTTGCCTGTGTCTCGGTTGGTGGGTTTTCTTTTTTTCCTGTCTTCCACCCATTAAAAAAAAGGAAGTGAGGGGAAATCTCCAAAATTGGGATTAGACAGCAATAAATTGTTGACTCTTACCCTTCGCTACTCAATCCAAAACTAAAAAAAAAAATGTCTGGAATTGGTCTTTATTAGGGAATCCATCTAGTATGTTCGGTGAATTCACATAAAAGCAATTAAATGAAAGAAATTATTTACTGTGACTTTTGCATTTCTGAAGGTTTCCATTTATTAAAAGAACAGACTGGCAGACTTGAATTGATAACTGACAAATCAGCAAAATCATTCTACTTAACTACTTAACAGGAAGCAAACACTGTATGTAATGAGAAAATATAACTGCCAGAACATGTATTATACTGTAAATAGTAACAGGATTGATACAATTATAGAGATACCTTTACTTACATTAAGCTACCCAAATTCACCTATATATCTCTGTTATACATCTGAATAAAGTGAACATGTGAATAATATAAGCAATTCAAACTGAGCAAATGATAAAAATGTACTACAAATATAAACCAATTGTCAAAACAATCTGTAGATCCAAAGAAGGAGACAGCTGAAGTTATATGCAAATCTCACATGTTCTTCAAACAGTTGAGATTCTCTCCTCCTTCACCTTCCTATTAAACAGTGAGGTCACCTGTAGGTAAGAGTAGGAGGAGTCAAGTAGATCAAGAGGAGATCAATTTTTTATAAAAAGATATGATTTGCATATAACTTCAGCTGTCAAAATGCCTGGATCTAAAGATTATTCTGGCATGCAGGTGTCACTGATGGTAAACTCTTCTTATGAATGTTTTTTACATGCTAAGGCTCTTCTCACGCGGTCCGCCTCCGTTGGCGGACTCCATGCTGCTCAGCGGGGGATCGATACACTGATCCCCACTGAGCAGGCAGGTGATAGCTCCCTCTCCGCTCTGTGCGCGGAGAGGGAGGTGTCTGAGCCCGCTGCTCTCTATGGGGGAATCGGATGAGAGCGGACCGCCTGTCTGTTCTCATCCAATCCCATCCGAGCCGATCCCCTGGACGGATGGAAAATCGGGTTTCCATCCGTCCAGATTTCACGGACAGGATCAGATGCGGATGGCAGCGGGTGTCTGCAAACATGTCTCCGCTGACATCCGCTACCCCATAGGGATGCATGGAGGATCCGATTAGACCCGCCTAAAAAACTGACAGGCTGATCTGATCGGATCGTTCGTGTGAAATGACCCTTAGTTTGATTTGCTCAGGCCTATGATAGGTTCCCTTTAAACAGTCATGAATTTATTTAAAAAATGTCAATATCATTCATGGAGGTATGTGTAACAGTTACGGGAACATATTGAAGATATTTATATTGAAGCTAAAATAAAGGTGTGGATTTTTTCATGGCATTGTTGCATTGGTCCAGCTTGGACAATGTAAGCATGCATATCCCATACCTGAGCAATTGCTCTAAAGCTGCAAATCACTGTAGTATTTGAAGCTTGATGTTACTGCTCTGCCTCTCCCCCTCATTCAATCAGAGAATTAAAAAATACGAGCCATTCTGTGAATGGTGGAAGTGCAGAGCGAGCGACTCATTGTAGTTACTATGCAGGAAACGGAAGATTGCTGCTATCTCTGTAGTAGTGATGACTAGGGATGATCGAACTTTTGAAAAGTTCGGTTCGACCAGAACACCCGAACTTCCCGAAAGTTCGGGTCCGGATTCCAGAACCCCATTGAAATCAATGGGACCCGAACTTCGGTAATCAAAAAACACTATTTTGAAGCCCTAAACCCAATAAATGCCCCTAAAAAGTGCCTAGGGTTCTGGGTTATGCCCCAGGGACTATTAATCACACAAAAAAAGTTCTTAAAAATTGTTATTTTTGATAGAGAGCCAATTATTGAAAAAATTATTGAAAAAAAAATTAGATTTCTTTGGATTTAGTGTCTGGGGGGGGGGGGTCTAAAAAGTGTACCTGTGAAGTTTCAGCTCTGTAGCATGTCCAGAACCAGAAAAAAAAAGATTGTTTGTCTTAGAATTGCAGTAGCATGACATCTGAACTTCTGTATAGGGGTATATATACACACACACATATTTGTATGTATACACATACACACATATAGGTGTGAAAGTAGCGGAACCCTATGCCTGCGCTAATTAAATTATTTGCAGGGATAGGGTTCCGCTCCTATCACACCTGTATGTGTGTATGTGTATATATATACATATGTGTGTGTGTATATATACCCCTATACAGAAGTTCAGATGTTATGCCTGCCTCCAAAGACGCCCAAAAAATGCCCAATAAACGCCTGCAACAACACACCTGGGCGTTTTTGTTGCAGGCAGTTATTGTGCATTTTTTGGGCGTTTTTGGAGGCAGGCATGACATCTAAACTTCTGTATAGAGGTATATATACACACACACATATATAGGTGTGAAAGTAGCGGAACCCTATGCCTGCGCTAATGAAATTATTTGCAGGGATGGGGTTCCGCTCCTATCACACCTATATGTGTGTATGTGTATATATACATATATGTGTGTGTGTATATATACTCCTACACAGAAGTTCAGATGTCATGCCTGCCTCCAAGGACGTCCACAAAAAAGCCCAATAAACGCCTGAAACAAAAACGGCCAGGTGTGAAAGTAGCGGAGTCCCATCCCTGCTCTACTGCAACTCTAAGACAAACAATCTTTTTTCTATGGCGGTCACCCTTACATGGAAGTTTGGTCACCCTGCCATAGCAGTCAGAGTCAGTTCACCCTACACTACACTACGGTCACCCTGACACTTAACACTTTCCCTACAGAAACTAGATTATTGAATCTAACTATAGTGGAATATAGTACCCTAACTACACTAGATATCCCTTTCCTCACACTAATAATTGCTAAATGACACTTTTGCAGCAGGAGTAACAGAACTGCTTCCACTCTCTTCCACAGCCACTGTATTACAGTGCTAGAGATTTGGCGGGGCTATGTTATATACTGGGGGGCGTATTCACTACTGATTGGCCTCTGGACCCCTAGTCACTCCAATCACATTCCTAGCATCCTCCTGCCCCCTCAATTGGCTTTTACTAATGTTTCTGGTCCAATCACGGGCTTTTAAAGCCCAGTTCCTGTCCCATTGCATTTTGATCGGTTCTGGTTGCCGAATTCCGAACTTTTTCCGCAATTTCGAACAATCAATGTTCGAGTCGAACCGATGGTTGACCCGAACCGTTCGATCATCCCTAGCTGATGACCACAAACCGTGATTTGCAGCTTCCACAGCGATGGCTTAGGTATGATATATGCATAATTACACACATCTATACAACCCAAGCGCTCACTCTATCGGGAATTGTAGGCATGCTGCTCTCCTCAGATGGGGAAACTCCAAATACTAAAAGTAAAAAAGAAAGGAGGCACAAACACCTAGTGCATTACCCTTCAACGCCTTTTGAAAATTTATTCTAATGCCAAAAACATACTCACAAACATGAAGAGTAAAATCGCATAAAACAAATCCACCTCAATGTGGAAAAGGACAAGTCCCTGTGCTAGGACCGCTGACGCATTTCGGGAGACACGCTCCCTTCCTCAGAGCTAGTCCATCATCCTGAGGGCTCAAATTTATACTGACTATACAAGTGTGAATACCTCCCCCTCCATCATGCACACTGGGCAGGGCCATGGGGCACCTGTATTGATCACAACACGAACGAGGAGACAACCACAGCGATCATCGTTAATCTATATATTACCATACATTCACATTTATTAAATGCTTTCTACAGCTCAACATCACACTGGGATCCTTAGTCTCTGCAGCATACCTCACCACGAGAGGCGTTTAAGACCATGGCCATCTCACTACAAGCCCCATTGCAATGAATCATCCCTGTGGTGCTTGTATAGTCAGTACAAATTTGAGCCTTCAGGATAATGGACTAGCTCAGAGGAAGGGAGCGTTTCCCGAAACGCATCAGCGGTCCTAGCACAGGGATGTGTCCTTTTCCACATTGATGTGGATTTGTTTTATGTGATTTTACTCTTCAGGTTTGTGAGTATGATTTTGGCATTATAATAAATTTTCAAAAGGTGTCGAAGGGTAATGCATTAGGTATTTGCGCATCCTTTCTTTTTTGCTTTTAGAATTACATACATACTCTAAGTTGAACTAATATAACTATACAAAAAAAATGCTTGCAGTTCAGTTTAAATGCAGTTTAAGCTGGCCATATACTGTAGAATCAGGTTGTACAATCTCTGCAGAATCTCCTTTAGATTTTCCATAACTTAGTAATATAAGGACATAACTAAACAATCCATTACATTTGTATCAAATAAGACAGTTCCCTGCACTACACAGCTGATAATAGATCAAAAGGAGATTGTAATTCCCAGATTGTATACTATATTGATCAGCTTTACTGAGGGAGATTTGTTTGCCAGTGCACTGCTGACTACCTGTCCAGCAATGCAATGGTAGCCTCCTGATCACTGTCAGGGGGTAGAAAGAAATGGAGGGGAGGGGGTAATAGGGTACACAAATTAATAAGGCCAGATAGCCATTAATAAGGCCACATGGGGACCATCCTTAGACTAAAGTGGCAAAAAAACACAAGAAAAACCTGCATAACCAAGTGACATACTGTAAATGTCATATTTTTAATTTTCAGTGAAGATTTCTGGACTTTAACAGACACAGTTATGATTGTTTAGAGAGCTTACACATAAAGTTTTTTAAAGGCTTGCTTTTTCTAAAAAGAAACCCTCTCAGGTCTCTATCCAAATCCACATTGTCCTCCGTTCCAGTGCTTCAGCCTCAATCAGTGTTATCAACATTTGGCATTTGTTGGATGCCTGAGTCCCCTGCAGCCCTGTGGTTCTATCATCCAACCACTACATCACTACAGGGCACAACAGGGACATTGGAGATTGGAAATGGAACAACAGGAAGCAGTGGGGAACACAAACATCTGACACTCCTGGAAGAGTCAAACGTCAAAGACATTGATGGAGGCTGTAGTGTTGGAATGGATAAGGGACCAAGGCCACCAGAAAGATGATTATACTACAACCTCTCTTGCAGGGAACTGGTGGTTAAAGCATGACAGGATCTCCTTAAAGTTAACCTAACACCTGAGAAAACTGCAGTCGTTCTGAAGACAGATAACCATGGGATCAATTTGAAAGATTTTTTTTTTTTTGTTTCCAGGTGTGTCTCTTCTATCCTTTAGTTCTCGACGGCTTCAGCTGCTGCAAAAAAGCAGTTTGCAGCTATAGCTAACAACATACCTACTATTTTTCACACTTTGCTCTTTAATATGGAAGCCCGTAAATGAAGCTGTTAAGTTATTGACCAGAAAAAAAAACAACAGACACCCTGGAAGAGTAATGCCAATCAACGATCTTATTACAGGCGCCTAAAATACAGAATCAATGGAAGGCTTACAATAAAATCCAATTGCTACAAATTCAATTTGCATCCTTGCAGTAATTACACAATAAATCCTGCTAATGTTTACTGATGGTTCTTCTCTCTGTTATATCAGAGGGCTTATTTCTACTGACAGAGACGGTAATACTGGGCATACAATAGATGTGTGTATTGTAGCTCTCTGCTGGACTAAGAAATGATAATAAATAACAGTGACCCTACAACTCATTTATGGGCTCATTCGGTGCTCTCCTGCTCCACTGCATGACTTCATCTTGAAAAATCAGAGTAGCTACACTCGCTTGGTTATGCATACTGCTTTGCAAATAGATTGTGCTTCTACTGCTTCTCTCTCAGTTGGCTTTTACTGAACACATCCCAATATGTAGCTTAGTCTGTAAAGGCCCACTTATAATTTCCCAGTGCAGTGTGTTGGCTGCAACACACTTAGGTGTGTGAGCTTATTTAATTGCCATTAATTTTCAATGGCACCCTTAACCACTAACACAATGCACTTCCATCAAATGTGTTACAGGGCACTACCTTGTGTTGTAGAGCATTGGAGGAAATGGTTCATGTTTAATTTTTGGCCTGTTTTGGTGTGGCACTTCACCATTCCGATAATCAGGCTACCTTAACTTAAAGTGCATTAACATGCATGCATTAACACAACGTACCAAAGATGATCTGTGTGATTGGACTAGAATTTCATTTATTTCAGCAGAGGTTCGGTAAGCCTGCTGACTTTACTGCTTAATATAAAGATATCTACTAAAGGAAGCATCTACAAATATTTGTATAAAACACATAAAGCAGCAAGCATGTAAAACTGAAAAATCACAAATATAATTACTTTCAGGAATGTTACAATACTGAATGAAAACACGACTCGTGGAATTATACTAGGGTTTCCCTTACTGAACTCCCACAATGGAGCCAAAAAGTATAGATTAACAGCATCAATACTTCAACTAACTCATTACTCATTGCAGGAATTAAAGCTAGCCTTACACTATTCAATTTTAATTTGTTAACTATTTATTTATGTGTATATTTTGTATCTTAAATTGTCATATGTTTTAATTGTTCCAGTTCCCCTCACCTCCTGAAGAAGCAGGCTGTTCCTGCGAAATGCGGAAACATTGCCTACCCGTGGAGGACACCTTTACTTCATTGTGTACTAATTGATGTGCTTTGTGAATGTAATAGAGTTTGGTGTCTATAGTCCTATGGGAGGTATCTGAGGGAGGTCTCTGTGTACACAGTATCCCACAAAGGTGAGTACACCCCTCACATTTTTGTAAATATTTTATTACCGTATATCTTTTCAAGTCACAACAGTAAAGACATTTTTGCTACAATGTAAAGTAGTGAGTGTATAGCTTGTATAACAGTGCAAATTAGCTGTCCCCTCAAAATAATCGGCATCCGATCAGCGCTCTCAGCCAATTGCTAAGTGCCCTGACCGTTGTGTTCTGTGAGAGAGAGGAGGGGGGGGGGGTCCCCCTGTCAGAACACAATGGCTCAGTGAGGGAGATCGATGTACTAATATCGAACAGTTATTACAGCGGTTCCTCCTGAGCTCTTCAGGTTTTTTTCATTCAGCCCGCTGGGGTTGAACAAAAGAATCGAACAGTGTTTACTAGGCTTTAGAATTGTATCAAAAATAATGCAAAGGTTTGTGTAAATGTAGAAGTATACTGTATTGGAAAAATTTGAATGTTCTAGTATCTTTAAATATTTCCAGTTTATCCTCCATAACCCAATGAGCCCCATGAACTTAGAATGTACAAATAAATCTAATAATAAACATCCAATATACCGGTACTTATACATTTAAAAAACATTGGCTTGCATTATTCTTTTGTTGGTTCCATTTAAGAGATACAGAATATTTTTTTTAATAGGAACAACATTTTTTAGAGCTGCAATTGTCTTTCAAATGAAATTTGTGAAGTCAATGATGGCATTAACAAATGCTCTGACAAATGATTTGTTGATTTCATAAATTCAACAGTTTTTACAACATGCAGAAAGATAATTACTCAAAAAAGATTTATTGAAATCCAATGTCATTTTTATGGAAACGGGGTATGCTAGACTGAAATAAAACATTTCCAAACAACTGAAAATTCTAATCCAAAGAAGAAACATTGTGGCAGAATAGATGTGTATGGCCATCTTGGGATGGGGAATAATGATTAGCGAGTACTTGGTGCTGTATAATAGAACAAATTTGCTGGCATCAGCACACAGTGAGAATCCACCATGTGCTACATAGTGAATCAACTAAAAATTCCATCTGTGCTAATGTAATGGAGATGGACATGCTTGGAGTCCAGCCTGATTAGCAATCATGGCTCCCTCTAAAGATACAGTGAAATAATGAGCGTAGCAACCCAGGGACCGGAAGTATGTTAGAACTAGGATTAGCAAATAAAAGAAAAAATGCTTGAACAGTAAGAAAAGAAATATTACCCCACATCTATTGACTGATAAGCTTCAACACAGTAAATGTTTGTTTTAGGCTTAAAGAAGTATTAAACCCAAAGCCAAAAATTTATTATATTGCAGCTTAGTTACCAATCATTAGATATGGTGGCTGCATCCGTTTTCTTTTCTTTGGCTTTTTTTCTTGTCTTCACCTGGTGATCTGGCCATTAACACATCTCCTGTGTTAGTGAGACATAACTCTTAATGAATGAGCACAGGGGGCACAGCAGACAGCAGCATTGTCAGTCTGGTAGAGGATAGTGGTAGCAGATTTAGATACACTAACACACCAAAGCCAAACTCCGGCTCACACTTTATAATCAGTTACAGCAAACTGTTTTGTTTTGGGATAAAGGTTTCACATGAATAAATAAATGCAGATCATCTTAATCACCTCTGCGAGTGTTAAATGGTTTGTGTCATCTATGTACACTGATACATTCCACTGCAGAGCTTTGTGCTTTTGAAAAACAACAGACTTGCTAGCTGGATCACCAGATGAAAATAGAAGAAAGAAAGCCTAAAAAAGGAAAATAATACAGCCATCACATCTAAGAATTGGTAAGCTTTGCCCGACCACCGACCCAACTGTTTCACTTTCCAGCCCTCAAATGAGTTCGCTGAGGGTCACATCTGCTTCCTGACAAGCTAAAGGAACTCATAACAATAGACACTCAAGCTCCATCTTCCTAACCGCACGCCAGACATGCCGGAGACAGACATTTGGGAAAAAAAAGTTCCTGGCCTTCTTGGTGTGCCCTGTGCTGCAACTCCCACAGCAACACATGACAGCCTCTCAAAATGTCATCAAAAGAGAAGCAGATGAAACAGTCTGAAGTATAACGCTGATCAGACCCTTACAGGGAGGCCAGATAACGCAATTCTTTACAGCACAGATCAGTCCGATTTTGCTCCAGCACAGATGACTGTGCAGAGGGCTCTCACAAAGTGGGACATGACTAAATGCAGCTTGCTGCACTGACAGTTTCTATGGTATGAGAAAAATGTCTGCATTGTTGGGAGTCACACAGATCAATGCAGATGTCCTCTGTTGAATGGTACGGCATTTTAAGCACACCATGCCTTTCAGACATGGCAGCATTGAAGAGGTGGCTATCTCTATTGTTATTGCAATTGTCATATTTATTGGTTCTCCATCATCCTATAGACCAGCCGTCATTAAATGGCAGCCCGTGGTCCAGGAACGGACCACGCGATGCTTCTGCCCGGACCGCCACTATAAGTAGTCATTAGTTCGCTGGGACCGCGGGTGTCCCAGCAACCAGTGACATCCCGTGTGTGTGCCCCGCCCCCTGCTTCTTTCTTCGGCTCCCTCCCAGCCGGTCACGAGCTGGGGCCTGGCATCACGTGCACGCCCCGTCCCCCTGCTGTTCCCGGCTCCTGTCTCTGGCATTTTCCGCCCCAAAGGTATGAGGGGCACATTTTTTAGGGGGTTGCTTATTTTTTATAAAATGCAGACTGACGGGCATATTTTGTGAAGGGGCACACAGATGGGCACATTTTGTTGTGCCCATTAGAGTTCCCCATAAAATAAAATACGCCCATTAGAGTGCGCCCTAACATAAAATGTGCCCATCAGCGTGTGCCTTATCTTATGTTAAGGGTCATGCTGATGGGCATATTTTATGTTAAGGGCCACTCTAATGGGCATATTTAATGTTAAGAGAAACGCTGATGGACACGTTTTGTTTTGCCCATCAGCGTGCCCCTTAACATAAAAAGTGCCCATCAGAGTGCCCCCTAACATAAAATGTGCCCATCAGAGTGCCCCCTAATATAAAATATGCCCATCAGAGTGCCCCCTAACATAAAATGTGCCCATCAGCATGCCCCTTATTTTATGTTAAGGATCACGCTGATGGGCAAATTTTATGCTAAGGATCCCCCTGATGGGCACATTTCATGTTAAGGGGCACTCTAATTTTATGTTAAGAGGAATGGTGAGGGACACGTTTTGTTTTGCCCATCTTTCTGAGTCATAGCACAGACTTCAGATTCAGACCTTGGCCCAAAGAAAATTTTAGCGACCGGACCTCCTTGAATTTTAATTCATTACCCCTGCTGCTATAGACCAAGGGTTCTCCATCCTCCTATAGACCAAGGGTTCTCCATCATCCTATAGACCAATAGTTCTCCGTCATCCTATACCCCAAGGATTCTACATCATCCTATGGACCAAGGGTTCTCCACTATCCTACAGCCTATGGAATCTCTATTATATAGCCCATTGGTTCTTCATCATGGTACAGCCCATGGTTTCTCCACCATCCTATAGCCCACAGGTTCTCCATTAGCATTAATGTGGTTGTAAAGGCACAAACTTTTTTTACCTCCATGCATTCTTCTGTGTGCAGCTCCCCTCCCCATCCCCCTCCTAATACTTACCTGAGCCACCTTTGGATCCAGCAATGTCCAAGAGATCCTTGCCTCTCTGGGGACTCACACTCTTGATTGGCTATTGGCTCCCACTGCTGTAAATCACAGCCAGTGAGCCAATCAGGATACAGGGGTGGCGGGGGTGGGGCCAAAGCAAGGCTCCGTGTTTGAATGGGCACAAAAAGGAGCGGCTTGACAGGAGGTAGGAAAAAAGAGCGCTGGCGTGGGACCGGAGAAGAGGAGGGCCTGGGCCACTCTGGGCAAAACTAGAGCAGGTAAGTATAACATATTTATTATTTTAATGAAAAAATTAAATTTTTACAATCACTTTAAGGCCATGGATGTAATCCATTGAATGCAAAGAGGAGGAGGAGGGACCTACCAGATGATCTGTCCCCACAGATGGCGCAGATGTGTTTAGTGAAGGCTGCCATGGGGCCAGAGGCATGTGCTGGTACTTTCAGGATGCCGTTGATTCCTGGAGGGGGTTTGATGTCCTCGGAGCAGTTGATTGAGTTCATGGGGGAATGAAGCTGCAAAATAAAAAGATTGGTTATCAGTTAGAATTAACAGTTATTGGTAATTAACAAAAATAAACTCAGATATAGGAGGATTTAGGCATAATCATACCTTTGGTGGACTATTTTGGTGAGTTCCCAGTTTTCCCCATCCAATGGGGATCCCCCTCTATCTACTGGATTTTCATTTTTTTCACTGCACAGGCAATTCAGCAGGAGAGGTTGAACTGCCTGCAGATTTTAAAAGACTGTTGGACATGCAGGTGTTATTCCTGAGGAAGCCAAATACCTGGCGAAAGGCATTGACCTTACAGACAGCAGGCTAAACGCACGTCACCCAGATTGTAGTCACATCATGCATATATGTGACTGTATGTATTTTTAAGAGCTGCATATATTCAACTAGAAGGTATTATTTCCCCCAGATGTGTGGGGCAGGATACCTCTAACTTTATTTATTTTACCATTGTATAATAAAGATGAAATTTGTACTTATTTATTGTCTTCACTGTGTTGGTCGAGGTTCTATCAGAATACCGCTACTTATCACATTCTGCAACTGGAAGTGACGGTCGGGCGAGAAAGAGTTACTGTGCTCCAACAGGCATCTTCTTACACCCACGCAAATCTTGAATTATACATTTATTTTAACAGTAAACTGACCTTATATACTGAATCACATTATTACATTTCTATTATTATTCTAATATAGTAAATATAGCGAAAAACCTGCAGGTAGAAGGTGGCGATGGCCATCTTGGTACATCCCGCATTGCTCAGCAAAAAACTGATTATATAGTGAAAAAGACTATTTCACTCGGTCATAGTGAAATAGTCTATTTCAGTATATGAGGTGAGTTTACTGCTAAATTCAGTGTGAAATTCAAGAGTTGCTTGGGTGTAACAACATGTCTGTTTCTTCGTGTTCTGCCACATTAGAAAAGCTATTGGAATGCATAGTGGCCATGTTGGAACGCATTGCGCATGCGCAGTACATTTTTCTCGTCTGAACGTCACTTCCTGTTGCAGAATCTGATAGGTAGTGGTATTCTGATAGAACACCGGTAATAGCCTGCTGTTTTAGGTCACTGGAGGTTTTTTCTCCCAGTCTATACATAGTTTAGTCCTTTTTGGAGGAATCTGGTTCCTTGCAAGACTTTCAAGTGACCTCCGAGACAGGATTGTATCGAGGCACTGATCTGGGGAAGGGTACAGAAAAATTTCTGCAGCATTGAAGGTCCCAATGAGCATAGTGGCCTTTATCATCCATAAATGGAATAAGTTTGGAACCACCAGGACTCTTCCTAGAGTGGGCTGCCTGGCGATCGGGGAGAAGGGCCTTAGTAGGGGAGGAGCCCGATGGTCACTCTAAAAGAGCTCCAGCATTTCTCTTTGGAGAGAGGAGAACCTTCCAGAAGAACGAATTTTGCAGCACTCCACCAATTAGGCCTGTATGGTAGAATGGCCAGACAGAAGCCATTCCTCAGTAAAAGGCACATGACAGCCTGCCTGGAGTTTGCCAAAAGGCACCTGAAGGACTCTCAGACCAAAAGAAACAAAATTCTCTGATCTGATGAAATAGATTGAACTCTTTGACCTGAATGGTAAGCGTCTGGAGGAAACAAGGCACCGTTCAACACCTTGACAATACCATCCCTACATTGAAGCATGGTGGTGGCAGCATCATGCTGTGGGGATGTTTTTCAGTGGCAGGAACTGGGAGACTAGTTAGGGTCGAGGGAAAGACAAACGCAGCAATGTACAGAGACAGACATTCTTGATGAAAACCTGCTCCAGAGCACTCTGGACCTCAGACTGGGGCGAAGGTTCACCTTCCAACAGGACAACGACCCTAATAACAAAGGAGTTGTTATGGGACAACTCTGTGAATGTCCCTGTGTGGCCCAGCCAGAGCCCATACTTGAACCCGATAGAACATCTCTGGAGAGAGCTGATATTGGCTGTGCACTGATGCTCCCCATCCAACCTGATGGACCTTGAGAGGTCCTGCAAAGAGGAATGGGAGAAATTGCCCAAAAATAGGTGTACCAAGCTTGTAGTATCAAAAAAGACTTCAGACTGTAATTGGCACTAAAGGTGCCCCAACGAAGTATTGAGCAAAGGCTGTGAATATTTATGTACATGTAATTTTTTTGGGGTCTTTTTTATTTTTAATTAATTTGCAAAGATTTCAAACAAACTTCTTTCACGTTGTCATTATGGAGTATTGTTTGTAGAATTTTGAGGAAAGTAATGAATTTAATACATTTTGGAATAAGCCTGTAACATAACAAAATGTGGAAAAAGTCAAGGGCTGTGAATACCATGCAATGTATGGGAGATAAACTCTGACTGGGAAGATACATTTACCGGCATAGGGGTTGTCCTGACAAATTTGAGAGGGTATGGGCCCCCTGGTTTGATACCCCAGGTCTAAGCCCACTAGGCTTAGTAACTAATAGGGTTCTCCAAGCTGAATGGAAAAGCTGGAATCGTTAACAAGTCTTTTCGCTGGTTGGTACAATTCTCTTTTACAATGTCAGCCATCTTCTATCTTTAATTCAACTGTCAGCACAATTGAATCCCAAGACAAGAAGAAGCAATATAAAAACAAAGAGATAAAAATAGAACATTTCTATCAATAAAACATTATAGAAAATATGAAGCCATTTATTTTTAGTCTTGGCAAAGGTGGGGAATGGTTGAAATCCCATCAGTTTGTTTATTTTTGATGCCTATGCTCCCTTGGGGAGATCTCCCTTCTCTTTCTGTCATCCAGAATTACCAGGAAATGGGGGAAGTTTCCCTCTAGGACAGGGGTCCCTTTTGGAAGACTTGTTATGGTGCCAATGGTAAAATTTTGGTTCTCCCACCACTTTTTGTATGGTCAGCAGGACAAATTGAGATGATGAATCTACCCAGCGGAAAATGCGAACAGCAATTAAAATTTTTTGTAGGCTCTAATCTTTCCCTACTCTATCCAGAACGAAAAAGGCTATACATTCACATTAGGGAAATCTGTACAGGCCAGAGGTGACAGGTATCAATAAAAAAAGGTCTGTCCTCACCTACCACATTGCTTCTTTTTCCTGGACACACTAAAGCCCTGTACACACAGGCTGAATGTCAGCTGACATTGCCTGGTTAAAAAAAATGTCCGACATTCGGCCTGTGTTTGAGCATGCTGGAAAGCCAGCAGCTGACCGACTCCCAATCAGCACTAGTACAGCAGCTTTGACCCAGAAGCTGTTTAGCAGGGAATGCGGCGTCACACCGGAAGTGACGAGCGGGGCCGGTGCCGTCGCATTGATTCCTGGGAGCGATGACGTTCAGCTCCCAGGAATCATTGCAAACCGGAAGTGACGGCGCGGGCCGCGGCCACAGAGGGAGGAAGTGGAAAATAGGTGAGTATTTCTATCTACAATTACAAGGTAAGTAAAAAAAAAAAAATAACCCTAACTATCCAATTCCTTTTCAGGTGAAGAAGAGCAAGCGGATGGACACAAAATCGATTAGGTCGATTTTGTGCCCGGAACTCCGCTTTAAAGGAAACATCTGATGTGAAACTATATTAGGTTGCCACTGCTGAACTCTGCTTTTGGAAATGCTAGAGACCTGGCTGTTGATCCAATAGCTTCAACATATTCAGAGTCACTGACCTAAAACAAGAATGCAGGTCAGGACTTCTGAGTGTCCTCTGATTTCACTGGCTGTATGCTTGTTTTGGGTCAGAAACAGGCAGAAACCTACCATTTTTTTTCCAGACAAAATACAGAAATGGCTGCCCACAATTTTCTCTCATAACCAGGTTATTTTATGAAGGCTAAGCCAAAGAGAACTAAATGCAGTCAGGGTTACAATTCTATATCTCGGTTTATTAGCAGTAAGGCTTGCGAGCCCAGAGCAAGAAAGTACTCTTAAGGAAACTAAAATTGCCAACCTTTGGTGAAGGAGCTTTAGGCATTACATCACTGTACCAGATTTGTTTACATTTCCTGGTGAAACAAGCTCTAGATTGTTCAAGGCCTTATTGTGGCACCTCACAGACCACCAAAAGAATCAGTTCATAGCTCGCAAAAACACAAACTATAAAAAACAACACAAATGACATCACAGCGAGAACCCCAACAGTAACTCTAACATATGGGGATATTTCTAAGGACGTCCCATGCTGAACTGGTTGAAAACAGACAAAACAGCTTTAGAGAGGACGATAACCCAACCTTCATCTTACAAGCTCTGAAACAGTCTATAAAATTCTATTCATTTAGAGATATTACATATATATGTGATTGTTGTCAATGTAACCTAATAATCCTATATACATGTGTAAATATAAAAAAAAACAGAATTTTTGTAAAATCTTACCTTAAAATGCCTTTCTCTGAGTCGTCCGACAGTCGCCGCCCACTCATACAGTCTTCACCAATAGGTATTGACTTCATCTCCACAGGAGTAACTAGGCATAAGACTTGTTAAAAAACAAAGCATTTACATAGACACACCTATGGGGGCTGTCCCACTGGTCCAATACCCCCCTGCAATCAGCCATCCCAACTAAGTTTGGTAGCAAGCAGTTAAGTCTATAAGAACCCCAATAGAGGGGCGGGGGCTGCGTCTGTCGGAGGACTCAGAGAAAGGAATTTTACGGTAAGATTTTACAAAAATTCAGTTTTCTCTTACGTCCTCCGACAGTCGCCGCCCACTCATGCAGTCTTCACCAATGGGATGTCCCAAAGCAGTGTAGACATGAGGGGTGGGAAACGCAACCGTCAGAAAGGCAACGCAGTACCCACATCAGAGAAAGGAACCTTACATGAACAGAAAGGTAACCTTCTGGGTAACAAAAAAAAGGCTCAAGAGGAGCAACAACCCAGGAAAGCAAATAACCAAGGGGATAAACAACCCCAACAGCCAGGGACCCGCAATAAAACCAGGGTCCCCCTATGGTACTGCCGCACAGAGAACTTTGCGGCCAAAAGGAGGCATCAGCCGATGCCAGAACATCAATTTTGTAGAATTTAGAAAAGGTGTGCACTGACGACCAAGTCGCAGCCTTACACACCTGTGCCACCGAAGCCTGATGCCGGAAAGCCCATGACGCACTCACAGCTCTGGTAGAGTGCGCCTTGACAGGGAAGGGCGGTACCCGTTCCTTCAAAGAATAGGCATGTACAATTGTCTGTCTGATCCATTTTGAAATGGTCGCCGCAGACGCAGCCATACCCTTCCGAGGTCCCTCAGGAAGGACAAAGAGAATCCAATTTCCGAAAGGATTCAGTCGACGACCGGTAAACCCTGATCGCCCTGACAACATCCAAGGAATGCAAAGCAACCTCCGTAGGATGCTTAGGATTCGCACAGAGTGAGGGCAGAACAATGTCTTCATTAAGGTGAAAATCAGAAACCACCTTTGGAAGAAAGGACTGGTTAGGTCGCAAGACCACCTTATCCCTATGAACCACCAGGTAAGGGGAGCGGCAAGACAAGGCCGCCAACTCCGACACTCTGCGAGCAGAAGTGATCGCCACAAGAAAGGCAACCTTTTTAGACAGCAGAGTCAATGAGATTTCCCTGATGTTTTCAAATGGGGAACGTTGTAACACGAACAGAACCAAGTTCAAGTCCCATGGAGGTAAGGGCTCCCTTGGAGGAGGAGCCAAATGACGCACACCTTGAATGAAGGTGCGAATCAAAGAATTAGACGGGGCGCTGGAAAAGGACAGCCAGAGCAGATACCTGACCCTTAATCGTAGCCAACGCAAGGCGCTGGTCCACACCAGACTGAAGTAAAGCCCACACTCTCACCACCGAGTATGAACGAGGAGAGAAGCCCCTGGACACCAGGCAAAATAAGCTTTCCATGTACGGTAATAAATCTTACCAGACGAGGCTTTTCTAGCCTTGAGTAAGGTAGGAATGACCTCTGAGGAGAGACCCCTGTCTCTCAGGACCTGGCTTTCAACAGCCATGCCGTTAAAGCCAGCGACTGTAAAGCAGGATGGAAGATCGGTCCCTGAGACAGTAGATTTTCTCGCATTGGCAGCCGCCATGGAGGCTCGACGGCCAGGTGAACGACGTTTGCGTACCAGGACCGGCGTGGCCAGTCTGGCGCCACCAGAATCACCAACGTTGGTTCCGAGGCCAACCTGCGAAGGAACCTGGACAACAACTGAATCGGAGGAAAGGCATATACAGTATCAGATGATACTGATGCCAAGGCACTACCAGTGCATCCGAGGAGTCTGCCAGAGGATCGCGCGTTCTTGCCACGAACCTTTTCACCTTGTGGTTTAGCCGAGACGCGAACAGATCCACATCCGGGGATCCCCATTTCGTACACAGCATTTGAAATACCTCCGGCTGCAGGGACCATTCCCCCTGGTCCAAGGTCTGGCGGCTCAGATAATCGGCCTGCCAATTCTCTACACCCGGAATGTGAACTGCCGATATTGCCGGGACATGAGTCTCGGCCCAAGACAGAATGCTGGTCACTTCCTGGGCTGCCCGGGCACTCCTGGTGCCCCCTTGGTGTTTGATGTAAGCCACCGCAGTGGCATTGTCCGTCTGCACCCGTACAGGGCAGCCCTGAAGACGATCCGACCAATGGAGCAGGCACAGCCTGATCGCTCTCAATTCCAATATGTTTATGGGGAGGGAGGATTCCTCCACCGACCAAGTGCCCTGGGCAGACAGGTTACCCAGGACTCCACCCCAGCCCAACAGGCTGGCATCTGTGGTAAGTACTGTCCACAGTAGCGGCCGGAAGGATTTTCCGTCCGCCACAGCTGGGGACTGAAGCCACCACAGAAGATCCATTCTGGTTTGGTGACTCAGAGACACACCCAGATCCAAAGACTGAGGGAGCCTGTCCCATCTGGCCAGAATCTCTGCTTGGAGAGACCTTGTGTGAAACTGTGCAAGCGGTATAGCCTCGAAGGCCGACACCATCAACCCCAGGGACCGCATACAGGTCCTGAGTGACGAGGATTCGTTTTCCCTGAGGGCCCTGACCTCGTTCTGTAGGGTCCGGAGCTTGTCCTCCGGCAGGAACACCTTCGCTTGAGCAGAGTCCAGAACCATTCCCAAATATGGGAGACGAACCGAAGGAGACAAGGTTGGCTTCTGCACGTTGATGGTCCATCCGAACTCCTTAAGCGTCTGAACTGTAGTGGACAGATTGCGCAGCAGGCTCTGGCTGGCACTCGATCTTAACAGGAGGTCATCCAGATACCCCAAGACCGCAATGCCCTGTGCCTGTAACAGGCCCAGAATCGGAGCCAGCACTTTGGTAAAGACCCTTGGAGCCGAAGCGAGACCGAAAGGTAATGCCACAAACTGATAATGTTCCTCCGTGATAGCGAATCGGAGGTACCTCTGATGACCCTTGAAAATGGGGATGTGTAGATACGCATCCTTCAGGTCGATAGAGGCCAGGAATTCGCCTGGACTCAGGGAGGCTACCACTGAGCGAATCGATTCCATGCGGAACTTCCGAACGCGTACAAAGCGGTTGAGAGCTTTTAAGTCCAGAATAGGACGCACCTTGCCCTCCTTTCTGGGCATAGTGAACAGATTCGAGTAAAACCCCCGAAACCTGTCCCGATGAGGCACCGGGACGATCACCCCCTGGGCGAGGAGATCTTGTACTGCCTAAAGCAGGTTCTGTAACCGCCCTGGGGTCAAATGAAGATTTGAGGGAAATAATCTGTCTGCCGGCTGTGAAAGGAATTCGATCTAACCTGATCGAATGATTTCTTGAACCCACCTGTCCGGAATTCGGAGCAGCCGAGGTTGGAGGAAACCGCGCAAACGTCCCCCCACCCCTGAAACGGGTGAGAGCGTCCCATCAGGCAGAGGCGGACTGGGCCGCCGCATCAGCTTGGCCGGATTTAGGTTTGCCCGTCCAGGGCTTTTTCTGGCCACCCTGCCCCTTGAAGGGTTTCCCCTTGTACTGTGCCTTGAAGGCACGAAAGGACCCCTGGTTTGGTTTAAAGGAGGGGCCCCGCTTACCGCGGAAAAACTTGCCTTTAGGATTCTGGGGCAGCAGAGTGCTATTTCCCCCAGTGACCCCTTTACCAATTCATCCAGGGATTCCCCAAACAGACGAGACCCCGCATAGGGGAAGTCAGCCACCGTTTTTCTTGAAATCTGGTCAGCCGACCAGCTTTTCAACCATATCAGGCGACGGTTAATCACTGCGACACTGGACAGGCGCGCAGCTAATGGGGCCTCATTTAAGGCCGCATCGCACAAATACATGACTCCTTGATAGATCTGGTCCGCCATCGCCACGGTAGTAGGGGGAGCAGAATCAGCCACGAGGGTGCGTCTTAGCACCTTGGTCCAATCCGCCACAGCCTGAGCCGCCATGACAGAGGCGAAAATAGGCTTTAGCAGTGAACCCGCCACCATGTAGGCATGGCGGGCAAGGGATTCCATCCTCCTATCCGTAGGATCCCTAAACACCGTAGAATCTTCGGTGGGTACCAGAGTGGCCTTGTTTAATCTGGCCACAGGGGGATCCAGCTGAGGGGCCACACACCAGCGCAAATCCGTAGGAGACGCAAAGGGATAAAGGAGTTGAAACCTCTTAGGCACCACAAAGGTGCATTTTAAATGACGCCATTGATCATTCACAGTAGCGTGAAACTCAGCGGAGTAAGGGAACACCTGCGCCGCCTTGCGGGTCCTGTGTGTACCAAAAGAGGACACAATGCCCGGAGGATTGGGCTCATCCTCTAAATGTAGTGTTTCCTTAATGACAAGAATTAGCGCATCCATAGCTGCGCGGTAATCGGCCGTCCCAGTGGGGGAATCATCCACCCCTGCAACCTCTGCCTCCCCCTCAGACAGAGAAGAGCGAGACCCTTCAAGGGGCACGCCACCTACGGCAACCATATCCGATTCAGAAGCAGAAGACAAGGAAAAACAAGGCCTTTTTCTGTCAGCATGTTCAGTCATCAGAATATCCCTTTTGGACACCAAAGTCGCCACTGCAGTAGACAAAGTAGACAGAGCAGAAGATTCAGGGGAATCTGAATCCCCCACTAAGGCTGTGGGAAATTTGCTGTCCTGAGATTCCATATTAAAAAGTTTTTTTTTGGAAGGTACTGGCCCTTTAAGCGCGCTGCGGACCCCCGCAGCCCACCACTACAAGACTGTGACAAACAGACCCCTGAGTAGGATAAACTGATAGCCAGAAGTATTTGCACACAAAAAAAGGACAGCAGACAGACCCCCACAAGTGTTACCACCGCAGCCGATCTCTTCTGAACAGAAAGAGGAAGTGATGTCACCGCAGGAGACTGAACTGAGACTGCAGGAAAAATGGTTGCCTATAGAAAGTATGGGAGGCTTCGGGAAAATGGCCGCCGACATGTGCTCGGAACAAACGTTTTGCCACACACAAGATGGCGCCGCAAGGCGCCAAAACACACCACATACAATGCTGTATAAGCGCCCACAGTGAAGCCGGAAATGCTGCCCACACCTAAAATGGCGGACCGGCTGTGTTTTACCGCGTAGCGGTCGCCACACGTGTCTGTACCTCCAAATAGCACCCTAAAGTGACACAGGAGAGGGACCCCCACAAACCCACACAGCGCACTGGCTGCGAGAAAACCCCCCGCAGGGACCGGGATCAGGGAGCCCAAAAACGCACAGACATGAGGGGATAACACAGACACACAGGACTGCCAGCCCCAGACAGAGGCCCCACACAGAATGTAATTACCTGTACTCGATGGCGTGGGGTGCCTCTCATCGACGGGAAACCGCCCACCCTCAGATGGCAGGGGTGCCATCAGCCAAAAAACACAGGACGCTAGCAGAGCACGGAGAACCCTGGATGAGGCGTCCAGGTGAGGTAGCCACCTCGCAGGCTGCATCCCTGAGGACAGGGATGGGTCGTTTGCGAGGCCAGGGCGTACACATAGCCCGCTAAATGCTCAATGGTGGGCTGGGATTCCATTATTCCCTCTGTCCTGGAAAACCAGGACGACCAGTCCGACTCCCAGCTCCGCAAACACCGTCTTCATCCGAAGATCTGACTAACGCTGACAAAAGAAACAGCTAGTAGTGCAAAGAAAAAAACACATTTGCAGCAAATAAAATCATAAAAAAGAAGAAAGGCTGAGACTTGAGCCCCAGCACAGGGAATCCTATCTTACACCTTAACTAGGCAGAAGACAAACCGAGTTGGGATGGCTGATTGCAGGGGGGTATTGGACCAGTGGGACAGCCCCCATAGGAGTGTCTATGTAAATGCTTTGTTTTTTAACAAGTCTTATGCCTAGCTACTCCTGTGGAGATGAAGTCAATACCCATTGGTGAAGACTGTATGAGTGGGCGGCGACTGTCGGAGGACGTAAGAGAAACGCTGTTTCTATATGTAGTGTATAAATATATCTGTGCATTACATAGGCAGACACTGCTTCTCAGAGTGGCCCATTCTCACCTAAGTGTTTAATGGAGATCATGCATGTACACAGGTTAGTCAATGTTCTAATTGGTGCTATTTCACACCCATGCAATGGGTTGCCTGTTTGATGCAACAATGCACATTATAAGACTAACTGATGACAGGTCGTTAAAAAGCATGATTGTTCTTGACACATATATAAAAACGCATGAAAAATATGCACATACAGGTTTAAATCCAGCCTTGTCCTACAACTATATTCAGGGTCATTGTGATGGAAAGCTTGCTTTGTTGCGCCTTGCAGGAAGGCAACGCATTCATTAGGAATTGGCTGGCAATGCACGGCAAAAAAACACAAGTAAAAAAAATTAGACCTGACCTGATTTTTTTTAAAATATAGCACAACATAATGCAGAACATGTGTACAGTGGTGCCCTGAAGTGAAGCTAAGTTGCCTAACACTATAGTGTGCTAGGGTTTCAAAATAAATGGCACTGCAACATGGCAAATCTCTTTGCAACTGAGGATCTAACTCTTTGTTGCCCATCATCTCATTAGAAGAACATTAAATTGTAATGTTTCCAAAGAGAATACTGAGAAGTAGTAGTTAAATCTTGCAGCAGAAAAGTGATTTGCTCGCCAGTGTAGCCCCAGCCATACTGTTCCTCAGTCCAGACTGAATGAAAACAACATCTCAAGAGGCGTTCATCTGACATATGAACAAACATGAAAGTCCCACCAAAGCCGGCCACAATCATTTAGTGGTACTATTGTAAGGCTGAACAAATGTTAAACTATTACCAGTGACACACAAAAAATACATATCGAAAACCCACATAAAATTTCTAAGAAAGTTAAGCGTCTTGCAGTGTGTGATATTAATGTACAATTTGTCAAATGGGGAAATCAGGGACAATGCTAGGAAAAAATTGAATTAACCTGAAAGTGTCTCTAAAAACATGGCACTACCTGCATGGGGTTTGTATGTTCTCCTTGTGCCTACATAGGTTTCCTCCAGGTGCTCTGGTTTCCTCCCACACTCCAAAAACATTCTGGTAGGTTAATTGGCTTCTGTCGAAATTAGCCCTAGTATGTGTATGCATGCATGTGAGTTAGGGACCTTAGATTGTAAGTTTCTTGAGGACAGACTGTTGTGAATGTACAATATATATGTAAAGTGCTGCATAAATTGTCGGGACTATATAAATATCTGTAATGAATAAATAATACAAATGCTCAAGATGGTGGGCAGCTGTATGGAGCAAGAGCTGTATTACCATCACATGTCCAGAGAGAGCGCCGGAGTACATCCTCTTGTCAGGGTGAAAGGGGTTGCTCCATCAGGTTCCTTTACATCTTATTTAAGTTTTTGGTTGTTTTCTTCCATTCTAATTTCTTCCCAGTAGAATGTATAAATAAAGCAGGTAGTGACCAACTTATATATTAAGCTTTCTGTCACTTCGAAGGGAAGTCAGAGAGCTGAAACTTGGCCAGGTCACAGCTCACCTGCGAGTTCCCTTATGTCATGCACTGCCCTCCAGAGTCACCACTGGACCACCTCAAATAAGTCACCGCTTTTTTTGCTCACAAAGGGACTGAGCATATGTAATGGAAAGAAGATCAAACCTGCATCTCTATCCGGCTTCGGCACAAAAGGACAGCAAATGAGCAACCTACTTCATTTCATTCAGATGAAGACAAGAGGAGTCCCCATTAAAATCTTTTACATCCCTGACAGGTCCACTGCCTCTGTGGCATTTCTGGCCAGCCTCAGGTGTCCTCCGTCACTGCTAATGCTCTCCAGGCACATATGGCCAAGCGTGACAGGAGTGAACGGTCTTATTGGCTTGGTCTTTTTAATCACTTAAGCCCGTGTATGAGAAAAAGACAGTTTGGCAATGCTCAGCATCCACTGAGATATAAAAATAAATTCTCAGAACTACACCAACTAAAATGGTCACCCAGGACACAATTGACATTTGTAAAACCCAGACAGTTTCTTACATCAAACTGAGACTCTATTGGTGAGAATTCTAGGATCAGCATATCTAACGTAACCATTATGAGGAGTTCCCACCATTCCTGACAGATTTGGTATGTTTTTCTATATTACGAAAACTTTAACAAAAAGGTATACCCGCTTTGCAGGAAAAGGAGTGATCAAGCATTACAGCATAAAATCTCAGCATTTAGCCACCCCCCCCCCCCCAAAAAAAAAAAAAAAAAAAAAGAGAAAAGGGGCAGCATATGACTTCTCTGCCTAGATATCACTTTTTGATGGAGAAATAATCAAAAATATAGCATAAACAGCGCTCTGCCAGTCTAATACTGATAAAAACAGCCCAAACAGCATCCATTGCCTCTAGTGAGATGAGGGGTGCCCTCTGAGTTTGGGCAACTCTATATTCTAGGTGAAGGGTACCTCTAAGCAACCTTTTTAACATGGACATGAACCCTTGAAATAACTTTCTGATCTCAGGGAACCCCTCCTAATAATTACTATATTTACAGTTAATGGTATACAGGTATTAGTGGTATGATCACTGGGAAGGATGCTGATTATATTTGTTGTCATTGGAAAGAATCCCCACTGAAAGATAGCCAAAAAAAGATCAATGCTGTCAGTGGTTACTTATCTAAGGGGCAGTAATTGCTCAAGGAACCCAAATCAACTTCTGGGGGAAGTCCACCATTCCAAGGAACCTTGGTTGATAAAGACTGCCCTAATGGTTCCTATAGACAGAAGAGAACTGTGGAAGTGTTGTATGTTGGTAGATGTTTGCAATATGTGATAACAGCTAGTTCCAGGAGGCAAAATGATTCTTCAGGATAGATGTCCCCAGCCAACTGGTTTCTTTTCATTCAGAAATAGGTTGGCATTTAATTATGGTATGCACATTGCCCACTGTGAGTACACTTACACATACAGTAGTCTTCGTAAAAAAGAATGTTCAGTGGTTGGACCATGCATGTATAGCCAGCCACAATATAGAGTCTGGCAACACCTGGATAAAGAATATTGCTGCTGATGCTGCGCTGTAAGTCTTTGCTCAGTAGCTGCATTATTCGTTTTGAGCTAATCAATGCATCATAAAAGATCAATTATTTACAACTTGTCGTTGGCATCTGAGTGGCCTGGCAGCGCACTGAAGAATTATTACGCTTCTGAGCGGCAACTATATGGTGCCAGCATCTGGACGGAGAGCAGCAGGTGCAGATCAGCTGGTGTCTCCCTGTTGCTTAATATAGCGTAATCTCTTTACCTCCGGGGGGAGGAGAAGAAGAAGGGGATTTAGATAATCTTTCCGCCGGATCCCCCTCCTCTCTGGGCAGAGGGGTAGTTGGCAGGTCCATTAACCCTATCGCTTGCCAGCTAAGGTTTTTGCTAAGAGTTAATCAAACAGTATCTGTCATTAATAGTTCCATGAAGAAGCCATTCTGTTCACTACTAACATATCAATTCAGTTGGGGTAAACTATTTCCACTGTCTTGTTGTTGGACCCTAGCAATCAGGCACATTCTATCAAGTATTGTTATTTAATGAAAACTATTATATACAATATATAATATAATAATAAGATACCATTTATCCTTTTTGGCAGACTGGGGGAAGAAGTCTTTTGTGTTTTACTTGTATGATGTGAAGGACATTGGGAAGCAGTAGAAGCATTTCTGTTCTGTACCAGTTCCCATAGTTACTGTAGTGTAATGACCGTGGAGCCAGAAACTTTGTCTGACATTTAATTTGCTTCCTCTCTAGAGAAACTATGGGGAGACCACATGTGTCTACCTCATTCAATGTCTGAATTAGAGGGTGCAGCATCAGGGAGTCACCACCATGGCAAAAGAGGGTAGAACCAGACCAAAGAATACAGATGCTTGTTGTTTAGTTGTGATGCAATACTCCTGCAAGGTGGTTCAGGATGAAGATGAGATAATGTTTGCCAGCACATCATGCAGGAAAGCTTTTTAGTGCTCAACAAATTTTAAAGTCGAATCCCAGCGTGGGCAGAAAATATAGAATATGACTATCTAGCATGGGTAATAAATAAAAAAGTAGCTCTGGCCAACTTATCTGTGGTGCTGTCCCATGCAAACTCACCCGCTCATTGAATCAGCACTAGTTCTCTTTTAGGCTGGATGATGCCCAGCCTTCCTGTGAGCCTAGGGGTTTGTCAAGGCTTTACCCAGCACCCTGAACCCACAGTAAAATGTTGTAGAGAGATCTGCCCACCTCTGGAGAAGGAAGGGGCTGAAGAGGAGCAGTGATGAATAGACCAAAGATACCATAAAAAAAAAGGCACGTACTCTTTAAAGCAGGCATGTCCAACCTGGAGCCCGAGGGCCGCATGCGGCCCGGAACCTCAGGCAATGCGGCCCATTGTCCTCTGATAATTTTTTTTTTGCTGGGGAGGAAGGAAGTCAGGTCGGGGGCATGGCCACAGCAGCTTCCAACTAACGGTAGGCAGAGGCTGCCTCAGAGGGGGAAAGGGGAGCATGTGCAGTGTTTCTGACTCCTCCCACTATGACCACTTCAAATCACTGAAGTGGTCATGGTGGTTAGAGTGTTCCTTTATTATCACTCAGAAGAAGTAAACCTCTGTATACTGATTCCATTTCATTTGATCATCCTCTAGTTGTGTTAAATTAGTGCGGGGGGCGCGGCGGCGCGAGAAGGGGCGCGGCGGCATTTTAACTATAGTATATATTTAATATGCGGCCCGAGAAAATTTCTCTACACTCAATGGGGCCCAGAGAAGCCAAAAGGTTGGACACCCATGCTTTAAAGGGTTAGGGAGCTCCAAAGAGGAAGGGGTGGGATATCAAGCCCAGAGATAGGCATTGAGTTAAAAAAAACAGCAGTTTCTTAGTCTCTTGTAATACAGCAGCCATCTCTAGAAGTCCCCTGGAACAAGACAGCAGTCTTTTCCTTGTAAAATGTATATTTCTAGCATGAAAGTCCATTGTATCATGCAGCAGTTGTTTTTTTGCATGGCAACATTTTTCTAACAGTCAACTTTAACATGTATGTAATTAGACTACTTTTTGTTTTCCAGTTTCAGTATACCATTGTCTAGTGCTTGGGGCTCTCTCATAACTATATGCTGATGCACTTTATATTAAGAGATTTAAACTTATTTGTTTTTTTATTATTTATTTATTGTGTGTCATCATTATTCATCTTTTTACTAATATTGGAGATTTTATTCACTGATCCTTTTACGCTACTATTTTGTTCACTATATGAAGTTGTCTGACTATCCATATACCCCAATTTGGTCTGGATTTCAGCTTTTATTATCCTTACATCATCTTCTGCTTCCATGTATAGGGACAATCAGACAAGGTTCAGCTTGTGAACTGTACTTTTCTTTTCTTAGTATGTAACAATCTCTTGTAACAGAAGAAATCTCTATCCTATCATGCATCTCTGTGTAAAATAAGTCTCTTGAAACATACAGCAGTCTAGCAATGCAGCAGCTTTTTCTTGTAACATAACTCTCTAGTTATCTTTAATATGGCAGTTTTTTGTACTACTTTAATGACATTTCAGGTTCAAGTGGGTACAAAAGCAGACTGAGGAACCCCACAAAAAAACACTTACCAGACCCATTTTTTATAATTTCTCCTATTAGGAATGTGAAAATGTCTTTACTGATGCCCCAACAAATCACTGGGCAGAAAATAACACGGCTTCATGCAATCCAGCTGTATACCATTGAAAGACAGCATCTCCAAGGGAAGCAACTATTATCCTTATAAAAATTGCCCAAACAATCTTGTTTAGCTTCATATTTTTACCAATTCATATCCACACCAACATCCACTGTAACTGTATGCCATACAAAGCTAATGGTATGCTTTCTAAATGATTAAGGCAGGAAACCCTACAGGTGAGACTCTTTAGAGGACAATCAAAACTGAACGTAACCCGGTCTGGAAGGTTTTTTCCCAGTGACACCCCAACATCTGTCAATAAATCTGTATTGTCTAAGCTTCTCACAGACTTCCACTAAAATAAAGACAGTCAATTACATCTATTCTACTTGAAGGATTCCACATGATGACATTAACAAGTATTGTTTTCAGACACTCACCTGAGGATTGCCGGTGCCATATCCAAGGCCAGGCGTGGAGGAGAGGGACATTGATGGGCCCAGAGGTGAGCTGATAACGGAATACGGTGGGCCCATTCCATTGATAGATGAACTAAGGGGTGAGTGAAGTTGAGTGGGTGATCCCAGTGACGGGCTGATCCCAGAGCCGCTTAAGGATGGATGGAGCAGAGGCGCGGTCATAGAACCACGAATACCTGGAGAGTTCAAGGCCGCGGAATTGACCTGGGTGGAGAAATCTGCAGAAACAAATGGGAAAATGTAATTAAAAATAAATAAGTCAAAGTGGGGAAAGAAAAAAAATAAACATTAAAAAGAGACATTACGATGGTGGTCATGTTGTCCAGTAGTAATGTTCAGTCACTTAAATTAAATTAAAAGGAACCCATGACGTCACCACAACCATTCTGATGTCTCTAATATACTGTAATTACCGGTCAGTAACCTCAGCTGGAGCTACTGATATACTGCTGAAAGATTTACCTACCAAATCACAAAGAACCACTGGGGCACTGGCTAAACAGCACCTTGTGCTTTGATGTCATCATCAGTTTTTAATGAATCTTTAGGCTGAACATACAACCTATAAACAGTATCCCCAATCACCCAGTAAGCAGATCTAAGACAGGGAAAAGCTTTTACATATGCCAGACCCAACACTGATTCCATACAATCCACCATGACAGTGGCGTGAAATCCCTGGATGAAATATGAATGACATCAGTGCTCGTCCTGCCTATTCTCATTCAACATGTCGCCCTTTTATGTTTTCTGACAACATTTCCTACTTTCCTGCACAGATGACATCAGTGGGGTCACAGTGGCTGACAGCGGGGAAGGATTAGGGGCCCTGACCCCTTGGGGTGGGGGGGGGGGGTTACAGCTGGGTTCCATTCAATGCCTCACCATATTGCTATGCTGTGCTGACTTTTCTTCCATCGCTGTAAAGTATATTATCTGCACACAGAACCTGGCATGATTGCCTAAACACCTATTTGCGGTTTTCTGGAGCTTACTTTTATACTGTTACATATTTTTTACACCTTGCCCCTTTCATCATTTTCCCTCCTGTATTCTCTGAGATGCACTTTTAAAGGTTTTTCTTACAAAATGCATTTCTTCAATCCAACAAAACCAATTCAGGTTTACCTATCCTTGCACACGTAAGTGTTTCGGTTCTATTAAGGTTGAATGGCACCCAACGCACTAAGGCAAAGCAACACAATGTGCTGCATCACAATCTTGTGGCACTTAGGATTTTTTGACTTTTTGGTACAACTTTTAATTCAACGCGTATTAACAGGTGACATATCACCCGTTAACACATGTGCATTACCTTGCAGCGTGCACCCTGTTCAGGGAAAAATTTTGAAAAGTACCTATAGACACCTATATTAAATACATTGTGTTACATTTCTATCTCTCCATGTACATTGGCTGAAATTTGTCAAACAATGGAAGCGCCTGCACTGGCTTATGGAATGAGAGAGGGGTGAACAGTGGGAGTGTGTGTCACAATTGTTATCTGCAGCTCTAAAAGTCACATGCTTTAGATAGAGGGGAGGTTTCTTTAGACAGCACACCCATTTTTGGCAAAGACTATTAAAAAGAAAAAAAAAAATGGAAATAACTGCAAGCTTCAAAAATGAAGTCCCATTTTCAAGGATAAAATGGTTGCATCCCATGGACATCAATAGGGAAGTGGCTGCAAACAACAGAAGATTTAAGCTTCAGCTCTGGAAGATTTTACCCCCTTAATGACCAGGCCATTTTTTGCAAATCGGAACTGCGCTTTTTTTTTTAACAGACAATTGCGCAGTCGAGCGACGCTGTACCCAAATACAAGTGAGGTCCTTTTTTTCCCCATAAATAGAGCTTTCTTTTGGTGGTATTTGATCACCTCTGTGGTTTTTAGATTTTATGCTATAATCAATAAAAGAGCGACAATTTTGAAAAAAACACAATATTTTTTACTTTCTGCTATAAAACATTCCCAATTAAAAGAAAATTTTAAAAATCTAATTTTTTTTATCAGTTTAGTCCAGTTTGTATTCTGCTCCATATTTTTGGTAAAAAAAAAAAAAAAATCACAAAAAGCGTATTTTAATTGGTTTGCGCAAAGGTTATCGAGTTTACAAGCTATGGGATAGATTTTTGGACTTTATTTTTTGTTTTGTTTTTATTAGTAATGGCGGCGATCAGCGATTTTTAGTGGGACTGCGACATTTCAGCGGACAGATCGGACCCCTGACATTTTTGACACTTTTTGGGGACCAGTGACATTAATACAGTAATCAGTGCTAAATAATATGCACAGTTACTGTATGAATGACACTGGCAGGGAAGGGGTTAATACTGGGGTGATTAAAGGGTTAAATGTATGCCTGAATATGCTTACTAACTGTGAGGGGGGGTCTCTGTGACAGGCACACAGAGATTGGTGTTTCAGCTTAGCTGAGACACATGATCTCACTGTGCCTGTCTGACAGAAGAGCCGCCTTCTTTGTTTACATAGACAGGCGGTTCTCCTGTCAGTTTCTCTGAAGATCACGGGAGGCCGGTGGCGATCGAGCCCGCTCCTCCTGCGGTCTGGCTCCCGCTGTGTCTAAACGCACGCACGCCGCTGAGACCACATAATCATATAGATCTACGTGATAATGCTCAGCCGAGCCGCCCTGCCACAGTAAATCTACGTGGGGCTGTCGGCAAGTGGTTAAGCTGGCTAAAAATTTTTTTTTTTTTTTTCATTCAGCCCAAAACAGATTCCTCTATCTATTCAAAGAAGAAATCTTCCCTGCTGGGACATTGCATTCTAAGGTCTCATGCACACTGCTGCTGTTAAACATATGTTTTTATGAGTTTAGGTGGTCTTTTTTTTTTTTCTGCCCTCAAAGTGGAGTTCCAACCAAAAGTGGAACTTCCACTCATCTGCTTCCTCCCCCATCCCCCCCCCCCCCCTCTGATGCCTCAGGGGGGAGGGGGGGGGACAGATACCGTTTTTTGACAGGTACCCTTCCACACTTCCAGGAGACAGCCCTGCGGCGTGTCCCTTGGTAGTTCGGCCCCCCTCCTCTTTCCCCGCTGCCGGGCCAATTAGAAAGTGCAGTGCACTTTGCGTATTCGCAGTAGCAAACCGGCTGTGAAGCCGAAAGGCTTCACTGCCGGTTTCCCTTAGAACGGCGGCAGCAACCAGCAGCCGTTCTGAATGTGGGGTGCTGACATCATGGGCTCCCAGGGAAGGTAAGTGACTATATATTACAAGTCAGCAGCTACAGTATTTGTAGCTGCTGACTTTTATTTATTTTTTTCCCCAGCTGGAACACCTCTTTAAACTCCCTTCTATGTTTTTTTTTGCAGTTTAGTAGCAGGAGAGTTTAGAGGATGTTTTCTGAACGCCCTAAAATCACATTCAGGAGAGGCAATTTTGACCACAAAAACTGCTGAACGCTGTTAAACGCGCATAAACATGCCTAAACGCCAGTTGCGTTTAGCACTTCAGCATTATTTATTTAAATAGCCAGGAAAAATTAAAATATTGCCCAATTAAATAAACGCCCAAACGCCAAACTAAACTCTGCTAAACTCACCTAAAGGTCCCTTTCACACTTGTACGAAAAGTCACGCGACGAAGCAATGGCTGTGTGATCTTGAGGTCTATGAACCCCAAGTTGCATCAAAGTCAGACAACAGTAGTGCATATCTCACAGATATAAATGGTACTCATTGGAAATCATGGGGTACAAATTGTCATGCGACTTTGCAGTTAGTTCCAAGTCGCAGGACAAGTTGCCAAACTGTATTGAAAAATCGCAGCTTAGGTGAGTTTGTAACACTTATTTTCTCCTGTCGGGTTTACAAGAAACCAGTGTGCATGAGGCCTAACAGTGGCACTTGCCTCTATCAGATTACTCTGATTAGTGTCTGCAAAATTTTCAACATGTCCCGTTGACAGAAGTAAGTTCAACTTCTACACCATATACTATGTATTTTCAAACTTCTGATATTAAAAGGGCTTAGAGACTTGGACTGAACATGGACTCATCTACATTTGGACTCTGAATGGTCAGATAATTTAAATGATGTTCTATGTGTATCACTCTCCCCAAAACAAAAACCTATTCAACTCAACATACACAAATCCTACCACATTCTAGCATCAAAAACATTTTCGCTGGCATAGGAGGGAGATTACTTTATGTATGAGATGTGAAGCAGAGACAGGCACTTTATTACATATGCTGTGGAAATGCCCCGATTTCTTTGTAGGTATTGGAAAAAAAATCCTGGATACTATCAACAAAGTTTTCTCCACCAACATGCCTAGTGACTCAAGAATTTGTGTTAGGGGATTGTTGGAGGAGTAGAAATATATGCCACATATATGCACAGCCATCCTTCGACTATTATTTCTAGCACGCATACCTATAGAACAAAATGGATCTCCCCCCTCCCCTCCAACGTACGTAATGCAAGTAAAACTGGTATATCAACATAAGAGTTGCACCAATACATTTCTAAAAATATGAGACAGTAGGCTGGACACTCCAGGCCTACCACCTACCCAGCTGATCTTAGACAGACGTTTAGGTTAGGGGAATTATAAGCAATTCCTTGGAAAATCCCAGATATACTGAACACACAGTGAGCATAAGAAAAGGAAGAAAAATGCACACATACGATTTAGCTAGTTCTCTTACGAAACTGCTATATTTTCATTAGTCACAGATAAAACAAACACATTCAGGCTCGGTTCACACTATTGCGATGCGGGAAGGCTGCGAATTCGCAGCCTGTTCCCGCATCGCACACGCACCCCCGGCAGTTCACACTGCCATATGCGATCCGCTGGGGGTGTCAATGTAATCTTAACGACACCCCCAGTTTGATCGCATATCGCAGTGCGATCGTGCAGTTCGCACAGGATCGGATCGCACAAGTGTGAACCGCTGTGTGATCCGATCCTGATGCGGCAGCAAAAATGCCTCCTGTGCGTCTTTGCTGCGGGTGCGGTGCGAATTTAGCCATACAAACTGTATGGCTAAACTCGCACCGCACAGCTGATCGCATGTCATGTCGGAGCAGTGCGCTCCGACATGACATGCGAACCCGGCACACGCAGAAGTGTGAACCGGCTCTCAAAGTTTATCTCTGACCCTTTGGGTGGGTTTTGGAGAAGGAAACATATTCCAGTAAAAACTGCTTTTGGCCAAATAGTATTGAGAGATAAAATATATTTATTTGTGAAGAAATGTTTTGTATCCTGCTAGCATGATCACTTCTACAAGATTTTATTTTCTTTAGGCCCCTTTCACACTTATGCAACGCGATTTTGTTGCGATTTTGAGCAATGGCTCAGGGCTATATACCTCAAAACGCATCAAAATTGTGCCAAAGTAGTGCAGGAACTACTTTGTAGTCGGTGCGACTTCAAAACGCACTGATACGAATGGGGATCATTGAAAATAATGGAAAACGACTTGTCATGCGATTTTGCAGTCCAAAATCGCGGGACAAGTCGCACTAGTGTGAAAGGGGCCTAACTCACAGTTTTAAGCTTATTATTGTGGTGTTGTACAAGATTTATAGCATATATATATATATATAATCTCACAAAAGTGAGTACACCCCTCTCATTTTAGTAAATTAATTAGTGTAGCTTTTCATGTGACAAAACTGAAGAAATTACACTTTGCTACAATGTAAAGTAGTGAGTGCACAGTTTGTATAAGTGCCCGTCCACACTGATCCGACCTGTTGCCTGACAAGTAGCTTCCAATGCTGTACAATGGAACCGTTCTAGTCGGAGCGACTTGCATTGACTTCCATTATGAGAAGTCGTTGCAAGCCGTGCCGAAGTCGCGGTGCACGGGCGACTTCATTAGTCGCCCGAAGTCGGGGCAACTTCGATTCGGATCAGTGTGAACCGACACTCATAGTGTAAATTTTCTGTCCCCTCAAAATAACGCAACACACAGCCATTAATGTCTAAACCGCTGCCAACAAAAGTGAGTACACCCATAAATTAAAATATCCAAATTGGGCCAAATTAGCTAAATTAACAGGTGTTGCTTAGTATTTGCACTCAACTCCTTTGGTCGACCATAATGAGGCCTGTTCTGAGTGGAACCTGTCCTTTTAAACCGCTGTATGGTCTTGGCCACCGTGCTGCAGATCAGTTTCAGGGTCTTGGCAATCTTCTTCTAGCCTAGACCATCTTTATGTAGAACAACAATTTTTTTTTTAAGATCCTCAGAGAGTTCTTTGCCATGAGGTGCCCTGTTGAACTTCCAGTGACCAGTATGAGAGAGAGCGATAACACCAAATTTAACACATCTGCTCCCCATTCACACCCGAGACCTTGTAACACAAGGGAAAATGGCTAATTGGGCCCAATTTAGACATTTTCACTAAGGGTTGTACTCACTTTTGTTGCCAACGGTTTAGACATTAATGGCTGTGTGTTAAGTTATTTGAGGACCTACTTTTCTGTAATTTCATTGCAACTTGCATTGACTTTTGGTACATGAAGTTGCAAGCAGCAATGAAATTGCACATCCAAATTGCACTGATCTGCGGCTTTGAAATTGGGCTTAGGTAGCGTGATTTCAAAGCTGCATTGGTGTTTACCAGGGCTCAGCGCTCATTCACACAGGCAGAAAAAATGCTACTTATAGATGCAGCAGATTGCTTTGTATGCATCTAAACGCAGAATTATAGTAATCAATGAGCCTGTACACACAGCTGCGTCTACATACAAAAATGTGCGCAGTGTTTAGCCATGCACAAAAAAAAAAAAATAGGACACAGCCGCAGATTTTACAGGCATAAATCTGCAGATTTTATGCGGGTTAACAAGTTATTTAGGCGCATATTTTACACAGGATCCTCTAGCTTTGCCAGCAAATAACCTTCCATGTAGAAAAAAGCTGGGGAGGCCACACATTGACTGAAATTTGTTAGTAAAATGAAAACGGTCCTAAAGGCTTAGGCCTGATTCACACCTTTGCAGTTTGCTTTCAATCCGATTCTGCAGTGCTTTTGCACACACAAATTTTGAGGTGTCTTTCACACTTTTTTTTTTTATGCTTTTTTTTTGGACAATTTGTTGTCGAGCAGATTAAAAAAAAGCGTAACACACTACATGCTTTCTGCAGCGTCTCCATTGAAGTCTATTGAATCAAAACATGCATTGTTTTGCATTTAAAAAAAGTCCCTGACCCTTTCCAAAAACGCAGCGGGTAAAAAAAAAAAAAAAAAAAGCATAGATGTGAACGTGTCCAATAGGAAACCATTTAAATGAATTGAAGCGGCAGGTGTGAACCAGGCCTTGAAGAGGAGTTCCAGCCTTTAAAAAAAAAAAAAAAAAAAAAAATGTAAAAGTCAACAGCTACAAATACTGTGGCTGCTGACTTTTATTATCCAGTAAACACACTTACCAGAGGATTCGTCCATCAGCTCCGAGTGCAGGTGCCGGCATCTGTAGTAAGGGAAACAGGAAGTAAAGCCTTGCAGCCTGTATCCAATTGCTCATGCGCGAGTTGCGCTGCACCTTCTGAATGTTCCCACTGTCTTCTGGGACTTGTATGTCTCCCAGAAGGCAGCAGGGGAAAGGAGGAGGGGCCAGAAATATTGTGGATCGTTGCACAACGATATGAGCGATCTTACCCAGAAGTGGGAGCAGGTACCTGGTTTTGATAGGTATTCGCTCCCCCCTTTCCCGAAAGGTGCCAAATGTGGCAGCAGAGTGCGGGAGGAATCAAACAAGCGGAGCTTCTACTTTTGAGTGGAGCTCCACTTTAAGTTTTTTTTCACCTTAATGCATTCTATGCAGAAGTGTCCATTGCGGCGTCTGTGCTACTTTCCCAGTGCAAATATTAAAGTAGCATATATGTCATCGCAGGGAAATAAAAATAAAATAAGGCAGGAAATAGGATATCCTCGTATTGTGAAACTGCCATCGTATATACATAAACATCGCCAGAGCCTGACAGTGAAAGCGAAAATGAGGAATGATTTATTTTCATCGCTGAGAAACCTATGGGATTGAGGAAGTATAATTAGACAGGTAATGGGCAAAAAGGAACCAAAAATCCTCCACTAAACCAGTGTGAAGCACAGAAATACAGACAGTATCTGAAAGTCTCACTTCCATCGCAATCCAAAAAAAAGGATAATGGAGAAAGCCGTGTAAATCAGTCTTTTTTGCCTCTGGCCAACTGTACATTTAACTAGATTGTATCTGTGCCGGTTTACAGCACAGATACAGACTAAAATTATAGACGTATTTATTCCAAACTGCATACAGCTGTTTCAAGCTTACTGGCCATCATCCGTGTAGTGTATGGAAACCAAGGCATCTATAAAGGAGGGTTTGGGGATAGATAGATAGATAGATAGATAGATAGATAGATAGATAGATAGATAGATAGATAGATAGATAGATAGATAGATAGATAGATAGATAGATAGATAGATAGATACTTTACTGTACATAAACCACATAACTTTACCACCGTCTGGGCATCTGTTGCTTTCACAAATGTGTTTCTTATTCCAATGCGTCAAAGTGCCAAAAGAAGATGACTAATGACCTCAACTTCCGATGTCTGATAAACTACAACTTCTCTAATCCCCACACACACGCACACACTATCTGATTATGTGGGTGGACTACAGCAGCAGGTGAAGTAGTTGGCAGCCCATGTGTGCCAGTAGTTGTGTATGGTAGATAGAAAATCAGTCACTACTCTGCTAGGCAGGTAGGACCTCCTGTTTTTGCAAGTGATCACTGTAATGGGCCATACATACCATACAATTGTCTTTAGTTTTGTTCCTTTAGATTTAGCAAAACCATATAATATGAGGTCAAATCGAAACACTTTCAATTCGTATACAATCAGGCAGGCCCTTGTACTACATAGTTGAAGGTAAATCTAAAGGAAATCTAACAACAAAAGTTGTAAAGTGTATTCGTATCCAGCTTAAGAGAGACAGAATTCCACCCATAGGAAAATAAAGCTGGATACACACTATACAACTTTTGTTGTAAGATTTCCTTTAGCTTTACCTTCAACTATGTAGTGCAAGGGCCTGCCTGATTGCATACAAATTGAAAGTGTTTCGATTTGACCTCATATTATATGGTTTTGGTAAATCTAAAGGAAAAAATCTAAAAGACAATTGTATAGTGTGCATGGCCCATAAGACTGAAATGCAAGCAAACTAACTGCAACTCAAACTGCCAAAATACCAGTTTAGATTTTTTACTGTGATTCACATAACACTGCCACACTGCACAGCCATAAAGTGACACCATTGCTTGCTAGTGCAGCTTTCTGTGACACATACCTGTTCAATGGGTGGAAGGTCATCTCTGTGCTTTTAAATATCCCGTCTATATAGGCACCATTAGTGGGAAAAAAAAAGAAATCGATTAAAAACCAAATTAATATATATATATTTTCTTTACTGGAATTTTGTAATAAGAGGTTGCAGGTCCAGGTCCACCCAGATGCAGAGTGCAAGCTCTGCTGGATATGACTGTACAGCATAAAACTGAACAGATTTTGCAATTTGAGTGCAGTTGCAGTGACTCCAATATACCATGAACGATTCTCTGATTTTACTCATCTACAGGTTCTCTTATGATATGAACATTATCTTTTTTTTTTTTTTTTTTTTTTACTGAAATCTCAAAAGGAAACATTGGCAACATTTCATAGCAAGTGAGAAAGTAGAAACAGTAGTTTTATGTAGGAAAGGACATGACGCCAATTTGAAGGGTATGTGGCAATGAGCAGGCAGATCAGAAAACAGGAAGTCTGCACAGAGACAGAGTTGTGAAAAGAATCGGTGAGTGGATGATTGGTCGAGGGACACAATCACCTAAGAATAAAGTAACACGTTACAGAGCAATTGCACACAAAGCCAAACCAATCGACAACCTGCTAATGCTTTCCAGCAAGCTTTGCAGCTGTGTCACAATTAGGCAGACTTGTATAAAGTACTCAAAATTTCTACTTGAGTAAATGTACAAGTGCTCGATCAAAAAGTTACTTAAGTAGAAGTGGAAGTGCTCGCAGAAAAAGTTACTTAAGTGGAAGTACTAAAGTATTCAACATTTTTTTTACTTAAGTATTGCAAGTAGTTTTTTCAAAAAAATTGCTACTTAAGTACTAAAAGTAAAAAGTACCAGTAGTTTTGAAAAAAAATTCTACTTAAGTACTGAAAGTAGAAGTAGAAGTACTGTGTTATGTAGTTATTAAAGGAAGAAGTCAAAAGTTTGAACATCATATTGTTTTTTATTATTTCAAATTATTTATTCAAATGATTAACCTAAAGGACAATCACAATTCCTTAGGCTGTAACTTTTTGTAAACAAAAAACAGATAAAGTATGTCCCTCCCTTCCCCTTTTAAAGCATCCCTCCTTCTCTTCCCTGCCTGTTTTTTTTCTCCACAGCTTATTGGTGCGCAAAATCATATATAAACCAATGTGATATACAACAATATATTCCAATAATGAAATAAAGGAAGAGTGTATGAAATCTAAGTCAATAAAAAGTTCAAAATATTGTGAATCTTCAAATATATATACTGTATGTGACAAAACAAGATGAATATAATTTCATATCTGCTGTTAATGGGAAAGAACCTCCCAACCAGGGCCGGCCTTAGGTGTTCAAGCGCCCTGTGCGAGCTGATCCTGTGGCGCCCCCACCAGCGCCCTGCACATTTTTTCTTGCACTTCATTTGACTTTTCTTTTTTATGATCACTACAAACTTAGCCCCCCTTACATTAGAGACCCCCCTTACATCAGAGACCCCCCAACGGAGCCCCCTTACAACAGAAACCCCCCCGCAGAGGCCCCACTTACATCAGAGACCCCCCACACAGAGCACCCTTACAGCAGAGACCCCCCAGCCCCCACAAAGAGCCCCCTTTACATCAGAGACCCCCCACACAGAGCCCCCTTACTTTAGAGACCCCCATACAGAGCCCCCTTTACATCAGAGACCCCCCACACACACACAGCTCCCCTTACATCAGAGACCCCCCCACAGAGCCCCCTTACATCAGAGCCCCCCACACAAAGCCCCCCTTACATCAGAGACCCCAACACAGAGCCCCCTTACATCAGAGACCATCCCCACACAAAGCCCCCTTACTTTAGAGACCCCTCACACAAAGCCCCCCTTACATCAGAGACCCCAACACAGAGCCCCCTTACATCAGAGACCATCCCCACAGAGCCCCCCTTACATCAGAGCCCCCCACAGAGCTCCCCTTACATCAGAGCCCCTCCACACAGAGCTCCCCTTACATCAGAGCCCCTCCACACAGAGCTCCCCTTACATCAGAGCCCCCCACATCAGAGCCCTCCCACACAGAGTCCCCCTTACATCAGAGACCCCCCCACACAGAGCCCCCTTACATCAGAGACCCCCACACATCAGAGACCCCCCACACAGAGACCCCTTACATCAGAGACCCCCTCACAGAGCCCCCTTACACCAGAGACCCCCCACACAGAGCCCCCTTACATCAAAGACCCCCCACACAGCGCCCCCTTACATAAGAGCCCCCTTACATCAAAGACCCCCCACACAAAGCCCCCTTTACATCAGAGACCCCCCCACACAGAGCCCCCCTTACATCAGAGACCCCCCACACAAAGCCCCCTTACTTTAGAGACCCCTCACACAAAGCCCCCCTTACATCCAGAGACCCCAACACAGAGCCCCCTTACATCAGAGACCATCCCTACAGAGCCCCCTTACATCAGAGCCCCCCCCATAGAGCCCCGCACAGAGCTCTCCCTACATCAGAGCCCCTCCACACAGAGCTCCCCTTACATCAGAGCCCTCCCACACAGAGACCCCTTACATCAGAGACCCCCTCACAGAGCCCCCTTACACCAGAGACCCCCCACACAGAGCCCCCTTACATCAAAGACCCCCCACACAGCGCCCCCTTACATAAGAGCCCCCTTACATCAAAGACCCCCCACACAAAGCCCCCTTTACATCAGAGACCCCCCACACAGAGCCCCCCTTACATCAGAGACCCCCCACACAAAGCCCCCTTACTTTAGAGACCCCTCACACAAAGCCCCCCTTACATCCAGAGACCCCAACACAGAGCCCCCTTACATCAGAGACCATCCCTACAGAGCCCCCTTACATCAGAGCCCCCCCCATAGAGCCCCGCACAGAGCTCTCCCTACATCAGAGCCCCTCCACACAGAGCTCCCCTTACATCAGAGCCCTCCCACACAGAGCCCCCCTTACATCAGAGACCCCCCTTACATCAGAGACCCCCCACACAGAGCCCCCTTACATCAGAGACCGCCCACACAAAGCCCCCCCTTACATCAGAGACCCCCCATGTTTCCCTTAACCAAGATGGCCGCTAGTGCCTCGATCGCACTGTGCATGCGCACGTGCCTCTACTGCGTGGCCGCCGGAATCCCCACCTCCCAGCGCTGAGACGTCAGCGAATGGAGACAAGGAGGGGAGGAGCGGAGTGGCCGAAGGCCACCACACATGCAGAGAGCCGAGAGGCGCATGTGGGAGCACTCCACGCCGGCCCAGCGGAAGCCTGGAGCGGAACAACGCTACCCAAATGGCCAGAGACCAGGTACCCATAAAAAAAGGGGGGTATCTTTACCTTTGCCTTCCTATAGAAAAGGGGAGGGGAGGGGGGAAGGCAGAATAGGGAGGATAATTGAAAGAGTAGGAGAGAGCAGTAAGGAGGGAAACCAAACAAAAAAGAAAAAGGGAAAGGCAGAAAAGTAACGAGTACTTTTGCAGCACAAAAAAAAATATCGGAGTAGAAGTATCGAAATCATCGAAAAAATGTAGTGAAGTAAAAGTAGAAGTAGGAGAAAAAAATTCTACTCTAGGAAAGTACAGATACTGCATTTCGGTACTTAAGTACAGTACTTAAGTAGTTCTACTTCGTTACTATACATCTCTGCAATTAGGAAGCTCTATCAACTGCAGCCAGATTCTGCAGGCTTTTCCCAATGCATGTAAGCAAAACTGCAACATGTTACATCAGGGGCGCTCAAACTTTTGAAGAGTGAAAGCCACTTAAGTGATTTGGTAACCAGGCGCAGGCCACAATGGTTCTGAATTTTGAATTTTCTTACTTTGAAAAGCTTAATGAAGATTTTAAACAATCAGGATCATGGTTTTCTGTAGAACCAATCCCTGCTGGATGTTTACCCACTGTTACATCATTTGGGTGGGGTGCACTGAAAGCACACCAAACTCGCAGGATATAATGGAAGTCTATGGCTCAGTGCAGCTAACCTGCGGGAAAGACACAGGTGCACTGCGCAGCACCTGCGGATCAGCGTGAAAGCAGTCGAATAGTTAACTCTTTTATAAGTGCTAATATGCCCATTGCATGCGTTGTTTAATACACTGACCTTCTTTTCCTCTTGTAGCTGCTGCTGGCATTACTCTCTATGCTGCTAGAAAGGATTAGAGGTGGAATGCATTTGATATCACTACGACTGGTACAGGAGGCACTGCAGAGGAAGCATCTCTGGTTTGAGGTTTCTGGCCATATCAGAGGGCTCCACAGGCCACATGGTGAACACCTGTGTTACTAGAGATGGACGTGTTCGGGATCCCACCTGTCCGATCCCGCCAGGAAGCCTACACTGCATACGGCTAATCACAGGCAGTAAGACATTTCCCGATATGTGCAGCTGCAGAGCGGGAAATGTTTCATTGACTGCGATTAGCAGTGTCGGCTTCCTGGCGGGATAAGGCAGATGGGATCCAAACATGCCTAAGCCCATTCCTACATGTTACATTATCCTGTGCAACCTCCCACTCATACTCCAGTGTTTGTAGGCAGGGCTGCAGTTGACTCAGAAAGAGAACCAAGAAACCCCTTGGCTACACTCTCCCATACTCAAACTCAGAAGGTAAGCATGCCGGCAGGGTAGTCATGATGAAAATAACAGACACTCAGCAACCAAGCCGGGCCCCCTCTGGTCATCTACTGACAAACAATAAAGGATCAGCAGGAAGAATATTCCAAAGTAAGTTCAAATCAAACAGGGAGGTGGCCTAAAATGTACAGTTGGCGTTCTAAAAAAAAAAAAAATACATAATATTATAAAATATGATATTTCTAAACAAATAGTTGATGTCCACCTTTAAGTGCCCATTCACACTACCGCGACTTGTCAGCCTGACAAGTCGCGGCCCATGCAGTGCTACGGGAACCGTTCTAGTAGGAGCAACTCAAGTCGCTCCGACTTAGAAAGTAGTTCCTGTACTACTTTGGGGTGACATCGGAGCGACTAGCATTGACATTCATTATATGAAGTCCGTGCAAGTCGCGCCAAAGTCGCGGTGCACGCGACTTCACAGGTCGCCCCCAAAGTCGTGCCGCGGTAGTGTGAACCGGCACTAACATGTTACCAGAAAATCAGTCCTGCCATTCTGCCATTGGGGAAGAGTATTAGTCACCCTGTCATTGACATGAATCATTGGGTACATATCAGCATTACAAATCACATTACTTCAATTAAAAAAAAAAAAAGACAGTCTTCATGCTTTCCATAAATAAAACCAATCTGCAGCCCCCAAATTAAACTCTAGCCAGCATAGATCTCATGTTCTCTGGCTACCAGACATCAATAGAGAGGCCCCTTTCACAGATGCAGACCGTTTGTTGACGGATGAAAAACGGACATCAATGCATCTCTATTGAAACACAGATGTTCGTGCCGGTTCACATTTGTGCGATGCGGGAACACTGCGAATATACAGCGTGTTCCCGCATCGCATCCGCACCCCTGGCAGTTCACACTGCCATATGTGATACGCTGGGGGTGTCAATTAAAAGTTAACGACACCCCCAGATCGGATCGCATAACGCAGCACAATCTGAAAGTTCGCACAGAATCGGATCGCACTAGTGTGAACCACCATGTGATCCGATTCTGCTGCGGACCAAAAAAAGGGTCCTGTGCGTCTTTTAGTGTGATTGTGGTGCGAATTCTGTATGGCTGAAATTTGCACCGCACAGAGATCGCATGTAATTTTAGGAGCAGTGCGCTCTGAATTACATGTGATCGCACAAATGTGAACCGGCACTAAATGAATGATCATCTATTTATACCAGTCTACATCCGCATCCATCAACATCTGTTTTTTTTTTTTTAAATGGATCAACGCTCTATTTTTTTTCCGTTAAAAAAAAAAATGAACAGACAATTGGTCTGTTTTTGCATTGGTAGTGGATGTAAAAAAAACGAATGAAGAAACTGATAAACTTCATCCGTTTTTTCTTGTGATCTGATGAAGTGAACGGTCTGCATGTATGATGCAGTAAAATGAGAAAAATCAGCAAGACATCTTCATTGTTCACCACTACTAAGCAGATATTGCCTATGAAATGAGCAATAATGGCTGCTCTCTTGTACAAACATAACACTCTTAGATAAGATTTGCTTCTAAAAACAATTTCTTTTACTTTACATTACATTTCTCCTTTAACTGATGACAGTTGCCATGCATGGATTTCATCAGTCAGCAGCAACTTCCAATGTTATGAGATTTTCATCATCAGAAATAGACGTCTGAAATGCATCTCAGTTTACAGCCGAAGAAGATGACGCTTGGATGTGCGTCAAATGTTTGAGCAACCTCCGCTGGACATATGTGATGAGGGACCTCTAGCTGTGAGACGGGACACGGGTCTATTGCCGCATCAAGGGATACATTTTAGTCTTTGGTCAAAGCTGTGAATTGCTCCAGATACACGCGTCAAAGATTGCTTCTCTCATCATAATATCACAGTCCTCTGTGAAGGGCCAGCATCACTATCCAGTGTCTTTTCTTAAAAGAGTGACAGGGCCCTATTTATGAATGTTTTTACATAAGATTTACCCAGGATTCACATTTTCCCAACTACATCCATAAAAAAGAAGTGTGAATCTTGGGTAAAATTTGTGTGAATCCTTTGTGAAAACACTTATAAACAGACCCCATAAAGTGTATGTAAGGCCAAAACCTTTTATATCTTTAGATAGTTTGGAAAGGTTAGCCCCCTGTCAGGTTTTTATTGCTCTCTGTGTTTCCCCTGATGTGAAATACCCTCTCTAGATGTCCAACCAAAAAGGATGGGAAATCCAAAATGTTAAGTTGGAACAGGAATAAAGGGGAGATCTTTCAATGAGTCTACCTGTATAAGAGAAGGTTTCCACTTCTTTTGAGAAATTTCCTTTTACTTCCTGTTGTGCCTCTGATACAGGAAGTGAAGGAAAATCTCCCCAGTAGGACACAGAGAGGAAAATAATCTGGGGTTTTAACCCTTACCTAATGTATCCACAGTTTTAAAAAAAAAAAATGTTGTCTTAAGTTGTACTTTAATACCCCAGAATCTACTGTGCAGAAATCCCAGCAACACCTTTCCCCAGTTTCTTTGCAGCCTGGATAGAAGAATAATTGGCTCTAATATTACAGTATTATCCACCTTGTTTCAGGATTCTTAAACTATCTATTCCACCTGTTCAAATTTTGAATTCCATAGACTAGTGTTTCTCAACCTTTATTTCAGTCAAGGCACCCTTTAAAAATGATGAACAGTCTTGAGACACCCCATTGTAAAATCCAAAAACGATTCTAATAGTTTTACATGAATGGGGGGAGGGGCAGCAGCGCTATCCCACGGTACATAGTCTACAATGTAACTCAGGCAGGCTTGATGGAAAACCTTGAAAAGTTTATTTATAAAAATTATATATAGTGATGATGATTAAAACATAATAGAATGTATTCCAAACCAGATCTGTGGCGTTGCTGGGGGTCACAGGATGACCGAGCCGCTGGGTGAGCCGGAACTGTGTAGATGATCACAGCAGGGAACCAGGCATAAGGGAGAAGGATCTTATGTGCCAAAAGCAGACCGGACCAGCCGGTAAGGTGGCGTGGCTTCCTCCCACCCGATAGTGTGGCTGCTCGCACTGAAGCAGTGTAGACGTGCCGCGGAGCCGCCAACCAGAGGTATCCACAGCGGAGGCCGCTACTCGTAAGCGGCGTCAGCAAGCGTCGGGACCTGGCCTGGAAAGCATCAGACATCATACTTTGACAAAGCACAGCAGTGCGAAACATGTCGTCACGGCAACTCTGATGCTTTCCAGGCCAGGTCCCGACGCTTGCTGACGCCGCTTACGAGTAGCGGCCTCCGCTGTGGATACCTCTGGTTGGCGGCTCCGCGGCACGTCTACACTGCTTCAGTGCGAGCAGCCACACTATCGGGTGGGAGGAAGCCACGCCACCTTACCGGCTGGTCCGGTCTGCTTTTGGCACATAAGATCCTTCTCCCTTATGCCTGGTTCCCTGCTGTGATCATCTACACAGTTCCGGCTCACCCAGCGGCTCGGTCATCCTGTGACCCCCAGCAACGCCACAGATCTGGTTTGGAATACATTCTATTATGTTTTAATCATCATCACTATATATAATTTTTATAAATAAACTTTTCAAGGTTTTCCATCAAGCCTGCCTGAGTTACATTGTAGACTATGTACCGTGGGATAGCGCTGCTGCCCCTCCCCCCATTCACTGACTTATGCTGAATCAGCATTAATTAGCAGCAGCACCACACGGTAATTTGACTTTATTCATTCCTGAGAGTGAGAGATATCACAGTTAGCGCTGGAAGTCCCTTTGTTGTTTGATCTAATAGTTTTACATAATGCAGCAACATCCACACACATAGGACACCCAACATTAGAGGTGATTTAGGCCCCGTTCACACTGGGGCGACGCTACTTCCCAGGGCGACCTCACAGGTCGCGGCGCGCTGCTCGCACCGCGACCTCGGAGCGGCCGGCACGGGCTTAATAACATTGAAGTCAAAGCAGGTCGCTCCAGGTCGCCCCAAAGAAGCTCCCGACCCTTTTTCTAAGTCGGAACGACTTGTGTCGCTCCTATTAGAATGGGTCCACAGCTTCTCTATGCCAGGCGACCTACGGCGACCTGTCAGGCGGCCAGGTCGCCTGACAGGTCGCCCCATTGTGAACGGGGGCTTATGCTTCCAAAGCAAATACACTTTTGCAAACTTGTACTAACTAGTATTCCAGTGTTTCTCTTCTCACTCAGCTAATGCAGCCTTTTTCAACCAGTGCGCTCAGGCACCCTGGGGTGCCTTGAGGTTTCTTCAGAAGTGCCTTGCCAAAATGCCTAAAAATTGCCCAAAAATTGTATACAAGCCAGCGTGTATCCAAGGTAGCTATTAGTTACAATAAGCCACAGGTTTTCATTGTGCACCATTACGACCTTCTAACTGCCGGCGTCCTAACGACCAATTGCGTCATCAGTTGAGAAGGATGATGTCGGTCGCCTGCATATTATCCTTCTTTTATCCTCCCTTGCCCCTCTCCATCAGCAATGGAGGTCACATTAGCTGAATGATGGAGAAAGAGAGGGAAAAGAGAAACATTGGAATACTAGTCAGTACCAGTTTGCAAACATGTATTTGCTTTGGAAGAATAAATCACTTTTAACGTTCAGTGTTATACTTGGACTTGTGGATGTTTCTGCATTATGTAAAACTATTAGAATCGTTTTTACATTTTAGAATGGGGTGCTTTGAGACAGTTTATCATTTTTAAAAGGTGCCTCCAGATTGTCTTTTTTTTTTAAAGGGTGCCCTGACTGAACAGAGGTTGAAACACTGAGCTAATGTGACCCCAACGCTAATGGAGAGGGGCAGGGGAGGGTCAAACAGGCAACAGACATCCTCATCAGCTAATTATGCCAATGATCGTTAGGACGCCAGCAGCTAGAAGATTGTAATTGTGCACAATGAAAAAAACTTGTGGCTTCATCCACAATTTTATGGGCAATTTTTAGTCATTTTGCCAAGGCACCCCTGAAGAAACCTCAAGGCACCCAGGTTGAAAAAGGCTGCCACAGACAAATGCAGACACACCTCCCAGGCCAAGAGCAGGATGATGTGAAATTACTGGACAGAGTGATATTAAGAGCCTGTTCAGACACAAGAAGATAAGGTGGGTAATGAATATAATTTACAAAGTGGATGATTTTCCTGATCCCACTCATAGAATCACATTTGTCGGGAAGGCGGAGGGACGATTTAATGGTGGCCTATGACCCCGGCCCTCAGCATGAACGAGGCGTACAGTATCCACGTGAAATATGGACCTCAGCGGCAGAGATTGACCCCTCGCAGCGGCACGCACGAGCTGCAATCACTTTCAATGTTAAAGAAGTAAGGAAGTAGCGTTTCCATGGAGACCAGTGAAAGGTTCTGAAGCGCCCTTAGGAATGAGCTTGTTTTGCACACAATTCTGATATGACCAATGCTGAGCTGAATACCGTAATCTGCAGAGCGGGTGGCAGTAGAACTTTTACCCAATAAATTACCCCCTCCAATATGTTGTAAGATAGAGGTCTCTAAACTTTTCAGTATGAGGGCACCAACCAGGCCAAAAAAAAAATAAAAGTTTTATAAATGATTTAATGCTATTTAAAGCGGAGTTCCACCCTGGGACATTTTTTTTTTTAATAAAAATACCCCCGGGACAGTCAGGGCTAGTGCATTCCACAATGGATAGCCTCTGATCTGTCCTGGGTCGCACTTACCTGCAAGAAGAAATACTTACCTTGAAAATGTATTGTCCAGCGCTGCCATCTCAGGTGTGGGCAGCTTGAAGCCAGCGCGATCCTCTTCTGTGTCCTCTTCCGTCTTCTTCGGTCCCACGATGCACTGCACCAGCCCCGCCGTCACTTCCGGTGCCGCAGCGGCATCCCTGCACGGCTTCTGGGCATGCCCAGAAGCTGTCTAGCAAGGTATGATGGCGCCCGCACTGGAACTGATGTCGGGGCCGGTGCAGGCGCATTGATTCCTGGGAGCTATGACGTTCAGCTCCCAGGAATCATTGCAAACCCAGGAAGTGACGAATCGCCGTGGCCACCAAGGGGAGGAAGAGGAAGCAAGGTAAGTATATTTTCTTCTAAACCAGGGAAGTTAAAAAAAAAAAAAAAAAAATTGCGATTATCCATTTGTTTTTCAGGTGACCCGGAGCGAGAAGATGGAGGTAAGTTTAATTTTAGGGTGGAACTCTGCTTTAAATGAAAATACACTATACTTAATTCCCCCTTATACGAGAGTCCCCATCAGAGTCTCAAATTAGAGCCCCCCTTACAGTCTCCATTTACATTAGGGTCCCCAACAGAGCCCCCGCCCCTTTTACATCGGGGTCCCTATCAGAGCAACCATACTTCACAAAAAACAGCATGGCTGGAAGCCTGGAGAGCCCAGGAGCACTGAATATATATAGCAGTAGTTATATATGAAGCAGGTCTGAACAGAGGAAGGGTCACCCTCCTTGTGAATGCTGGGGCAAAAACATTCTCTGACTGGAGAGTGTGACTTTCCCATCCCACCTCTCCACCTCATCCAATCAAAGAATGCTTTTCATTTATTCTGAAAATGCAAAGCATTCTCTAAATGGTGCCTTTCCTGAGAGGCCGACCTCCTGTGCTTTGAATGTAGCAGAGCAGCCACTCAGCATGAAACAAATAGAGATCACTGGAGCAACAATGTCTACTATATCAACTTCCAACTTCCATGGGCATTAGCCAGGTGTGATATATGCATAGTAAGATTGGTCCAAGCTGGATCAATGGAACTGAAAAAATATTCTGAGTGATTCTAGGGATGCACCGAAATGAAATTCTTGGCCGAAGCCGAATAATAATAAAATGTTTGGCCGAAGGCCGAATACCGAACGCGGTGTTTTGCATTTTTTCCATTTATTTTGACAATTTTTTGTCCTCTCTCTTGTCCTCTCGTGTCTCTCTCTCTCTCTCTCTCTCTCGTCCTCTCTCTCTCTCTCTCTCTCTTGTCCTCTCATGTCTCTCTCTCTCTCTCTCTCGTCCTCTCATGTCTCTCTCTCTCCCTAAATGTTACTGTAGGGAATGGGATTCAGTGCACACTGCAGCCTTGTACCATAGGGTTAATGTTAGTGACACTGTAGGGATTGGGAAGGATGCTGGGAATGGAAATCAGGAAGCATGCAGGCAGCCTTGTAAATTTTAATTGCAGATACAGGGCACTGGGCAGGTCAGGGTTAATGTGGTAACATCAATTACTCAGTGACAGTCAGTCAGTATCAGTGTGGACTCGATCAGATTATACAGTGACAGACAGTCTCTCATAGTGGTGGTAGTAGGAGGCTGGAGGTGGACTAGTAGGAGCCTGGAAAGGAGCACAGCCGCATACATACATTACTCACTCGTGCACTGCAGCCCGCCCCACACATTCAGTGAGTCTTACTCTCCTCCCTAGTTTTTTCAATGGCACATTCAGGAAGCCAATCACGCCGTGAGTAGCGGCACAGCGGAACCAATCAGGTGTGCAGGCACGCGTGATTGGTTCGCTGTGCAGCTAATCACGGCGTGATTGGCTTCCTGAATGTGCCATTGAAAAAACTAGGGAGGAGAGTAAGACTCACTGAATGTGTGGGGCGGGCTGCAGTGCACGAGTGAGTAATGTATGTATGCTCACCGCTGAAGTGTCCCGGCTTCCCCTGCCTAACACGGAAGTCTGTGAGTCCTCCTGTCCTCCTCCGAGTCCCTTCCCCCTGTAAATATCGCCTACGGCCACAGAACGATAGTCAATATCATATCGACTATCGTTCAGCCCTATTATTCGGCACAAAATTATTGGGCCTTTTGACTTATTCGGCCGAACACCGAAAGTGCTATTTTTTCTATTTTCGGCCGAATAATGTTCGGCCGCCGATTATTCGGTGCATCCCTAAGTGATTCCTATTATCATGCCAGCATCCATCCTCTGGTAGTTCCTCTCACTCTATGGTTGTTGTGTTTATTTCCCCAGGTTCCCAGCTCCACCTTCTGCAAGTCTCAAAGAAGGAGGATACTCAACATAGTATCATGACAAAAATCTGCAGCCACACCCAGAAGCAGTAGGGCAAGTGGTGGCATCAAGGGTCAAGTGAGTTATAAAGTGGGGGATTGAAATGTATTGGGAGCATACATACATATATTCCTTGTATTCTTTCCTGTATTGAGCTGCTGTTTACACAGTGCTTTTAAAGGCATTATACTTCGGGCACATTCACACCAGTCGGCATATCTTCTGCTCCATAAAAGAGGCTGCCTAATAATGTGCATTGTGTAGAAGTGGTGCGATGCGTCATTACAATGTATCACATTTTTTACTTTATTGAAACGGCAAAGAAAAAAAAAATCACCTCTCTGAGCCGCAGTGTGTTAAGCCTGGCACACACGATTAGAATATTGGATAAATGATCGACCATTTTTTTTTTTTTTTTTGCATGCTAGTCTCATTTCAAAAACTAATAGGTTATTAGAGTTCCAAAATGTCTCATAAGACAGAATAAAACTTCCCACGATGATGTATTGTGTTGTATTTTTTTGTTTCTGAGCATGCATGGTGTTGGTCACTCGATTTATTTACAGACCAATACTGTATTGATTAAACAAAAATCGTTTTGTTCTGTTATCTTATGAAATATTTTCGTGCTTGCCCCTTCAGGTAATTTTGCATGACCTGTCATGAATGTACCAACGATCAGATTATTGAACGATTGCTCTGAAAGTGGTATTTTTTGTCCGATTTTCTCTGACTTTCCTGTGTGTACTAGGCATTAGATTTGGAACAGAAATTATTTTTCTGACTGAAAACAAACATTTAGGACATTTCCATGGACAAAATACTCAAAACGTGTGACCATTCCTGGAAATAAAGGATGGCTGGTGGCTCTGACACTCCCTTTCCATCTCTGATTGCCTCCACATGTTCTGTAACAAAAGCACAGCCACCCCAGGCAGCGGCAGGGAGCCTGGATCAGGTTACTAGTGCGGCATTGTTATGGCTCGGGCCTGTAATGAGGGGTCGATAGCTCACAGATGGGAGCTGGCATAACCGGGCAGAGGAGGTGCGCTGCTCCATCAATGACCCTGGCACCTCTTGTGTTGTTGGATAAACAGAGTTGGGGCGAAAAAGTCTCAGACCTTCTAACCCCCAAGTTTTGGGTTACACTGAAGCCATCCCTATGTGGACTGGCTGGCTGGAGATAAGTAAGTGGACCCCCAACACACAACCCCCACACATAAAACAAAGACTGCTAATCATATTCACAAATCTGTATGCACAATTCCCACAAAAAAAAAAAAAAAAAACATATTCACCACTGACATGACTTTTCAGCATGCTCTTTTGTATTCTGTAAAGATAATTGTCAGTGGGCCTGGCAAGCATGAGTGTGCATGGTTAAACCACCTTTTTTTTTTTTATAGCAGTCTCATATCCAAGTGACAGTTGCCTCCTGTATTATCCTGAAGGGTAAAAGAAATGTTAAGTGCACTCTGGGAAATATCATCCCCTACCACACCCCATATATACAGTATATATATATATATATATATATTTTTTTTTAATATATGATAATAAATTTTCAGTTGTGATAAGGTTCTGAAACATCACACATTTTGACAATAAAATATCTAAAGCTCAGTTAACACTGGGGCGGCGTCAAAGTCGCCCCACTCTGAAGGTGGCTCGTACAGCGCAACTTCAGGGCAGCTTGCAAATGACTTCCTTAACAGAAGTCAATGCAAGCAGCTCCAAAGTCACCCCCAAGTAGTGCAGGAACCTTTTTCTAAGTTGGAGCAACTTGCAATGAATGGTTCCATTGCACTGAAAAGAGCGCGACTTGTCAGGTGACTAAGTCGCCCCAGTTTGAACCGAGCCTAAAGCAAAAACCTGTTTTGTTCAGTTTTGGATTGGGATGGAAAAAGGTTAGAGCCTGTGTCAGGTTTTTTTTTTTTCTTGTTGTATCCCTGCCCTTTCTATTTGTCACTATTGTCACTGGGAATGTGAAGAGAAATTCTGAATTCTACAGCTGTCACTGGAACAGGCAGTAAGGCCCCTTTCACACATACGGTCCGTTTGTCTGTTTTTCATCCATCCGTTGACGGATGAAAAATGGACATCAATGCATCTCTATGTAAAACGGAGGACAACAGATGATCATCCGCTTCCGTCAATGTCTGTTTTTTGGTACGGATGAATGCCCTATTTTTCATCCGTCAAAAAAACGGATTGATCGGATCGGTTTTTGCCTTGGTAGTGGATGTAACATAAAACGGATGACAAAAACAAATGAAAAACAGATGAAAAAACGGATTTCAGGTACAACTTACCTGACACCTGTGCGACTTCATGCACAGATGTCTATGCAAATCGCACCTGAAATTGTGCAGGAACCTTTTTATTTTCAAATCAGTGCAGCACTGCAAAGTCGGAGTCATGCCAATTTGAACAGTTCTATTGCTGACAAGAGGGAATGACTTTTCATGCGATTTGGAACTGTCAAATCTCATGACAAGTCGCATTGGTGTAAATGGGAGCTTAGATTTTGTTTGCTAAAGCATTGTGTATGATAAATGCATAAACAACTCTCATTTTGTAATCAGATATTCCTTTTTTTCACTTTAGTTGCATCTCCGTGCTGCCAATCTACTGTAGCCCCTTTGCAGATGGTGAGGACAGTGGATCACATGCAAAAGTGACAGGCAGAAAAAGAGCATTGTCACCCTTAACAAGAACAGGTCCCTCCGTGGTAGGATCCGGGTATTATTTTAATAAAGGCTGAAGATTTAAAAATATTTTTAATATTATAAACATTTTTTGTTGATCACGATCAGCATGTACTTCCGGCATAACATTTTCACACGCGCTGTATGTTTTTTCTTTTGGCATAAAACTTTGCATTTAGAGAATCCAAATGAGCCCGCTAACATTTCGAAAGTTGAACAATCAGGCTTATAACACCTTTTTTGAACTATTTTCTATCCTTGTATGGCTAGCTGAAGAGAGACCATTCATTGCACTTTAAATTTCATGAAAAAGGTTAACTAACCCTTTAAAATGTCAGCTAATAAAGAGCAGCAGGCTTCCTAGAAATGTTGGTACATCAGTGCCATGTAAAGTTACTTTTTGTGTCAGGCCTACGGTCCTTCCAGCGAAGCCTAAAGGGGGAGTCACTGATGGCAGTTGATTAGAGATCATGTGCCCTATGAGCTTCCTTATGGCTTCCAGTAAATTAATGAAACCGATATTATCTCAGTGACCCTTTGTGTAAAACCCCAGCAGACATCTCTTCCTGTAGAATTATTATTATAACTTTTAGGGACACAACACATTAATACATTTCTGTGTATTTGAGTGGTGATTGTCCTCCAGTCAACTCTACATCAATGAGTCAGAACTTGTCATTGGAACATTATCAGGAGCTAGGAGAGTTCATAGCGCTCTGCGTGTGATAGTGAGAGATAAAAGATGGAGCCAAAAGATATTTATAAGTCTCACTGCATGCAGATATGCCAATAAAGTGAACCAGGCAGCCATTTTTCAATGTAAAAATTCCAACCAATAGCGGGTACCACAAGGTGTCTGTGAAAACATGTTCAAGAAAAATCTTGGCTGTTGCCTCTCTCTGAAACTATTTTAACTTTTTACCATGACTTCAAATCTCCACAAACGTCATCATCCTGTCCAATACTGGTTGCCTCAGTATCCCAAAATTGCCATCTTATTGGAGAGGTCAGGCCCCTGGTAACAATTAGATTCAGAAAGGAGGTGAGGCGCCGAAAATACTTCTCTACCCATTTCAAGTGGAATTAAACCCTCCTATTCTTTATAGCCAAGGTTTTGGGAAACAAGTTAAATTGGTAGGTTTGGTTCCTTTTTAAAGCAGTAAAAACCAATAATGTAATATATTGCAGCTTACCAATCATTAGATGTGGTGGCTGCATTCGTTTTCTTTTCTTCCTTCTTTTATCACCTGGTGATCTGGCCAGTAACACGCCTCCTGTATTAGAGTGCCCCCCTCTGAATGAATGAGAGCCTTTGGACAGCATCATTGTCAGTCAGGGGGAGGGGAGTATTAGATGTACTAGCAGATTTAAATACACCAAACAGATTGAAGCCAAGCTCCAGCTCACACTTTTTAAGACGTTACAACAACGTTTTTTTTTTTTCTTTTGAGATAAAGGTGTTACATAAATAAATGCTGACCACTGTAAGCATCCCTGTCAGTGATAGTTTATTTCAATCCTCTAACTACTACATATGCAGGACAGCTTGTTCTGTTGAAAAACAGACGTACTGGCTAGATCACAAGGTGAAAATAAAAAGAAAGCCTAAAAGAGAATACTAATACAACCATGACATCTAAGAATTGGTAAGCTGAACTATAATAAATGTTTGCTTTTGGGTTTAATACTGCTTGAAGATATAGGAATTTTGTGCTGTCTGCTCCTAGGAAGGTCTTCACATTTAGGCCCCATGCACACAGGGCGTTTTTGCAGCTGCTTTTAGGAGCATCAGACGTTTTTTTTTGCAGCTTAAAAACGCCTTGCCATGTTATTCTTTGGCCTTATGCACACACAGGCTTTTAGGAGCTCCAAGTGGCATAGGCGTTTTAAGCTGCAAAAAAAACCCAGGGCCTGTGCGTTCTGATGACCAGCGTCAGAGCTGTAAAAACGTCTGATGCTGCTAAAGGCTGCTTAACGTTGCTTATACAGCGTTAAGCCACGTTATAAGTTTTTTCTTTTTTTTTAATGTGAAAATCAATGGTTCCCTATGGGAGCCCATTGATTTGAATGGAAGTTGCATCACAAGTGAAGTCGGATCAGGATGATCCGACTTGTGGTGCGACTTGCGCTCTGAGGTTCTTGAGGGGGAACTCCACGCCAAAATGGGAAAAAAATGGCGTAGGGGTCCCCCCCCAGGTTCCAAACCAGGCCCTTAGGGTCTGGTATGCATTTTGAGGGGAACCCCACACCGAAAAAATGGCGTGGGGTCCCCTTTCAAAATCCATACCAGACCCTTATCCGAGCATGCAGCCCGGCAGGTCAGGAAAGGGGAGGGGACGAGCGAACGGCCCCACCCCCCTGGACCATACCAGGCCACACGCCCTCAACATGGGGGGTGCTTTGGGGCAGGGGGAACTCTGCACCCCCCACCCCAAAGCACCTTTTCCCCATGTTGATGAGGACAAGGGCCTCTTCCCGACAACCCTGGGCGGTGGAATATTTTTAATAAAGCTTCAACACTGTCTTGTCATTATTTACATACACTGTCTTTTTTAGGGTGAATGGGTAGGCGTACAATGTACCCCATACTCATTCACAGAAGGGGGGCCGGGATCTAGGGGCCCCCTTGTTAAAGGGGGCTTCCAGATTCTGATAAGCCCCCTGCCTGCACACCCCACAACCACCGCCCAGGGTTGTCGGGAAGAGGCCCTTGTCCTCATCAACATGGACAAGGTGCTTTGGGGTGGAGGGCGCTCGCTTATCCCCTCCCCTTTCCTGACCTGCCTGGCTGCATGCTCGGATAAGGGTCTGGTATGGATTTTGGGGGGGAACCCATGCCATTTTTTCGGCGTGGGGCTCCCCTCAAAATCCATACCAGACCAGAAGGGCCTGGTTTGGAACCTGGGAGGGACGCCACACCATTTTTTTCCGATTTTGGCGTGGAGTTCCCCCTCAAGATCCTCAGAGCACAAGTCACACCACAAGTTGGATCATCCTGATCCGACTTGTGATGCGACTTCCATTTAAATCAATGGGCTGAAAGCCGTATCAAAGACGGCTCCTAGGCAACCACTGATTTTGAATGGAGGCAGAAAAATGCTGCTAAAAGCCAACGTGGCCAAAACGTGCAATAACGCCAATGAAAAAAGCTACTAAAAGCATGTTTTATACAGCTGCTTTTTCCTGGCATTAGAAGTGACTCTGCAGCTCGTTTTTTCTGACACCCTGTGTGCATGGAGCCTTAAACTGGATAACAGGTTCACTTTCTTCTGTGCTGTCTTCAGCTATCCATACTCTATCGGCCACCCTCAATGGTTTTGTATTTAATAAAGTAGTATGCCCAAACCTGACATTTCATAATACGTTTCAGGCCTGCATTTCCACACCTACCATGCTACTGCCCTGGCTTTTGCCTGCTCTTTGGACTACTCATGATACTGGTGACAACCTGAAATTATTCCATCCTATATTTCCACCAAGTTCAAGGCCTTCCAGGGGGGCTTCTTCCATGGGAAGTCTTATTTCAACTGGCATTAGCAGCTCGCTAAAAAGGCATTTGATATCATTACACTGGATGACTTAAAATCTTAAGCAATGAACTTAAGGGTGTTTTATAGATATACCTGGAGTTCTGCTTTACTGCTGTCTGCTATTTAAAGAAATTGTAATTCTTTATTGGAAATCTACCCCTGGGAACTGGAGAGCTGCTCCCTCTTACTACTCTAAACACTGATCTGAAACATCCACCCCTGAGGACTGGAGCTCTACCCCTTCCATTGTAATGTTGCACATCTAAGGACAAGAGCTCCAACCCAAATACAAAACTTAGGGAGTTGGATGAAGCATACTGGAATGGATGGAAACAGGAACTGAAATTTGTACCCCCATGTGACTTTTGTAGAATTTAAAAAGACAACTTATTTTCCTCTGCTCTCCTAAAAATGCCCTCTACAGATCTTTCCCTTCCACCTCACCATTTCTCTTGTAGGGATGCTATTTAGCTCTTTCTTCTGTGAAATCTTCTCAGCAAAGGAACACATAACAAATGACTTCTTTGGAGAAAGTAATGGTGAATCATTGAAAATGAAAGACAGAGACCAAATCTGGTTATGTGCAACACAGACTGACACTGACCGTAATGTCGAACTAATGGCACTTTTCCACTGCAAGTACCGGCTAGTACCGGCTCGGCTCTACTCGGCCCTGCTTGGCCTGGTTTGCTTTTCCACTGCTGGTACCGCATGGTATAGGGTCGGAACGGTTCGGTACGGTACGGTACGGTATAGGTTTGCTTTTCCACTAAAGTAGTACTAAAGTTAAGTGGGTGGGATAACAACGGGGTGGGTGGGATTCTCTGACCAATCAGTGGCTAGTAGTGACTGCATGCAAAGGATTGTGGGATATGGTACCAGTTTGGTACCTGTTGGAACCACAATCGAGTAGGTACTGTTTTTTCAGGGCCGTACCGTACCGTTCGGTTCCATGCAGTGGAAAAGCAAACCTATACCGTACCGTACCGAACCGTTCCGACCCTATACCATGCGGTACCGCAGTGGAAAAGCACAAAAGGGTGCCGAACCGGTACGGTTCCATGCAGTGGAAAAGCGCCATAAGGCAGGCCATAGATGGTGGGAATTTCCTTCCTGCAACCACGGGATGCAGGAAAGACATATGCACGATTCCCTCATCAACAGACAGTGCTGAAAAGGGAAACCCTCCTGCCAAGCAATTGTCTGCTCCCGGAATCCAGCAGGCTGGTTGTACCCAAGTTGATTGATTGATCAATCAATGTGCTCCTCCTGAACCGGCCAAGATTCAAACGGTCTATTGCAGGCCTAACTGTCATGCTTCGTGCCTTAAGCCCTGTACAAAAGGGCCGAATATCGGGCAGTATCGGCTGGTTCAACAGAAACCGGCCAACAGTCGGCCTTTGTGTACGGCAGCTTGTCTGAACGTCCGGGTTCTGTCAAAGGGGCATGACCGAAAAAGGTCTGCCAGATCGGCATCCGATTAGCGCTCTAAGATTTTTCACTTCGGTTGCTGGGTTGAACAAAAAAAAAATAAATAAATGATAGTGTGTACCAGGCTTTAGGCAGGCTATAGATGGTGCAAACTTCATGGTTGCAGGAAATAAATTTGCACGATTCTCCCACAAAACAGACAGCGCTGACAGGGGAATCCCTCCTGCCAAGCAATGGTCTGCTACTGGCAGGGGAAGCCATCCCTGCTGGAAAAAGACAGCGATTATTGCTAGCGGCTATAGCAGCCACTAGCGATACCTGTAAGTGAATCCAGCAGGCTGGTTGTACCCAAATTGATTGATCGATCAATCAACTTGGTACATTCAGCCTGCCCATACACGGTTCAAATCTTGGCTGGTTCCTGCTGAACCGGCCGAGATTGGAACCATCTATAGCTGGACTTAGCTGTCACCAGCTCCAAATCCATTGACACCCAACACAAACTTGCTCCCACAGACTTTGCAGAAGGACTCCAAACCCAGTAAGATGCAGGATACGGTCTTATAATCTTGAAATCACCCAACACAACCAACCAATTTTATCTCTTGCAACAGAAAAGGTAGCTAATATGCAGACCTGCCTCTTCTAAACGTTATGTCTGTGCCCTGGCCCATCATGACTGTGTAGCTTATACAGAAGCAGAGCAAGATCATTTCCACTGTATCATGAGAGCAGAGTGGTCTTTCCTTTCCTGGTTCAGCCATACTAACAATGAGTAGGAGCAAAACGCACAGGACAAAAAATTCCTGCACGTCTACTTGGCAATTTCACAGCTCACAATCACCCATTCCGTAGTCTTTTAGGTCTTCTGTACAGATTGGAGAGCCAGGGCAGTAGCTATGCTTTAGGGGGTAGGTTAAGAAAACATCTGGTGGCCTACCTTGTATAAAAAAATTGCCAAAAAGTTATATGGAAAAGACTTTCAAGTGTAACCAATATGGTGCAGAGAGCTGGCCCACGGGATTTCCAAGAATAAGATCTATACATACTGTACATATCTGCAGGAAATAAGTGTCCTACCCACCGACCATAATGGGTTTAGAGTGCGAGAATGACAATGATTGTTTTTTTCTTTAGCAATACAAGATTTATGTCAATTTAAAAAATACAATTACCATTTGTTTCCATATTTTACAAACACTAGCTAATCGGATAGATGTTGGTAGCTCCAAAATACTGAGTGCTAAAAGTTGTTCCCCTTTAATAAACAGAGAGCATGGAGCAGGTTGGATGATGATGCGCTTGGCCCCATGCGTCATGTCTGGTCATGCAGCAACCTCCCGTCACCCCACGTTCCCCCTCCCCTTTGCGTGTGTGCAGGGACGTGTTTCCTCAAGGTCGCAATCTATTGTGGCTGACAGGCAGCGAAGAGGGCAAAACCGGTGCTAGCAACATCCTCATCCCTTTTGTGGTCCGTTCCTATGGCAACACCACACAGCAGCTCACACAAGCAGCGGCCCAGCATCTCCAGCAAACAATCCATAACATCCTGCCAGGTAACCAGGATACTTTTCATAATAGTGGCCATTCTAAGGACTTCTGATACTCAAGATTCCTCCTACAAAAGGTTTCTCTTTTTATTTATATGAAGTACTTTAAGCAGGAATCCACTCCACATAACACTCCCTAGTAAGCGAATATACTGTCAGCGTATGTGCAAGTGATCCTTTCCCATTTACTGTGAGCTGCAGCAGTGCTGAGCCTCAGCCTAGATCTGTGAAATTACATTCAGCATGTTCCCTGGTTCAAGCTTTGCCCTCTGAGCCCAGCACAACGCCATCCATACTTGGACATAGAGGTGAGTAACAAGAAGCTGCAGTGTTACTTAGAAGCACTCTGAGAATCCTGCTGAATCCAACTGCAATGCATTTCATAGTTCTCAGAATGAGTAAACTTTCTGACATTAGCACAGCTGCAAGAATCGGAACTGAAGAGCACTTCTGCTCTTTTGATTTGTAAAGCAAATGCGGTGTCCCTGGAAGTTTGTGGGCAAAAGCAACAAGATAATAAGAACAGACTGTAAAAACCAAGAGCAACTCTCCAAAATACAGGGATTTTATTATAAAGTCGCTGAACATTCCATAATTGGCAATATTTCCAAGGACAATCCTGGAAAGTACGGACTGTGGTACTCTCTTGATCTTTGATATTAAAGAAAAACCCAGCGGACAGATGAGCCCTGGCAGTGAAAGCCATACAGAAGAAGGATGGAAGTAAACTGGTCATGTGATTGTGGAACTGCTTCTGGGCTGTCGTGTCTTATCACAATCAAAAGACAGAGTGGGAAATTTAATAACACTGGAGCAACTGTGCATGGCAACCAATCAGCTTCTAGCTTCGATTTCAAAGCTTGAATGAATAAGCTAGAAGCCGATTGGTTACTTTGCACAAATGATGAGATTCTGTCTGTTCCAGTTTTAGTAAATTCCCCCAGTGACTATTAGCAGAACAATTCCCACACCTGTCCTAAAATCCCGCTCACATCCTGAGAGAACATTCAGACTGTCGCCGTATGTTCCACCGGAGATCCTCTTCACAATGAGCTGCTAAGTACCTAACAAGAGAACAACAACGGGTGTAAATGCTCTACATCCTACCACACACGGGGCTTTCATTCTGTCAATCTCCAACCCCAAGCATGCCTGCCGAGCCCTGCTGGGATTTCTGGTTCTACAGGTTCTAGCTGCGATTCTGCAAATAAAATTGTCTCCAGGCCACACTGGACTTGGAAGTTCCATTGGCTTGGCTTCATCCATTTATCTTCTACACAAAGCTGGGATTCTGCAGCCTATGGTGACTGCTATAAAACCATTTCCAGGGACACTGCAGCTGAGCTGGTAGAAATATTCACCTCTGAATAATACTGCACTGCCATTTTATTGCATACTAAATCACTCTAAAATCCTAAATTGGCATTATCAAGTGACAAAGACTGAGCTCCCCATGTAAAAAAAGGAGATTTATGAATATCAAGGTAAGTTTTAAAGGACAAATCTCCAAACTCTGGATTGTCCCGGGAATTCACAGACAACTGGCACCAATATCTACCAATGCCAGGGATTTTAGAAAAGCTTAGCCACAGCAAAAAACTTTTTTGGATGACTGGGTACCCTTTTAATACACCCAGAAATTATGATCCTACTGATCATAAAATACATTTCTTCTAGACAATATAAGCAGGTGGTAAGATCTGAGAAAAACACCAAAAATTCACTGTGAAGTTGACACAGCCAGGGACAAAGCACACTGAAAGTGTCCCTGAAAACTGGATCCCTGTGCAGGAGCTGACTTTCTAGGCAGGCTGGGTCAGGTGGAGAACGCAGACTGGTCTGACGGGTGATTATGGAGCTGTGAAATCCTGCTGGGACAAAGATGGAGAGAGATCAAGACTTACCCAGGATCCTCCAGGGGTGCAGGCAGGGAGCCAAGGAGTACAGCTCTGAGCGGAGCAGGAGGGGTGCCTTGCAGCTGTAGGAGCCCAGCAGTGCTGTAAGGGGTTAAATCCAGCAGCTGATGACTGTACAAAGACTGGAGGTCTTCCTGTAGCTGTGACAGAAGAAGCAGAAAGTTCCAGCCCAGCCCCAGCCTGGCCCCTCCTCCTCTCCAACATCTGCAGATAAGCCTGCTCACCCTTTCCTTGCCACAGCCTAAAGGACTGACAACATGTAAAGTCAATTGTATCACTCAGAAATAAACATGGACAGGAAACATCCCCAGAGCTACACAACAAGAAATGTATTGCTTAGGTGACGCTGAGACAGCCCCAGGTGACAAGGATCTGTCCCTAGAAAGAACTTCAGAACAATGATGAATATATATAGAAGTTCATTAATATATAATGCCATATACGGTTTTTAAATGTAAACTTGGTATCAGCCTCCTGCAGTCGCTGTACAGCAGAGCTCAAACTAGGATAGAGGAGAAGGAAAAAAAGCCAATTAGTACTGCTACAACACACAAAGCATGCTGATAGTAGGAGTGAGCAGAGAGCCAGTGAGATGACCTCATCAGTCTGCTGCTTCTCCTTTCAATGTCCAGTCTTGTAAAGCCGTATTCACAAAGGTGACTGAGGATGAATAAAGCTGCATTCAAAGAAAGGTTAAACACTGCTCTGGACATACTCTATTGCTATGGATCATTGGTTGTAACAAGAAACACTAGTCCTGTACACAAACTGTCTGCCCTTTGTCACATGTAACTGTTCAGGAGAGAGGCTGCATGCCCATCCATTTATACAGGGTACAAATCTGGCCATGCCACCCCCACACATGGGCTGAAATTTCTGCATTTTAGATTCTTGCCAGTCGGAATATGCCCTACGGCTGCATTCACACTTCGGCGTAGTGAGAACAAGAGCTCTATGTGCGTTTATCACCTGAAAAGAAGCCCCTGCTCCTTTTCAGGTGACAAGCTTCATGCGATTTTTAAAGGCGTGGTTTGCCGTAACTGCCGCGTAACAATCGCCACAGAATTGCATCGCATTTGAGGTGCCATTGAGGGATAATGGCACCCAAACGCATGTTGCTCGCCACACGATTTGGAATCCAAAACACAAAGAGTGAATTTAACTTTGGTGTTACTTAACTGCAGGTGGGAAAAATCAGGTCTTCTGCCCTGCCAGACAGGGCTGTGCTGTATAAATCTCAGGACTGGATGGACAAAAATACAAACCCTCCATTAGGTAAAACAACAACCCCCATCAATTTTTTTGTATATTTTGTTGTTTGTCTGGAGTTGAGCAGTGTGTTATACAACAATAAGAAACCCATTAGACACGATTTACATATCATAACGCCAGTGTTCATTCAGAGAAACCACAACCCTTCCTGGGAAAAGGGAAATCAATGCCTTAGAGGGAATTCTGCTGCCGTTTTCCTGTGTTTTGTCCTGAAGAGAGGACGCCACATTTTGTGCCCAGTTGCATGCACTTTGTACCAGAAAAAAATGGGAAGAAGACACCGACTGCCTTAGATGACAATGGATTTAGGAGCCGTCATCTTTATCCTACCTACCTGATCACTGATAAACAATTTCCAGGGACAAACCTAGCATGCACTAGCTAAATCTGAACTGCAGCTTATTTACTGAATTAATATTTGTTTCCTTTGCAAGTTAAATGTTTTATCAATTGGCCCTGTGCATGTCAACAAATAGCAAAGTGTGACTCCAGAGATCAGGAAATCCGATGTTCCTTGTAGAACACTGTACTGAAACTGAAAGTATAACTAAATGGAAAAAAAGTAGAGAGACAAGAAGGATTAGAACAGCTGCCAGGTTTGTATTTGTATGTGTCGCCAATAGGGAGATTCATCGTCCATATTTAATACTGAAAGTCAAAGGAAATCCCAAACTTTGGGCAGTCACCAGAACAGTAGTAGAGGAAAATGTGTGCTTTGGTGACTGATTTCCCACACTTAAGAGGGATTTCTTCTCACTTTCTGTCTTGGCTATTGTAAAGGAAGGGAAGGGAAATCCCCCCATGGGACACAGATGGCAAAAAAACAAACGGGTTATAACCAATGTTCCCTTTAAGCTGCGCGCATGCGCGGACGCGCAGTCTAATTGTAAGGTCCCGCGCAGCACAATTCAGACCGCGCATCCGCAGACGACATGAAGGTAGTGAGTCACTACCTTCACGTCGTCTGCGGCTGCGCGGTCTGAATTTAGCGACCCCTACCGAAGTCAACGCTTGGTAAGCGCCGACGTAACGTAGAGGCGGAGCGTGCGTGCTGGATGCCGTCTCTCTTCCTGGCTGGAAATGTGCCTGCATTGTGCCTTCTGTGATCGGGGAGAGGCTGGCTGGAGTCTCCTGGGACCGTGGATCTCTATACTAAGATACAGGCTGTGACAGACCCGTGACTGGGTCTACAGTGGAGATCGGTGAGACGACAGTTATCTAAGGATTATATATTTTTGATTTTAATTGTTTGGATTGTGCACTTCACATGTTATGATGAATATGAGTAATACCAGCGCCATCTAGAGGCCAAATTGAAAAGATAACTCCTGGTGTCACCAGCGCCATCTAGTGGCCAAATAGAATATATTAACACCCGGTGTCATCAGCGCCATCTAGTGGCCAAATAGAATATATTAACCCCTGGTGTCATCAGCTCCATCTAGTGGCCGGCACAATTTATATTCACTATATGATTTGTAGCACCATTTTTATTGTATATTGATTTTTGGAGTAATCACATTTTTTTGCGCTGATAGCCTTTGACGACGTGAATCCACTCAGCAATGGCGAAACGAAAATGTTAATGGCAACATGCACTTTTTGAGACAATATAAGATTTTTGATGAAATTGCTCAGTCTAAAGGTTTGCGCTCACAGTAAAAAATTAGAGGGAACATTGGTTATAACCACCCCTTACTCTATCGAAGATAAAAAAAATACGTTTTACCTATAGTTCTACTTGAAGGATTTAAAGTGGCGCGTGAATGGGAAGAACCAGTGAGTGCAGAGAGAAGGTGGACCTGGAACAAGGGAACACACTGGCTACGTTTTCCAGGATACTAGATACAGAAAGTTTCAAAGGATGAGGATTTCCCAACTACTAGAACTACAAGGATTTATCCAATGGGGCAACCGTGCAGAAGGTGAATGCTGGCATGTTAAACAGCAACACTCAGCAGTTTTATATCCCCAAATTTTCCAGATTAGTTAAAGTGACCATTTCATTACCTCCTGTCTGTTGATACAACAATCCGTTCTCTTATTTCCCGAGACTGGTGTGTTGTGTCAACAAATTACACATATGATCAGCAATGGAAACCGAATATTACACAAAATGAATTGTGAGGTTGCCACACGATTTGGATGTCATATTACAGCTGCTGTAAGCTTTGGATCACCGAATAATATCTGTGTAAATGTGACTTCATCTTTAGGAACAAACAGATGGAAGATCAAACCACTGAACTATAGTCTCACTGGAAGAGATCTATGAATGGAGGAGGGACGGATGAATGAAAGATCTACCTTCTCTATTCATAGAGTGCTATAGTAAGGCTTCTATGAATAGAGTAGTGGGGGTGGAAAGGGCGGGCATAGTCTTGATTAGTGTCTGTCCCAAGTCCCCCTGTTCTATTAATCTCCGCGGGGGGGCGGTGTAGAGAAAAGAGGATTAAAACTATGACAACTGGCACCAGCACAAGGTACATTTCATATTAAATGTAAGTACCCTTCCCTTGTGCTGATTTTTTTTTTTTTTTTTTTTGAGTTTTACCTACATTTTTAGGCATTAATAAAATAAATTGTGTGAATTTGTGAGAAATACTGCAGCACCACACATTTGGCTGGTTATGTGAGCCTCAATTTCATTTTTACTGCCTATTTCCCAGCTTTTATTACTGTCCAGATAAATTATTATGCTCCTACTTATAGGAGAGGGTGGGAGAAGCATTTTGGCATTTTGTTTGTGTATTGGATGCTCCCACACCAGCCACCCAAGTATGCTGTATTCTGTCTAAAAATGTAAACCTGTGACCGGGATATGGACGGTCAGGCTAATTGGGCCCAATTTGGATATTTTCACTTAGGGGTGTACTCACTTTTGTTGCCAGCGGTTTAGACATTAATGGCTGTGTGTTGAGTTATTTTGGAGGGGACATCAAATTTACACTGTTATACAAGCTGTACACTCACTTATATTGTAGCAAAGTGTCATTTCTTTAGTGCTGTCACATGAAAATATATAATAAAATATTTACAAAAATGTGAGGGGTGTACTCACTTTTGTGAGATACTGTATATGTGGCCATATGGCATGGGGTCAGTTTATAAAATTAAAAATGATACGTTGTTCGATTTTTTTCATTTGTTTATGGAGAACATGAATTTGTCAGTCTCTCCGTGAAGCGGTTATAAGCAGTGTTGCCAACCGCCCGTTAATTTACAGGCAGCCCGTAAATTTTAGCCCATTTTCTGGCTGCCCATAAATGCCTGTTACGGGCAGCGGCGCCTATAAAAAAAGATGGCTGCGGGCCGACGCGCAACTGTACAGTGACATACTGGCGACGGTTGGCGCCATTTTTAAAAGAAGACAGTGACGCTGTCTCAGTGGTGCTGGGGCTACAGAGAAGGAGCACAGGACACTCATGTGAGATGTGGGGGCTGAAGGGGGCAGAGAAGAACAGTGCTGTGGGGGCTAAAGGGGGCAGAGAAGAACAGTGCTGTGGGGGCTAAAGGGGGCAGAGAAGGACAGTGCTGTGGGGGATAAAGGGGCAGAGAAAGACAGTGCTGACGGGGGCAGAGAAAGACAGTGCTGTGGGTGCTGGAGGGGACAGGGAAGGACAGTGCCATGGGGGCTGAAGGGGGCAGAGAAGGACAGTGTCGTGGGGGCTAAAGGGGACAGGGAAGGACAGTGCCGGGGGGGCTGAAGGGGACAGGGAAGGACAGTACTGTGTGGGCTAAAGGGGGCAGAGAAGGACAGTACTGTGGGGGCTAAAGGGGGCAGAGAAGGACAGTACTGTGGGGGCTAAAGGGGCAGAGAAAGACAGTGCTGTGGGGGCTGAAGGGGACAGGGAAGAACAGTGTCATGGGGGCAGAGGACAGTGCCATGGGGGCTGAAGGGGACAGGGAAGGACAGTGCCGGGGGGGGGGGGGCTGAAGGGGACAGGGAAGAACAGTGCCGTGGGGGCTGAAGGGGACAGGGAAGGACAGTGCCGTGGGGGCTGAAGTGGACAGGGAAGGACAGTGCCGTGGGGGCTGAAGTGGACAGGGAAGGACAGTGCCGTGGGGGCTGAAGGGGACAGGGAAGGACAGTGCCGTGGGGGCTGAAGGGGACAGGGAAGGACAGTGCCGTGGGGGCTGAAGGGGACAGGGAAAGACAGTGCCGTGGGGGCTGAAGGGGACAGGGAAGGACAGTGCCGTGGGGGCTGAAGGGGACAGGGAAGGACAGTGCCGTGGGGGCTGAAGGGGACAGGGAAGGACAGTGCCGTGGAGGCTGAAGGGGGCAAAGGAGGACAGTGGGTATATGAAGGTGGGCAGAGGAGGACTCTGCTGTGGGAGGGTGGTGTAAAGGGTAGCAGAGGTGGACACTGATGTGGAGAGTGAAGGGGGGGCAGATTACGACACTACTGTTGGGGTGGAATGGGGGTGTCCGCAGCCTCTGAATACCTCCTGTATCATGTTCGCGCAGCCTTTGAATACCTCCTGTGTCATGTTCGTGCAGCCTCTGACCACCTCCTGTACCATATCCGCGCAGCCTCTGACCACCTCTTGTACCATGTCTGCAGCCTCTGACCACCTCTTGTACCATGTCTGCAGCCTCTGATCACCTCCTTTACCATGTCCACATCCTCGAACCACCTCCTGTACCATGTCTGCATCCTCTGACCCTCTTCTGTATCATGTCTGCATCCTCTGACCACCTCCTGTACTATGTCTGCATCCTCTGACCACTTCTTGTACCATGTCTGCAGCCCCTGACCACCTCCTTTACCATATCCGCATCCTCTTACCACCTCCTGTAGTATGTCTGTAGTCTCTGACCACCTCCGGTATCCTATCTGCATCATCTGACCACCTCTCGTATCATGTCCGCAGCCTCTGACCACCTCCTGTACCATATCTGCAGCCTTTGACCACCTCCCTATCGTTTGTCTTTTTATCATGTCTGCTGTCCCTGAGGGGGTCTGGAGAGGAGTCAAGAGTGGGAGTGCCGTCGGGATGGGGGTCACGGGAGAAGTCAGATGTGTGTGGACTGTGGAGAGGAGACTATGGGACAAAACCAGAGCCGCCAAGCTGGAGCCGTCTGAGACTGCATGGTGCACCTGAGAGGAGGCAAGTGACAGCGCCGCCAGGCCAGTCTAAGGGGGGGGTCACTGATGTAAGGGTTAGGTGAAGGGGGAACTGATATAACGGTTTCCCCTTATAACAGGGAATCCCCCCCTTACCGTAGCATAATTAATCTGCAAAAGGTGGTCTCTGGTCACCAGAGCCCCCCCCCCCACATCAGAGTTCCTGACATTCCTCTCTACATCAGAGTCTGCAGGACTCCCCTTACAGTGCAAGGGGGAACTCTGCGGACCCTGATGTAAAAGGGGACTCTGATGTAAAGGGCAATGCTGCAGACCCTGATGTAAGTGGAATCTCTGATGTAAAGGGGAACGCAGTGTACTCTGATATAAGGTGGTTTCTGGTCACCAGAGCACCCGCTTACATCAGAGTTCCCCTTTAAATCATGATCTGCAGCATTCCTCTTTATGTCAGAGTTACACTGTAAGGGGGAATCCTGCACACTCTGAAATATGGGGGAACTCCGTGCTGGCTGGGTTATATTAATCGGACCTTCATGTAAATGGAGAAATATGGTTTTTGACTTTTGTTTAACCACTTCCATACAGGGCAGTTACACCCCCTCCCTGCCTAGACCAATTTTCAGCTTTCAGCGCTCTCACACTTTGAATGATAATTACTCATGCAACGCTGTACTCAATCAAACTTTTTTCACACAATTAGAGCTTTCTTTTGGTAGTATTTAATCACCACTGGGTTTTTTATTTTTTTGCGATACAAGTGAAAAAAGAGCGAAAAATTTGAAAAAAAAAAAAAACATTTTGTTTTAGTTTCTATTATAAAATTTTGCAAAGTCATTTTTTTTCATGAATTTGGGCCAAAATGTATACTGCTACATGTCTTTGGTAAAAATAACCCAAATTATTATTTAGTCTGTGTGAAAGTTATAGAGTCTTCAAGCTATGATGCCAATCATTGAAAATTAATCACATACCGACGGCCTATCTCATTTTTTGAGGCCCTGAAATGTCAGGACAGTACAAATACCCCCCAAATGACCACTTTTTGAAAAGTAAACTTTCCAGGGTATTTAGAAAGAGACATGGTGAGTTTTTTTGAAGTTGTTATTTTTTTTCCCACAATTCTTGGGAAAATTAAGAAATAATTATTTTTTTTACACTAAAAAGTCAGAACAACAAGTTATTTCTCACACACAGTATATGCATACTTGCAATTACACACCAAAATACATTCTGCTACTCCTCCTGAGTATGGCAATACCACATGTGTTAGACTTTTACACAGCCTGGCTACATACAGAGGGCCAACATGCAAGGAGCACCGACAGGTGTTCTAAGAGCATAAATTACACATATAATTTCCTAACGACCTATCACATTTTTGAAGGCCCTAGAGCACCAGGACAATAAAATTACCCACAAAATGACCCCATTTTGGAAAGTAAACACCCCAACGTATATTCTATGAGGTATAATGAGTCTTTTGAAAATGTCATTTTTTTTCCACAAGTTTTTAGAAAATAGGGAAAGAAAATAAAAACCTATTTTTTTTTTTTTTTTTTTTACACAAAGTTGTCAATTTATAAGATATTTCTAACATGTAGCATGTACATAGCAAAAATTACACCCCAAAATACGTTATGCTACTCCTCCCGAGTATGGGGATACCACATACGTGAGACTTTGTCACGGCATAGCCACATACAGAGGCCCCACATGCAAGGAGCACCGTCAGGTGTTCTAGGAGCATAAATTACACATATAATTTCATTACAACCAATCACACTTTTGAAGGCCCTGGAGCAAAAGGACAAGGAAAACCCCCACAAAATGTCCCCATTTTGGAAAGCAAACACCCCAACACATAATTCAGGAGGCATGGGCTGCAGATATGTACTCGGGTACTCTGATGGGCTGCAGACAGGTACTCAGGTACACTAATCGGCTTTAGAAAGATACTCGGGTACTCTGATGGGCTTCAGAAAGGTACTTGGGTAATCTGATGGGCTAGAGACAGGTACTCGGGTAATCTGATGGGCTGCAGATAGGTACTCGGGCACTCTGGGCTGAAGACAGGTACTTAAGTACTCTGATGGGCTACAGAGATGTACTCAGGTTCTATGATGGGCTGCAGATAGGTACTCAGATACCCTGATGGGCTGGAGACAGGTACTCTGATGGGCTGCAGATAGGTACTCAAGTACTCTGAAGGGCTGGTGACAGGTACTTGGATACGCTGATGACATGTTCTCGGGTACTCTGATGGGCTGCAGAGAGGTATTGGGTACTCTGATGGGCTGGAGACAGGTAATGGGGCACTCTGGGCTGGAGACAGGTACTCGGGTACTCTGATGACAGGTGCTTGGGTACTCCGAAGACAGGTGCCATCAGAGTACCTGATGGGCTGGGGACAGGTAATCGGGTACTCTGATGGGCTGGTGACAGGTACTTTGATGGCCTGGTGACAGGTCCTCTTTATTGGGGGGGGGGGGCAATCAGTGTGTTTAGGTGTGGACTGTAATCGGTAACTAGCTGTTACCGCAATCTCCTCCTCACACAGGATCGGTGTGTGAGGAGGAGAGCACAGTAACAGCTAGTTAACCGTGGTTTCTGTTGACATTCTGTGACCAGCTGTGATTGAACATAGCCGGTCACGTGGTACAGAGCCAATTTCATTGGCTCTTTACCCTAATCGGGGATGGACTGTGTCAGAGTGACTCTCTCTATCCCCGCTCTGCGCGCCCCTGGGGGCCCGCACGAGTGGTGTGCATAAGAACAGTACATGTGGCCGGTTGTGATTGGACACAGCCGGTCACATGGCGAAGAGACATTTTTTTTTAATGCCTCTTTACACCGATCGGGGATGGGCTGTGTCTTAACGGACATGCCGCACCCCCAATCGCCACGCCCGCCAGGAGAGAGGAAGTATTCTTGCCGGCATAATTTCCTACACCGATAGGGAACTGGTTAACTTAAACACATTGCTAATAGCACTATCTACGTGTTTATAGTTTAGGTGTTGATATTTGCACGGTTTAGCAATGAAAACGGACATTTTACGTACATTTTTGCAGGGTCAGTAAAAAATGTGGCTCTGTCAGTATATGTCATGATTTTTGCCAGTAAAAAATTGGTGCCGTTTGTAAATTTTGGCATCCTGTCAGTAAATTTCACTTGGGGGGGTTGGCAACACTGGTTATAGAAACCTTTGCTTGTTGTAATAGTTTTGATCTTCCTGTGATCGTGGCCAGATCCTTGATTCATTATGGAGATTGAAGAGTCAAAAGTACAGATTTGGAAATCTCATCATGCCCAGGATCTCACCAGAAGAACGGTGACATAATCCTTGCCTAGGCGTGCAGGCAGAAGATGAAGGTAAAGTACTGCGAATAACTAGTCAATGTACAGGGTTTTAGAAGCTGATCCTTGGGACAGAGTTCCCAATCATACTTGTGAGATTTATCTTCGCTTCTTTATTTTATTTAGATATAGTCAGTCTCACTGTATCAAAAATAACGGTAGCTGCCTGCATTGGCATCACACTGCATACAGGGGGCGACTGAAACACAACAACAGGCTTCTCAAAAGTTTCTCCTCTCTCAAAAAAAAAAAAATTCAGAAGGGCGAACAACTTTCCCTCTTTCTCTTAAAGAAACAAGCTCTTCTGCAGAAAGAAAACGGTCTATGAAAACTACAGACGTGCTGGAGTGACTCCACACAAAGCTAAAATCACCAAACAAAACAAATGCATAGAAAGCTGAAATGGCTTGAAAATCCACCAGCAAGTGTGTGAGAGCGTGACGGGCCAGCCCTGTGTGTGAGTGTGTAGGTGTGCGTCTGTCCTAAGTAAAAACTCTTCATGGCCTCCTGAGAAAAGGCTGACGGGGGATTTGGGACTTTTCTTCATGCACTTAAGTTTGTCATCACTTTGTTGATTTATAGAGGAAACCTATTTTTACCCCCCAGGGGTGGAAAGGCCACTCTATCCTGAAGAGCTGGATGGGGCAGTTTGTCTTCTGTGTTGCTACCTACAATGGTCACCTGCCTTATAGGATGTCCCTTTCCCCCACCACCTACAGCGCTAATAAAAAATGACAGCTATTCTATATATCACTTTGTAGGACACATCTCACTTAGCATGATACAGTCCTAGAGAAGTGAAATCACTCAATGTAACTGCTCCTGCTAACCAGGAGACACGACCTGAGAATCAGCCCCACCAGGCACATGAAATGAAATCAGCCTGCACCATTTCCCTGTATTTGCCTTATTCATATTGCCTTTAAGGCAGGGTTGTGCAACCTCCCTCTCCTTCTGCTCTTGGTGTGGACATGGCTGCGCAACCAGGGAACACACTGGCCAATCAGAAGGTTATGATACTATCACAGGGGGGTTCAGACGGCCGAGAATTGCAGCAGATGCTTGCGGGGATGGAGGCTGAAGCCACAGATGACATAAGCTTTACCAGACAGTCAATTTAAATGTAAATCTCTCATATCTGACCGGAGTGTGTCTTTCATTTACCTAAAAGAATCTGTTGATCTCTTCTTCTGAAAATGCCATACTGACCACCTCCTGACTTCAATACTTTGAACCAATAACCTGCAACAAATATAAAGACTTCCCATCTTTCCTTATTTGCATCACTTGATTCATCATAGTGACTCTAAAAGTGCTGTAAGCCATGGGTTTCTCTAACAGCCAGAAAATGAGCATTTTCAGAATAATGACAGCAATGGCTGCCCAAAGCTCCCTTCATTCATTCACTCACTCAATTACCCAATATGTGTAATCCCTTAAAATGTCTACTTGGTTATATTGATAATGATCCTCTCCCTGTTCTAAGCTCTTTTTCCCCTTAGTTCTGTTTTTGGCCAAAAAAATCTATAGCTATTCACTTGAAATAATCCCTTAGGACTGCAAAGTCGCATGACAAGTCGTACTCCATGATTTCAAATGAGTACCATTCATATCTATGTAAATTCAAGTCGGAACGACTTCAAAGTAGTCCCTGCACTACTTTGGTGCGATTTTGCGTAACTTTTAGGTCGCAAAACTGTGAAAGGGGCCTAGATGTGTCTAGGTCTTCTAGATATCCCTTTACTGTATTAAAGTGTACCGAATGGACATTCTGTTCATACTGTATTTTTACATGAGCGAGGTTTGCTTTAACTTTTGTACTTATAACTTTTAAATACAATAAAGTTCCCTTAAAAAAAGTTTGCTTCATGATAGATCCATTAAAAAAAAAAAAAAAAAAGACTAAATTTTATAATCCAGACACTTAAATCTATCCACTGTTATACAGTCATTTAGAGTTGAAGAAGTTACTAGGCCATGAAAACCGAGAGCCAAGAAGGGTGTCAGACTTGGTACGCATTGCTTATGCAGAGTTTCCTATACATGCCTTCATACCTGTAAGCATGCTTGAACAGTGGAGTGAATAGAAGCTGTAATAAACCCAAAAAAATACATTTATTATATTGCAGCTAACGGCTGCATTATTTTCTTTTTTCAGGCTTTTTTTTTCTTTAATTTTCACCTGGTGATCCAGCCAGTAAGTCCGTTGTTTTTAAACTTTAAAAAAGCTCTTCTGCAAATGTATCAGTTAGAGTGTTGAGACAAACCATTTACTTCTGACAGAGGTGCTTACAATGATCAGATTTTATTTATTAATGTTAAACCTTTATCCCAAAAGGAAAAAAAAAAAGAAAATGGTTTGCTGCAACTGCTTGTTTAACCGGTTGCCGACCGCCGCACGACTATATACTGCGGCGGTCAGCCCCGGCCAGGCAGAGTGACGTATCGGTACGTCACTCGCCTGTCACTGACTTGCGAGCCTATCGCGGGCTAATCGCAGATCGCCGCCATTACGCGTTAAAAAAAAAAACACCAAAAATGACAAAAATCTTTCCCTTTGTTAGTAAACGCGATAACTTTTGCGCAAACCAATCAAAATACGCTTTTTGTGATTTTTTTTACCAAACATAGGTAGCATAAAAAAAATTGGCCGAAAAATGTTAAAAAATTTTGATTTTTACTTTTTTTTTTGGGGAATTTCATATAAAAAAAATGTGAAAAAAATTGTTATTTTTGCAAAATTTACGCTATTTTTTTGTTTATAGCGCGTGATCAAAAAATCGCACAGGTGATCAAATACCACCAAAAGAAAGCTCTGTTTGTGGGAAAAAAAGGACGTCAAATTCGTTTAGGTACAGCGTCGCACGACCGCGCAATTGTCCGTTAAAGTCACGCAGTAAAAAAATCGCAAAAAACCCCCTGGTCCTTTAGCAGCCAAATCCTCCGGGGCTTAAGTGGTTAAAGTAAAACGTCACCCAAAGGGGAAGTTCGATTTCAAGTCCCCCTCCACTCCCATATTTGGCATCTCAGTTTTTTTTTTTTGTTTTTTTTTGAGGGGGGGGGGGGGGGGGCTGGATGTAGGTACCTGGTTTTGACAGGTAATGGCTCCCACCTCCGCTTGGATTGCATAGGTGGAAGTTCTCCTTCTCTCCTGCCTCCCCGCAGTCTTCTGAGACACTTCACAGGTCCCAGAAGACTGCGAGACCAATCACAAAGCACAGTGCGGCTTGTGCATGTACAGTGGGCAGCTGGTTGTGAAGCTGAAAGATGCAACAGCCAGCTGCCCACAGTTAGGATGCTGGCGTCGGTAGCCCAAAGGCTGGTGAAGAACTAGCCCAGGTGAGGACACTGCGGGATCCCTTTAGTGGCGGTTCACACTATTGCGATGCGGGAACACTGCAAATATACTGAGTGTTTCCACATCGCATCCGCAGCACAGGCAGTTCACACTGCCATATGAGATACGCTGGGGGTGTCAATTCAGAGTTAATGACACCCCCAGATCAGATCGCATATCGCAGTGCGATCTGACAGTTCGCACAGGAATCGGATTGCACTGGTGTGAACCACCATGCGATACGATTCTGTTGCGGACCAAAAAAAGGGTCCTGTGTGTGTTCAATGCGATTGCGGTGCAAATTCAGCCAAACAAACTGTATGGCTAAACCCGCACCGCACAGACGTGATTTTAGGAGCAGTGCGCTCCAAATCGTATGCGATGTCTGTTATCACATTAGTGTGAACCGGCACTTACAGGTAAGTGTCCTTGTATTAAAAGTCAGCAGCTACAATATTTGTAGCTGCTGACTTTTTATTTGTTTTGCCAAGACTGGAAAACCGCTTTAACTGCAGTAAGTGTCCTTATTTAAGGACAGGTAAGTGTCCTTATATTAGAAGTCAGCAGCTACAATATTTGTAGCTGCTGACTTTTTTTTTTTTTTTGCCCACATTGGACAACGCGGTGTAAGCTGCAGTTTTGCTTCAATTTGTTAGTGCATCTAAATCTGCAAGTATATCTAACACTACCCACCCCCTAGACAGACAATGCTGATATCCAAGGGTGTCTCTGTTGTTCCTTCATCCATAGTGGGGGCACTTTAATACAGGAAGTGTGTTACTGGCCAGATCACTGGGTAAAAACAGAGGGAAGAAAAAAACAAACACAAATGCAATCAAATGATTATCAAGCTGCAATATATGATATTTCTAGGTTTCAGGTTTAATGCTTCTTGAAAGTGTATCTATGGTCAACATTTAAAATCATATATTCATTTCTACATCGTATTTCAATTTTTTCTCTCCTACTCCAATTAATCTAAACAATCTTGAAATTTGTAAACTTACTTTGTGAAGATCCTCACACATTTACTTCCCTGAATTCTGTGACACGTAGTCACTATGGCATGTAAGAAGACACTGCTGTGTCACCCATTGCACAGAGCCTGCCTTCTGACCTGCAGAGGTGCTGGGAGGAGGAGCTTCAGGAGGCGGAGTCAGTACAGAAATCAATGGAGTTTAGAGATAACCAATGACAGGAAAGTGTGGGAAATAATACCTAGCTGGAGGCCTTGATGATCTGCAGCTTTATCCCCCCCACAGGGCAGTCTATGACTTTGACCTCTTTCTACGTGACAGCAATAAAATCAGCCCTAAGGGGCTTCCATTAAATGTATGGTGTTAACACACAGGAGGTTCTTTAACTATTTCTGCCCTGTTCAGTCCCTGTCCTGATTGCACTGCCAGATTTGTCAAATTTTCTGCAGCAATCCTCTGCAGCAATGTATAGACTGCCATAAATATGCATGTACCATAGAAGGCAGTGAGTCAGTATAAAGAGACGGTTAATACCCAGAGCCGCTCCCTCCACACGGTCCTGGAGGGAGGTTGAAAAGTATATGAATTTCCGATCCCCCACTCCCTGCGATCTGAACATTCCTTGCGAAGTCTGCTAACCTCATATATATCTGGAGACAAACCGACAGAAAACGCTGCACGTGAGTTCCACCGCATGCTCAGCTATAATAGGCACACCAATACATTAACATCATCATTATTTATTCAGATGAAACCGTACTCGTCCCAAAGGAAATATCAGAGCTTATCCACCGAATGAGAACCCACCACATTGCAAGGGCCTAAAGGGGGCTTCTACCTTATCACTCTACACTAGAAATTAAATCACTGCAGTTTTCTAATATGGCCATACAATTTATGTACAGAAGATATACTGTATATATATATATATATACACACACACACACATATACACACACAGTCACCTCAATGTATTTTAAAGTTTTCATGTCAGGTTTATGTTTCTAAATGTGTCCTTTTACGGATATATCAGTTTTAGTTCTGTCTGTAATATTAATATATATTTGGGGCTCCTTCAGCAGTTTCAGGAGAGGAGAGTTATATAGTGGAAAGAGCAGAGTCCCCCAGCAGCACAGAGCATTTCAGGAGAGGAGAGTTACGTATATAGTGGAAAGAACAGAGTATTTCAGGAGAGGAGACTTATATAATGGAAAGAGCAGAGTCACCCAGCAGCGCAGAGTATTTCAGGAGTGGAAACTTATATAGTGGTAAGAGAAAAGTCCCCCCAGCAGCGCAGAGTGTTTTAGGAGAGGAGAGTTATATAGTGGAAAGAGCAGAGTCACCCAGCAGCGCAGAGTATTTCAGGAGTGGAAACTTATATAGTGGTAAGAGAAAAGTCCCCCCAGCAGTGCAGAGTATTTTAGGAAATGGAGAGTTATATAGTGGAAAGAACAGAGCCCCCCTGCAGCACAGAGCATTTCAGGAAATGGAGAGTTATATAGTGGAAGGAACAGAGTCCTCCAGCAGTGCAGAGTATTTCAGGAGATGGAGAGTTATATAGTGGAGGGAACAGAGTCCTCCAGCAGTGCAGAGTATTTTAGGAAATGGAGAGTTATATAGTGGAGGGAACAGAGTCCTCCAGCAGTGCAGAGTATTTTAGGAGATGGAGAGTTATATAGTGGAAGGAACAGAGTCCTCCAGCAGTGCAGAGTATTTTAGGAAATGGAGAGTTATATAGTGGAGGGAACAGAGTCCTCCAGCAGTGCAGAGTATTTTAGGAAATGGAGAGTTATATAGTGGAGCGAACAGAGTCCTCCAGCAGTGCAGAGTATTTTAGGAAATGGAGAGTTATATAGGGGAAGGAACAGAGTCCTCCAGCAGTGCAGAGTATTTCAGGAGATGGAGAGTTAATTAGTGGAAGGAACAGAGTCCTCCAGCAGTGCAGAGTATTTCAGGAGATGGAGAGTTAATTAGTGGAAGGAACAGAGTCCTCCAGCAGTGCAGAGTATTTCAGGAGATGGAGAGTTATATAGTGGAAGGAACAGAGTCCTCCAGCAGTGCAGAGTATTTCAGGAGATGGAGAGTTATATAGTGGAAGGAACAGAGTCCTCCAGCAGTGCAGAGTATTTCAGGAGTGGCCAGACAGACAAGAGAAGGAGTCCTCCAGCTTTTGCATTCTTGCAGTTTTTCAGAAGAAGCAAATCTGAGAACAGAATAAGCACAGTCATTCAGAAGCACAGTTTATGGAATTTTAGGAGAGGAGAGTTAGGCAGGCCAAACAGGATTCATTTAAAAAAAATGCAATTAGCATGTTGAATGAAAAAAAATGAGCCAATTCCCCAATTCAGACATTCGAGGTAGAGGATGGAGAAATCCTTCCCGTTGAGCTATGGCATTCTGTTGGTGGGGAGTCTTCTCCACTGGCAGAATACAATGATCAGTGTTGACGGCTATAACCAGCGGCACTGATCGTTCATTAAAAACCTGACAGGCTGGTTGTACAGAAGTCAATCGATAGAATACCTTGTGTACAACCAGCTATTAGAATCCTCCAGAAGTGCAGAGTATATAAGAAGAGCAGTAGGAAATCACAGGCAAGGGAGCCTTCCAGCAACGCATAGTATGTAGGGAATCTTGATCTATCTAAATTTCTCTCTGCTGGAATCAGATGAGTGACAGGTCATTTCTGCTTTATACAGTCAGCCGGAATGTGAAGTTTAATGTGTACAGTCCTCATCCCGGATGGGGAGCATTAGTACATGTTGCTGCCTGTGAGTATGTGAATGGTAGCTAGATGAAAGGCAAAGTGCTTCTCTTACTTCAACATCATACAGCTTCCACCTGCACATTCCTGCCTCCTGCACGCCTATACACGTGTGTTTACACACAGACCTCCAAATACCACAATGACATCATACATGCTGTCAGCTCTGGGATCACTGGCTGCTGGACAACCCCAAGTTGCATAGAAACCCCCTGCAGGAGCCACAGAACTATAAGTATTAGGCTGACGACCACCTGGGAAAGTCCAGAATGCCTCTATTGCCAAAAAGGTAAACATTTACTAAACCCATAAACATAAAAGTGATATATTGTAGCACACCTGCATATATGCTATGGTGGATGCATTTGTTTTCAGTCTAGAAACATTTTCCACACGCACAGAAAAAAACTGTTGATCCTGCCAGAAATACAGTATCCATTTCACGTCCTCTGAGCTGAACTGGAAGCAAAATAATCTTATATTGATTCTATAAGTCAGTGGTCTCCAAACTGCGTCCGGGGGCCAGATGCGGCCCTTTGTTTGCTTGTATCTGGCCCTTGGGGCACTATTTCATCCACTGATATCAACAATGGGACACAATCCCTCCCAATGACACCAATAATGGGGTAAAATTCCTTCCAATGACACCAAAGATGAGGCATTGTTTTTTGCCACTGACATCCGGACCTTTTCTATTGCCAATGGCCAAAGTCCAACCCCCCAAAAGTCTTAAGGACAGTAAACTGCCTCTTGGTTTGGTAGGTTTAAAGATGGCCATGACTTCCTCCATATATGCAATGGAGGAGTGAGCATAGCCCTGCTAGGACAGAAAGTGTGTTATTTGCAGGACTCTCAGGGGAAAATAAAGGCCTGGAAAAAGAAAACTAATGCAGCCACCACATCTAGCTGGTATGCAGCAATATATAAAGTTTTTAGAAGGCTTTAAAAGCTTAAACAAAAAAATATTTCAGAATTAACATGCATGTTTGCACCAGACAAATGTCCAAAATAACATTTATGGAGAGGGAAGCACCTTGCAGACATCCCTGGAGTCAGACCACTGGATACAACAGCAACCATCTGAAATGAAGCCAATACGTCTGATGGATTCCTGCCCCAAAAACAATTTGCCATGGTAAGATTTACTTTATATATAAATATCTTCTCTGTCCTATCATAAAGGCCCAGATAGGTAATGTCTGTAAGCATCTTTGGAAGGCTCTACAGTCTATAAGCTCACAGCGATTGGCCTGTGGAGCATTTTGCATTTGTGCGATGGAACTGATTATAAATGTAAACAGAGGTTCCCCAAAATGTTGCAAAATCTTTGTTCCCCTTGGGTTTCTACTGTTGGCAGAGTTCAGAATTCACCAGGCTCTCTGGCCAACTGACTTTTGTGTGATTCTGGCTGTAACCTCCATTGTCATCTTCTGCCTTTTAGGATTAAAACACTCTAATAAAGTGATTAGCATTCAGCGTGGTGGCACAGGTGGCTGCAATGTGCTCAAATTCCTTTTATCCTTTGCGCCTGCCACATCCGATTATCGGTTACAGAAAAATCAATATTTCACCAGACTGGCTGTGCTTGGGGCATCTGTCTTGCTTGTGGCCCTTTGAGGAGATTATGGGAACCAGAATGCCTCCTTCATTCAATGGCCAAAGTACAGAATGTTACTCTACTCCACTCCTTTGTGTTGTGACAGACAGAGAGTGATTTCGGACTGAAATTAGTTTACACAACAAATATGTCTTCTGTCACTAACAACCTTAATAAAAAAAAAAAAAAAAAAAAAAAAAAAAAAGCCCCCCCTCCCCCCCAAAAAAAAAAAAAAACCCCTCTCGAAATCTGTGCAACTGTTATAGCACACAAGACCAGAAAAAAAAAATCAAACCAATTATTAATATTTATGTAACTGTATAGATACTGCTTCGCTCTAGATGGTTTTGCAAAAAGTTTTTAAAGTTCTAAAAATTGGATTTTTGACTTACCGTAATATCCATTTCTCTGATGTTCATTGACGGACACAGCTCCTGCTCTTCATAACCATTGGGTTATACTGCCCCCTACAGAAGTAGGACACTAGGCAGAAAAATAATCTGGCTATTGCTATGGGCAGTCCTAGGGGGTATACTCCCTCTCTCTGCTATAGGTACTCAGTTTAGTTACAAGCAGTGTCAGGAGAATTACAACTCCACAGAGGGGTGGGAGCTATGTCCGTCAATGAACATCAGAGAAATGGATTTTACGGTAAGTCAAAAATCCCTTTTTCTCTTTTGTTCATTGAAGGACACAGATCCTGAGCTTCATAACCATTGGGATGTCCCAGTAGTGTTAAACATGAGGGGTGGGAACAGCAAAAAAAAATTCCCAAGGCTAAACAGTAGCCAACCAGGCAACAGGAGCTCAACCAAAAACAACTGGAGCCCACCTGAAAAAAAAAACAATACACTCAGGTCCTCTATAAAGAGTAGCCGGCAAAACCTTGCAGCCAAAAGAAGCATCCGCAGATGCCAACACATCCACTTTATAAAACTTTGTGAAAGTGTGCACCGACAACCAGGTAGCCACCTTGCAAACCTGCATTACTGATGCCTGATGATGGAAAGCCCCAGAGGCATTAAGATCCTGAGTGCACCTTAATACGGAAAGGAGGAACCTGACCCTTGAAAGAATAGGCCTGAATCAGTCTGTCTGATCCATCTGGAAATGGTCGGAGAGGAAGAGGACAACCCTTTCCGAGGCCCATCCGTGAGCACAAATGGAGAGTTTGACTTTCTGAAAGACTGTAGCTGCCAGGTGCACCCTAATTTCCCAGACCACATCCAAGGCATGCAAGGCAATTTCCTTCGGATGTTTAGGCCTAGGACACAGGCAAGGCAACACAATATCTTCATTCAAATGAAAATCAGAGACAACCTTTGGGAGGAATGACGGACATGGGTGAAGAACCACCTTATTTCTGTGAATCACCAGGTAAGGTGAACAACAGGAAAACGCTCTCAGCTCCAACACCCTGAGCACAGAGGTGCTAGCCACCAAAAAAGCCACCTTTTGAGATAGCATAATCAAGGGAATCTCCCGAAGAGTCTCAAAGGGAGGCTTCTGAAGAATTGAAAGCACCAACGGAGCGCACACTGGAGGAACCAAATGTCAGACACCCTGAAGAAAGGTACGCACCAGGGGGTGTGTGGCCAAGGGTAGTTGGAAGAAGACCGCCACCTGGCCCTTAATGGTACTCAAGGCCAATTTCTGTTCAACTCCTTGTGAAGGAAGGTCAAGATCTGAGAAGGAACGAGGATGAACCCAAAGAGACTCACCCAACGCAACGTACGTCTTCAACGTACGATGGTAGATCATCCTAGAAGTAGATTTCCTAGCTTTTAACAGCGTAAGGATCACCAACTCAGATACATCTCTATCCTTCAGTACCTGGCGTTCAACAGCCAAGTAGTCAAAGCCAGCGACTGTGTGCAGAATGGAGGATTGTTCCTTGGGACAGCAGGTCCTCCCTGAGAGGAAGCTTCCAAGGAACGTCAGCGACCAGCCGCACCAGATCGGCATACCAAGTCCGGCGAGGCCAGTCCGGAGCCACTAAGATGCCTGGAATCCCTCCCTCCGTCCTTCTGCCTTGATCCTAAGTAGAAGTCTTGGCAGAAGCTCGAGAGGAGGGAAAGCGTGAATAAGATGATACTGACCCACGGGGCCACCAGCGCATCTGTGGCATCCGTCAGAGGATCCCATGACCAAGCCACAAACCTCTGCACCTTTCTGTTGAGCCAAGACGCCAACAGATCCACCTTGAGGACGCCCCCCTGGAGACACAACTGATGAAATACCTCCGGGTGAAAGGATCACTTCCCTTGCTCCAATGCCTACTGACCGAGGTAATCCGCCTGCCAGTTGTCCACCCCAGGAATGTGTATGGCGGAGAGGACTGGAACTAACCATTCTGCCCATCTTAGAAAGCCGGCTACCTACAGAGCCGCCAGGGCAGTTCTTGTGCCCTCATGGCGATTGACATAAGCCCCAGCTGTGGCACTGTACAATCGAATCTGTACTGGACATCCCTGAAGACGATTAGTCCAATGGCCCAGACACAGTCTGATTGCTCAGAGTTCCAAGACATTGATCTGTAGCCTGGACTCTTCCAGTGTCCAGATCCGCTGAGCAGAATGTTTGCCAAGGATGTCTCCCCAGCCGGACAGGCTGGCATCTGTGGTGATCACTGTCCAAAACAAGGGGAGGAAGGATTTTCCCAGACTAAGTACCTGGAGAAAGAAGCCACCATATCAGGGACTCCTTCATTCCCCAGATCAGCTGGATTGGATTGTACAGAGACTGCGGAGTCTTGTCCCATTTGGCCAAAATCTCCCTTTGCAGGGACCTTGTAAGAAACTGTATGGAACTGTCTCGAAGGTAGACACCATTAGGCCCAGCACCAGCATGCAAGTCCATAGGGATGACCATCTGCTGGACACCAGGAGAGCAACCTACAATTTCTGGAGATTGTCCAGAGGAAGGAGCATTCTGGCTAAGGCCGAGTCAAGAGTCAGACCCAGATAGTCCAGCTTTGTGGACAGAACCAGAGCAGACTTCTGAAAACTCAGAATCCAACCGAACTCCCGCAGAGTTCGTATGATGATTTCCAGGTTTTCCACTAGAGCAGTAGGAGACTCCGCTCGCAGAAGGAAGTTTCCAAGTAGCCCATTACCACGATCCCCCGTTGGCGTAACAATGCTAGCACTGGGGCGAACGCTTTTGTGAAGACCCAGGGAGCAGAGGCGAGACAAAAGGGTAACGCCACAAACTGATAATGCTCCTCTCCCATGGCAAAGCGGAGGAAGCACCGGTGACTGGCACTTATTAGAACGTGAAGGTAAGCTTTATTGATGTCGACAGAGGCATGAAAATTCCCCTGATGCCGGGATGCCACCAATGGACTCCATCCTGAACTTCTGCACCCGCACAAAGCAGTTCAGCGCCTTGAGATCCAGGATTGGATGCACCGCACCTTGCTTCCTGGGAACTGTAAACAGGTTTGAGTAAGAGACCTGAAAACGTTCCAAAGTTGGAACTGGAACAATCACCCCTTGAAACAACAGGTCTTGTACTGCCCCAAACAGACCCTGTAAGCGGTCCAGGGACAGGCGCAAGTTGGGAGGAAAGAACCTTGCCGGGGGACAAGAGCAAAACTCGATCTTGTAGCCGGACCGAAAGACTTCATGGACCCACTTGTCTTGCACCAGTGAAGTCCAGGGGTCCAGAAACCAGCAAAGACGTCCCCCCACCCCTGATAAGGGTGAGGGCGCACCTTCATGCTGAAAGAGCCTTGTCCGCGGGTCTGGAGAAGCCTGCTCTCGGCCTGCCAGTCCAGGTTCGTTTGGATCCTCCAGAGGAAGCCCTGAAAGGCTTTGAGCCCTTGTCGGTCTACCCTGAGAGACGAAAAACTTCTTATGAGCCGAGAAGGAGGTCCCACGTTTACAACGAGGTTCCTTGCTCTTAGTAGCCTGCGGAAGAAAGGTACTCTTCCCCCCTGTGAGACCTTTAATGATGTCATTCAAAGTAGCTCCAAACAGGCAATCTCCTTGAAAGGGGATATCAGTCAAGGCCTTTTTAAAAAACTGGTCAGCATTTGAGCCAAAAGACACGCCGGAATACCATTGCTGAAACAGAGATCCTAGCAACTAGGGGAGCTGCATCCAAAGAGGCATCACAGATAAACTGCAGCCCCTGGACCAGCTGGTCCGTCAGCTCAGCAAAAGCAATTGGGTGCTGTTCTCCCTCCAGGTTACGGCAGAGTCAGAGTTTGCGACACCAAGGCAATAGTGAATACTGGCCTTAGTGCTGAACCAACTAGAGTGTACATATTGCCGACCACATCCTCCGCCCTCCTGTCAGCCAGATCCTTAAAGGCCGGGGACACTTCAACCAGTATCATGGTTGCCTTGTTGGAAACTGGAGGGTCAGCCACCAGTGGAACAGTCCACTTCTTAATAAGGGACTCCTCATAGGTGTACCGTCTAGTAAATCACTTAGGGACCCCAAGAGGACGCTTTGGTTGTCCCCATTCTTTAGTGAAAAGTCTTTCAAAATAAGCGGGGAAAGGAAACACATTTGCCACTCTGGATGGTTTGTGAGTGCCAAAGGGAACCTGCACCACTGTCGCAGTTGCGTCCTCCATCTTCAAGGTCTCACACACCGATACAATCAGTGCATCCACCAGCGCCATTTCGTGTGCGGTTTGCGATGTGGAGGAATCATCCTCACTATCAGAGGATTCCAGGCACGTGGTTGCAGATCCAGCAGGTTGACCCACGTCCGCGACAGCCGAATCAGATTCAGGATCTGATAAGACAGATTAGGCAGGGGAAGGCAGGGGGCGCTTTTTGCTAGCCTGTCACTCGAAAGCCACCTCCACCTGGGACACAAAGGACTCCAGGACCGCTGTCAGTGCATCGATGGATGGTTGGGACCCGGAGGGTCCCGCAGCCTCAGAGAGGAAATCAGGTGGGGAGATGTCTCCAGGAGTCACCAGGGGGACCCCACAAATAAAGTGTAAAACACTGCGCTGGCAGCGCCACCCGGTCGCCAGGCACAAAGCGATCCTCAGCAGAGGGGGAGAGAACCCAACCAAACTCACCACCCAGCAGAAATAGGCTCCTGCAGCCACCAGGATAATCTGCACTCTACGTGCGGTGATCAGGAAGTGAAAGGATCCAGGAGTCAGCACCAGGGGATGAGGAGGATCTCCCACCGCCGAATCGCCGCCCACGGGGCTCTACTTTCATGGCTGTCGCTATTTTCAATGGCAAAACCACCGCAAATCGCCCGCTGGACTACACAAACATGGCCGCTGTGCATAGAAACACACAGGCTACAACAAAATGGCGGCCCCACAAGGCTTCCAGGGACCCAGGAGGGATCCCTAGGCCTCAAGGACAGACCCAGGCAGGATGTGGGCCCTGGCAGGAGCCCCCACCATGTACAACCCCCCCTCGCCGCACAGCTGATCGTCCGGTCACCTCCATCGCCAGTATAGTGCTCTGCTCCCACCCCAGGAGGTGGACCAGACCACCCAAACAGTCTCAGCATATATGGGGGGTAGGATTGGGGACAGATGAAAGGGGGGTGCCTGACAGGAAGGAGGGGAACCCGGTGGTCTGACCATCCCAAAGAGGGTCCCACGTCCACCCCAAAACCCTCCATGGGGAGAGGGGGGAGAGCTACTTACCATACCAGGCAGACACTTTTTCAGATAGAACCCCTCTCCTTCTAAATGGAGGAACGCTGCAACTCAGACGTATGCGACCTTGCGAGGCATTTGACTTGCAGGCCAGCCCCCGTCCAGTGGGGCTATGTCACAGCCGAGTCCAGCAGTTGATTGTAGATCTCACAGGGAAAAAAAACAGGAGAAAAAAGAAAAAAATTGCCAGGACCAGAGATCCCAGCGAGAACTAGGTCCTTACTCCTGACTAGGCAGAAAAAACTGAGCACCTATATCAGAGAAAGGGAGTATACCCCTTGGGACTGCTCATAGGCATAACCAGATTATTTTTCTGCCTAGTGTCCTACTCTTGTAGGGGGCAGTATAACCCAATGGTTATGAAGATCAGTAGCTGTGTCCATCAATGAACGTAAGAGAAAAGTATTTTTTATTTGACTAACTCATAAAGGGGAACATTTCCAAAGTACAACAAAGTTGCTTCAATCAATCCTCTAAAAAAACACTGGTAAAAATACCATGAAGAGACAGTTAAGAGAGATAATGGAGATAATACACGTGTGGCGACAAATGAGCGGGCTGTAGAGCCCATATGTCGCACATAAGCATTGCAGGGTGGCCGATGTTTAGTGTTGAGAGTGCCCTTACAGCACAAAGACCAGGCTGTCAAAGAAAAACTCTCAGTCCAGCCTACAGATTAGTAGCTGGTGGGACCGGCTTCCAATCACATGACCATCGTGGATCCTTCTCACCCCGTGGGCATTCAAAACGATTTAAAAGGATGCCAGGGTGGGCCGGAATGGGTTAACCAAACAAGCTGAAGATCGAAGCTGATCGTTTGCCTGGCACAACTCCTCCTGATTCTGACTGCTCTGCTTTTAATAAATTCTCTCCATTCTCTAATTACAATAGCCATGTGTATTCTTACCTAAATCTTGGGGTGCAGTATTTATTTCCTCCAGATTTGTGCAGTAATCCAGCGTGAAACTTTGCCTTGGTGCAGAGCATTTATTGCACATAAAGTGAATTAATATCTATGATGTTTCTTTTATAGAATATATTTAAATAAACATTTTTTGTGCCTGGAGTTCATTTTTAAAGAGTATCTAAACCCAGGAATAAAAAATTATAGTACTGCACCTTGCTTGGCCGACTAAGCTTGTGCTGGCTGCATAAAGCTGGACATATATGGACTGAAATATGGCCAGTTCAGCAGGAACTGGCTGAATTTCGATTCGTGTGTATCCCTCTCTGTTCTACAGAAGCTGGTCATTAGACCAGCTTCTGTTGAACATTCCAGCATTCAATCAGTGCATGCAGCCAATGGACTACAGAGAGGACCAATGTATTCTGATGGTGGGAGAGCCCCGCTGTCAGAATACAAAGACACAGTGGGGAGGATTTCCATATACACCTTGAATGTGTGGATAAGGAAATCAGCTGAATGAAAAATATTGAACCATGTATGGCCAGCTTTAGTCTTTTATATTTCACACTATTCTTTCCTTTATTTTGACCTGGTAATCCTGTCATTAGCTTTAGCTCACTTCCTAACACAGGGTGACAACTGTACTAAGCACTGTTGTCACCTAAGACACTACATTACACTGTGTTAGTACTAAATAAAAGCAAGGGGAGGTGTTACAATGAGCAAGGGGACATGAACGATGCTAACTGATAAAAGTCCAAAAGCAGAGAGTACAGAAAGTTATCAGCTAACAAGATTTCTGGCTGGAAGAACAATTATTTTTGTATTGAACAGATATAAAAAAATTGTTCAATGGTGTATTTACAAACCAAAAGGGAGCAAGGAAGAGAAATGTATTGTTTGCTGTAGAAATTGTAGAGTGTAAAATATCTCTGTATACAGATCAGGAAGGTTTCCCATTCATATTTTTTATTTCTGTCCTGGAAGATATCTTTTTAGGTTTCTGACTGTTAGTACATTGCCATATGGTGTTGTTACTCTATGAGGATCACAAGACAATCCAGATGAAAGAAGATGAAGTAGCAAAGGAGTTGTAAGAGGTTCTAGAATGTTTCTAGGTGTGTTGGGCTCTGTGGTCCTCCTGGGCTTCACCAGTTTGGGTGGGTCCGGGTGTACTTTTTCTGTCTGCAAAGCATCATATAATGGACAGGTACATTATGAGACCTTTGATGGTTGGTTTGCAGCAGAGCACCAACAAGTCGCGGCAGACTTAGAGAGATCGCTCTGCTGAGTTTCAGGAAACCGTTTAATGCCAATGTTTTATTTTTCTCCAGTAGAGGAAAGTTATTTAACTCTTGCCTCTAAAAGACAAAAACTAGCTTGGGGTCCAGAGAGCCAATGTCACTATCGCAAGTGGATGTTTACCAAAAACATAACAAGTACAACCCAATTCTGCCTCTTTTATGAAGGGTGGATGGATGCAATGATTGGAGGGCTGCCCTTTTGAATGAAGTGATGTCCCAGCTCAGCAATGATCAGATCTTCAGCACTGTGTGCGACTTCTGTCACTTACTGGTAGACTCACGACAACCACAAGCTATTAGCATTTGTAAAAAGAGGAAGACTGGAAAAAGGGAGCGGAATCCAACTTTAGGGGCGCCAGAACCACTCCACAAGGGGCAGTTATTGGATACATAGATAAAAGCAAAAGATTTCCCTGTTTGTAAAAGAAAACCAACCTCATTTAAATCTTACACAAGAGAGGAGTGAAGGTAGGCCAGAGGATCGTGCGGTCCACTCATGTTTTCTCTGAGCTGTAATGGCAGCTGTGAAAACGGTTTATTCTCCGAATATCGATGGAAAAGCTCTTCGCAGCACTCAGCAAATCAGTGAGCTTCTTCTGTGTACTATTATGTGGCACTCATCCCTCTCACCACTATGATGACAGGTACTCACCGGTTGCCTGGTGTGCCCAAGCTTTCAGACTTTTGCTTCAAACAAAGAATTTAATAGAGAACACCTATAATCAGGATAATACTCTTCAATCTAATTTACAGCAAAGTGATTTATAGGATTATACAGTATACCAGCAAGGCGGAGATGATGTGAAAAAAAATATCAGTTTAAAATACCCCACTAAGAACCAACTGTATGTAAAATGATGGCCTGAACCCTGAATTTTCAATCAAAAAATGATTGAGGATGTCCCATGTTTAAAACTGACAATTCTTCTTCTCCTTCTTACTCCACATGTGACAGTTTAGAAGAATTAGGAAAGATTAGAGCAGGTTCCAGGATCCAGTGAGAGCCAATCTGCTCTGCTACTACATGGGTTGTATGATGCAGAGGAAGGAGGTCAGTACAGACACATAAAAAAAGGGAAAGAAAGTAAAAACGATTGTAATTTGTGATTGTATCTGAAAATAGCCTGTATTTCAACATAGGGACACGAAAAGTGTCTGCCTTTTCCACTTTAACCCAATAAGTAGCAGATTTACATCCAAACTGCCTGCTTCTTATCCGTGCAATCTAAGGGGACAGCCATTCAAGGGTTTTTTTTTTTTTTGGCTTGCAGCTCAATCATATTCCCAGCATTTTACCAGATAGCGAATAAATTTGATATGCGTAAATAAAATCGTGCACTGCTGCCATTTATACGGAAGAGAAATGAGAAAATAATTACGATAGTTTTCTTCCAAACAAACCTTCCGCAAATGTTTTAGAGTCGCTAATGGGGCGTCAGGCAGAGGCTGAAAGGCTCATTTTATATTCCGCAATTACTAAACGCATTTCTGCTGCTTTATACGACAATAAATAGCAAGAACAATTCCAATGCATTCTTCACGCTCTTAACTAAACCGATTACTCCAAGACGAATGTAGCCAGGAAGCAGATCTCAGCAGTTTAAAATAAGGATGGCGTAATTAAAGGGGTTCTCTGCGTGAATGTACAAAGGGGGAAAAGGAACCAGACCAGGGGGGGCTAAATGCAGTTTTGGGTATTTTATAGACGTTCAGTCTGGTCTGCCCAAATTTGTGAGCTCCATGCAATAACAACCCCAAGCAACACATGGAATTTGCTAACTAATGTTATCGAAAAACCATTGCAACTGTGCTTGTGTCAAAACTTGCCTTCACTTTTTCAAGGAGTGCGTCTATAACGGGAGAAGGTTGTGGGTGGGGTTAGGTGCATGGACTGAGGGAGCTTGCTGGAGCAAGGAAAAAGGTAAGTAACTGACCCTTTTCTGCAAACCCCTAGACTTATTGACCATTTTTTGATTTTAAAGTTGGGCTAAATAACTTTAATAAGTGTTTCTTGGACTATAGCCTTTTATTACATTATCCTGTTCTGTGAAATCTCCAGCATGTGAGAGTAGGCCTGCAGAGGGGTCAGAGAGAGGGTGCCGCTAGAACCAAGGTACATACTGGCTGCATTTTTCCAAGACTAACAATTAGGGTCAGTAAAAGATGAGAATACCGGCAGATACAGATATTTAGGTAGGTGGGCTGCCAACTGCAGGAGATGAATACTGAAATAGAAATTTCAGCCATTCTGCAGATCAGACGAGTCCCTTGTCTCGGTTTCATGTGTGGTTGGAGTGTCCCTTTAAGAACATAGGCTTTCAGAAAATGGAAAATTATTGGAAAGTCAGCTGTGTGATTTTAAGCGCACCGGCTCCCAAGTTCCACAGATAGGTCAAGCCCTTGGCTACTGTTCACTACTAAATCAGAAAGGCGATTAGATATGAAAACAGAAGTATGAAGGGAGAGCCTCTTCAGTGGTATTTTAGATCTGCAAAGCTTACAAACTTCAGTGTTTCTGAACTTGGAAATCTTTGTCAGCTCTGAAACCCCACGACCTTGTAGCAGTTTACTTCTCATACCTAAAATCTCTGAATTGCCGCAATTATCACATCTCCTACCGATCGTCTCCCTGATTATACTTAAAAGCTGTAGAACTAAACTTGTAAGCATCATGATAAACCTTTCAGAATATATTTGTTATGTAAAACTTGAGGTAAATCTGGTCAACCTAACTTACTGAAGTAATGAGCTATGAAAGATAACGCCATCATTTTTTAAAAGTTTGTTCGTCTACATTAATTCTTGTCATGGAAGGATCCTCATTTAGCCTTACTCACACATTAGAAGTTATAGACTAAAAGTTGAACAGGGCTGACGTAAAAAGGCTGGAACAAATACAATCATCAGCTAAAGGATAAATATACTGTATTGCAAAAAAGTCTTAAAAAATTCATATACTTTATTTACAACATATTAAGACAAAACTTGGGGAATAAATACTCCCCCACGTCATTATATATTGGCATCAACAATTGACATGAAGGGTTTTGTACGTTTCTTCAGAATTAGCACATTGGCATAAAAGCACATATGCTTTAAAGAAAGAATGACCTAACTAAAGAAACATGTATTAATATTTTCATAGATCTTATTTTGTATATTAACAAACACAAGTTTAAATGCAATGGCATATGGATGGTCCTGAGGAAGCAATCCACAAAGCTCTTTGACCTACCAATACGCTTATTTTAAAGAAATGTACAAACCCTTTATGTCAATTGTTGATGGAATTTGTACAAAGTAGAAGTATATGTTACAGTGTTGATGTAGCAAATTGATGTGCATGCACTTAGCCTAGTGCATTTGTGTGTGTGGTTCCCACTGTGGGATAGCACCTGTTCCCGCAGCCACAACCACCTGCACAGAAAACGCAGGCGATGCTTGTGAGTGCCATTAATCCTAATGGCAAGACGCACGCACTGGAAATCACTCCCGCACTGGGACCCACACTGAAATTGCTTTCTCATGCGGGCTGTAATTCCAGAAATCGTACAGGGACATTTTCTCTGTTTCAGGAGGCACGGAAGCCTGCACAAAACATGGCTCGCAGAGTCGCATTAATGTGAACCTAGCCTTAAAGCGGAGTTCCGCCCCCCCCCCCCAAAATAAAAGGCAGCAGCTACACATACTGTAGCTGCTGACATTTAATATTAGGACACTTATCTGTCCTGGAGTCCAGCGATGTCGGCACTGCAGCCGATGATTCCATCGGATGTCGGGTGCTGCCGCCACCATTGCCGGTCAGGGAACCCGGCAGTGAAGCCTTGCGGCTTCACGGGCGGGTCCCTATTGCGCATGCGCGAAGCTCGCTGCGCATTCAGATTGGCTCGGGAGCAGGGGAAGGAGAAGGGGGGCCAAACTTCCGAGGAACAGCGCCTTCTCCCAGAAGTGGGGAAGGGTACCTGTCAAAAACAGGTACCCCCCGAAAGGTGCCAAATGTGGCACCGGAGGGGAGGGGAAGCAAATGAGCGGAAGTTCCACTTTTGGGTGGAACTCCGCTTTAAAGTGGAACTTTACTCAAAATTGACACTTGGCATCCATCGAGTCACATATGTGGCCGCAGTTTCAGTGCGGGAGTCCGCTGCAAATTTTTACCTGAACTTGCACCTGAAGAAGACCCAAAATCTCACAGGACCCGTTTAAAAAATGGACTGCGGCTGCCCTGCACGTGTTAACCGGCTCCATTGAAAGCTAGTCCAATTCATAGGTTATTGGAATCGGTTAAAAATGCATCCTAAATCTTTGAAGGATTTTTTTTGGGGGGGGGGGGGGGGCAAATACCTTTGGTAGTGCTTGCTCATCATACCTCCTCTCTTCTCGCCTAGGCAAGAACAATGCAGCCTTTGGTCCACCCCTCTTGGGATACACATCACAAATCCCAGAAGCCAGCAGTCCTTAGATTTTGCACATACGCAGTGCCGGGGACCCACCTGAGTGACCAGGAAGTTACAGCCTGCTCCCAAATCCAAGATGGCAGCATAGAAAAAGACAAAAGCTACGAGATCTTCAGGCATGAGGAAGCCAGTGCTGAATTTAATGGGCTTGTAAGCCTGTGTTTTTTAAAGGCCAGCAGCAGCAGTACTTGTAGCTGCATAGAATTTTTTTCTATGACTGGGCTATACCTACTATAAATACAAACAATTTGCAATTAATCAATACCTCAACGTTACATAATAAGGTGTCATAAATCATTAATTATAAAGTGCAATAGGCAAAAATTGTGTCCCAAATTCATATAAAGAAAAATTTCATTAATGTCTATAAATTCATCCAATTAATCATGTGTCCAGTGCAGAATAAAGTTCATCAAGTGTAAAAACTAAAAAAAAAAACATAAAGTGAAATATATATGTCCAAAGTGCAAGTGCTCCAAATCTCTCGTCTCTTCTCAACTCCCAGTTTCCATGCTATGTATATTCACCTTATACACAAACTACTCACCAGAAGTCACAAAGTGCCACTTTAAATCTCCTCCAGCTACTATGTGGTTAATTTTATCCGCTCTCCTCTTTAAATCACAGACATCACCCTCAAAACCATGGGTATAAACACAGAAAAGCGCTGCAACATGTACAACCTACTTTATTCAGAGTAAATAAAAACAGATACATTCACATTCAGATGTGTCTGCCCTGACACTAAGAATTCACAGCATTAATATCCATAGCATTATCGGCTTCAGCCACATAACTGGCTGTGAACAGACAAGAAGCATGCAGGACGACGTCACACCAAAGCAAGCCCCACTTTACGCATTTCGTCATGCCGGCGTCGTCAGGGACAACACGGCACAGGGACAGTACTTGTAGCTACCAACTTTTATTTTTTGATAGCCCAATGAAGTTCCTCTTTAACATGAAAAATATATCTGATTGTAGGTTCACTTCTTTCTTAGGATATATAAACATGATAGGAAAATATCTTCACAAAAGTTCAAGCTTAACTCCAAAAAGAAAGAAAATGTATATACTGCAGCTTACCAACGCTTAGATGTGGTGGCTGCATTAGTTTTCTTTTTTCAATCCATCTTTTATTTATTTTCATTTGGTGATCCAGCAAGTAACACACTTTCTTTCACAGTGGTTACATCCATTCCTCCAATAGTATCTATGGAGGAACAACGTAGCCTTCTTTCGAGAGCAACATTGTAAACCTGTGAAGAGTGAAGTTTTAAATGGACTAGTACATTTTGATGAACTTTACATAAACCTAACTCTAGCTAACACTTTTTTCCTTTTGGGATAAAGGTTTTAAATGAATAAATACAGGCTGATCATTGTAAGCACTACTGTCCCTATAAATGGTTTGTCTCAACCCTCTAACTTCTACTTTTGCTGGACAGCCTGATCTGTTACAGAAATAGCTGAACAATAACAGACTTAATGGCAAGATTAAGAGGTAATAAAACTATATTGCTGTGTTAATGCTATGGACAATTTTCACCATATATGTAAATGTTTGATTGTGCACATAGTTTCACTTTCTAGATAATTTTCCTTTTATTTATAAGTGCTACGTGAAGCCTTCTTTTCTCTGTTATCAGCCATGTTAGGCTACATAAAACTCTGTTATCAGCCATGTTAGGCTACATAAAACTGCTAACAGCTCACATTGACCTTCAACAGAATTACAGGGCAAGGAAGTCACCTGAGCACAAGGAAACATCTAATGCCCCGTACACACGTGCAGATTATCTGAAGACTTTTGTCTGCAGACTTACCAAAACCATATAATATGAGGTCAAACCTAAACACTTTCAATTTGTATGCAATCCGGCAGGCCCTTGCACTACATAGAAAAGGTAAATCTGAAGACAAAAGTCTACAGATAATCTGCACGTGTGTATGGGGCATAAATTATCTGCACTTCCAATTCCAAAAACCTTTACATTTAGTTCTGTTAGAAGTGTTGCTAACTGTTCCCTATATAAACTTTCAATTACCTGTTCTGGGCTTTAAATGGCTCCCTAAACTCTATACAGAAATAGCTCAGTAATGGCCCAGCTCGTTCTCCCTATGTTTTTCTGGTACAATGTCACAAAGTGATTGGGCGGCACCGCCTGCCCCCCGGTTCTGGCAGCAGGGTGAATCAGTACATGTTTTTGTGGTTACACCAGCGATTGTCAAGCATCGAGTGACTACACACTCATTTCACGCCTTCAAATGACAAAAGGAGAGACGCATCTTCGAGAGCACCTAATCCCCCGCAAATCCCTAGAAACTCTTCAGGTGTCCTAAGATGACATCTTCCTGACGCTACAAGTTACAGAGAATTATCCTTACAGATGCAGAGACCTGCCTGACTGCAACCAAGCCTTGTCAACAGTGTGGAAACTAAAATTAAACTCCGACACTCTGCAGGGCTTCATACCGAATAAAGCGTAGCAGCAATGTACTAAAGACAAATACAAGAAGTAACTAAATTATTGCCAATGTTACATTAGTGAGAGCAAGTCTTCTGACACATTGCTGTCATGTGGGCTCATAAGCACAAGCCTTGAAAGGAATCCTGACCAGCACAAGGCTCTGGCTGAGACTGTGATCTGAGACTCGCAATCAATTCAGTATAATATTATTAAGTCAGACAACACACAGATCAGCAGGAAGGAATCACAGCACAGTCAGTCAATCAGCAACAAAACAAGTAATTACCAAAGGCACGTAAGAAGCGAACTTTCTAAGGCTTCTTTTAGACTTTTGGTACAGCTTACTGCCCACTGAAAAGAAATGAACAATGGAACACTTAGCAGCTGCTGATATTTTAACTTTCATTTTTAAATTGGTAAACGGCAAATTTACACTGCGAGACCGCGCCATGACTGCAAGCCGAGAGTTTTTGCGGTGCAGCCCCATTGAACTCAATGGACATCACCTGTCAAATGCTGCACATCAAGTTAAAAATGACATGGCTGCAAAGCATCACAGCCCTGTCAGACTGTATTGTTAATATTCGGAAGGGCAGACAAGAGGCAGTAAAGTCTGAAAGAACCCTTGTAATGACAAGCGGAGAGCGAGAAGGCAGCAGTGGCGCAAAACTGTGAAAATCTGCAAGAAGATGCCTGTTATAGACATAAACCAAAATTAATACAGTATATTGCAGTCTCCAAAAATGCAAGAGAAGACTTTCTATATGATAGTCTTACAAATGCAATAATATTACCAGAACTTTCAAGAAACCGTTTTTCTGGGATTTTTTTTAATGGCCCATGTAAAAAAGAGTGTTCAAACCACACCCTGTGGGTGTCTCAGACATAGGGGCCATTGGATTGAGCCACAGCACACAACAGAAGTCTAGACATCCATAAATATGTGTTCATCGAAGGGACAATTTCTAGTCAGCCCCTGTCAAAGAGGTACGATCCATAAAACTCCCTTTAGATTCAAGGAGGAAAAGCATTTATGGGTGTCACAATTTAGGTATCTGGGGATTGCCATTGGAATTAAACCCTCTATCATTACAAAACTATATAAACCTTCTATCATTACATAAACTAGCTAAAATTCTTATCTCAGCACTTGCAGCTTACAACTTTTCAATGTTGCTCAGCGCTGCTTCCCCAAACTTCTGGTCTTCACAGAACATAGGTAACAGTGGACAGTCCTGTCTCTACCCACTCTGTTAGCTTGGAGAAGGGGAGTGCCTTGCCCATCCTAAAGCCCTGTTAGTCTCTACCCAGTCTGTTAGCTTGGAGAAGGGGAGTGCCTTGCCATCCTAAAGCCCTGTAAAAACACAGGCCGAATGTCAGGCGATATCGACTGGTTAAATAAAAACCGGCCATCGTTCAGCCAGTGTGTATGCCCCCCAGTCCGACAGAAGCCAGGCCATTTCGCTGCCTTCTGTTGGGCATGCATGCTAGAAAACCAGCAGACAACCGACTTCCAATCAGCTCTCTCAGCTGAGACTTCTCTTCTCCTCCTCCCTCCCTGCAATCTTCTGGGACATGTCACAGGTCCCAGATGCTTGCCCAGCCACTAAGGAAGCGCAGAGCAACTCGTGCATGGGCATCCATGCTGTGGACCCGCAAGCTGTCACCGACGCGTGCCCACACTTGTGATGCCAGCGCTGCGTAGAGAAGAGGGAGACAACCGAGGCTCCCGCCGGCCGCATTGCTGGACCATGGGACAGGTGAGTGTATGTTTATTAAAAGTCATCAGCTACACTTTTTTTTAGCTGCTGATTTTTAATAAACAATATGGCTGGAACTCTGTTTTAAGCTACAAAGCTGTGTTTTCCTATTAATGCAGACAGTTAAGGGAGACACAACTTCAGTCCCTGTATGCAAGGGTGACTTTGAATGGATGCTGCCACCTTGATCCAGGAAACCTGGGGCAGTTATGGTACCAGTTTAAACTGGAACATAGGCAAGGATTAAAAAATAAAGAGGCTGCATACTCATCAAGTAATTAAACAGCTGGTGAAAAAATAGAGGTTTTAATATCACTTTATTTGGTCAAACACTACTAGATTTTTGAACAAACAGATTTTTCAGTACATTCAATGATTTGACAAATGGCATTCAAAAAGTAGTTAAAAATTTAGTTTGCTTTAAACTTTTTTTTTTTTGGAATGAATGGATTTTCACAAATAAAAAATAAATTCTATTAGAAATTTGTTCATTCGAGAAAAAATTCCATCCTGCTTCTTCTAATGTTCCTGTCAATGTTAACGAAAATTAACATTGATTTAACCCCACTAATAACTACAAAATTAACCAACTAAAACAAAAACATTTCAAACAAAATTGTACTACAGTGTATGGCCAATTTTAAACCCGGTTCACACCTATGAAGGTTGCATATTCAAGGTGCGTTTTGCGTTTTTTAATACATGTTTTTGTTCAATTAAAGTCTATGGAACCAAAAACCTGGAAAAAAGTCCCTGGCCTTTTCCATAAAATGCACAGATGTGAACGTGACTCATAGGAAACCATGTGAAATAGACTGTAGTGTGTTTCTGCAAAACTGAAAACGCACTAAAAAATGCATAGATGTGAACTAGGCCTTAGGCTCGAGTAACACCTATGCATGTTTCTTTTAAGCATTTCTGTAGTGCTTTTTGCTGTGTTTTGCACGTTTTTTTACTGTGATTTTTGCAGCGAATTTAACACGATTTGAAAATAAAAAATACTTGCGTTTTGGATGCGGGTCCATTGAAGTCTATTATATGCAAAATGCTGCATTTTGCAGGGAAAAAAAAGTCCCTGGTCCTTTCCAAAAACGCAGAGGCACAAAAATGCTTTGATGTGGACGTGTTCCATAGAAACCCATGTTAAAAAAAATTTAAATGTATTTCTGCTAAAAGCATGAAAAAACGCATTGGTGTGAATGGAGCCTCAGACCCACTGCCTATATTCCTCAAGAGCAAAAGCTTTAGACCCACTGCTTATATTTCTCAAGAACAAAATTTTGTTGTGGAAACACCTCCTAACATTGGTGAGAAAAATTACTGATGATTATGACTGCTTTTATACCACTTTTGAAGTGCCACAATCTGGATACCCAGAATTGATTTAGGGAAAATAGACATTCCTTCTAACATTTGTATGAGGCAGTGTTAATTTCGTCGACTAAAACCGACTAAAACATTTTCGTCGACTAACACAATTCAGATGACTAAAATACGACTAAAACTAAAATGGCATTTTAGTCTTAAGACTAAAATACGACTAAAACTAAAATGGCATTTTAGTCAAAAGACTATAACTAAAACTAAATCGAAATCTGCTGCCAAAAATTAACACTGGTGCATGCTCAAAGCATAAATAATAACATATTCGATTTTTCACTCCAGGACCAGCAGTAGTATATAATGAGTTTGGAAATTGTAGAGAAATGCTTAAATAATGCATTACAAATTACAATTGAACTACACCCATTCGATTATAGATGACTAAAATGAGTTTTAGTCGACTAAAATGTAGGGCGTTTTAGTCGACTAAAATATACTGGAGTTTTAGTCGACTAAATACGACTAAAACTAAAACACTTGCAGAAGACTAAAATAGGACTAAAACTAAAATGCCATTTTAGTCCTAAGACTAAGACTAAAACTAAATTGAAATTTGCTGCCAAAATTAACACTGGTATGAGGCCAATCAGCGCCTATACTTGGCCTACGTATCCTTTAAGATTCTAGGCCTCAGGGAGGGCTAGCCTTTTGCGACTCCCATAACAATTATTTGGAAAGTTAAATGGTTTTGGCCTATAGATGGTTGATTGAGGAATGAGGTGATGCTGTAGTGGTCTTGGAGACTACACATTTCCGTTTTTATGAGGAAACAGAGCACTTACCGTATTTACAGGGAATGTTTGGCACCTTATGTCTTATATATGCTAGGACAGACTTATACATTACAAGATTGTAGTGCTTTTACGCCTGCTAAATGTACCCTACCACCCCTAAGGCTGCTAGCTATCAATGCTGATTGAGTTTTTTTTTTTTTTTTTTGGGGGGGTGGGCGGGGAGTCCAAAAATCTAAAACTACTACATAGAGATTACCCTGGTTATCTATAAAAATACCATGTTACCAGTGTTCCCTTTAGCCTGTATTCATCAGTTCTGGAGGATCTCAATGAGGAACTTGCTTGCAGAACCATTACTAGACTCGGGACTGAAGAGTCTTTACATTGAAAGGGGGCACACTGGCATCTCTACATTGAAAGGGGGCACACTGGCATCTCTACATTGAAAGGGGGCACACTGGCATCTCTACATTGAAAGGTGGCACACTGGCATCTCTACATTGAAAGGTGGCACACTGGCATCTCTACATTGAAAGGGGGCACACTGGCATCTCTACATTGAAAGGGAAGACACTGGCATCTCTACATTGAAAGGTGGCACGCTGGCATCTCTACATTGAAAGGGGGCACGCTGGCATCTCTACATTGAAAGGTGGCACGCTGGCATCTCTACATTGAAAGGTGGCACACTGGCATCTCTACATTGGAAGGGGGTACACTGGCATCTCTACATTGAAAGGGGGCACGCTGGCATCTCTACATTGAAAGGTGGCACACTGGCATCTCTACATTGAAAGGGGGCACACTGGCATCTCTACATTGAAAGGGGGCACGCTGGCATCTCTACATTGAAAGGGGGCACGCTGGCATCTCTACATTGAAAGGGGGCACGCTTGCATCTCTACATTGAAAGGTGGCACGCTTGCATCTCTACATTGAAAGGTGGCACGCTTGCATCTCTACATTGAAAGGTGGCACACTGGCATCTCTACATTGAAAGGTGGCACACTGGCATCTCTACATTGAAAGGGGGCACACTGGCATCTCTACATTGGAAGGGGGTACACTGGCATCTCTACATTGAAAGGGGGCACACTGGCACCTCTACATTGAAAAGGGGCACGCTGGCATCTCTACATTGAAAGGTGGCACACTGGCATCTCTACATTGAAAGGGGGCACACTGGCATCTCTACATTGAAAGGTGGCACGCTGGCATCTCTACATTGAAAGGTGGCACACTGGCATCTCTACATTGAAAGGGGGCACACTGGCATCTCTACATTGAAAGGGGGCACACTGGCATCTCTACATTGAAAGGGGGCACACTGGCATCTCTACATTGAAAGGGGGCACACTGGCATCTCTACATTGAAAGGGGGCACACTGGCATCTCTACATTGGAAGGGGGTACACTGGCATCTCTACATTGAAAGGGGGCACACTGGCACCTCTACATTGAAAAGGGGCACGCTGGCATCTCTACATTGATTGGGGGCAATGCTGTAGTACTCTGCATTGATTGGGGGCAATGCTATGGCACTCTGCATTGATTGGGGGCAATGCTGTGGGCACTCTGCATTGATTGGGGGCAATGCTGTGGGCACTCTGCATTGATTGGGGGCAATGTTGTGGGCACTCTGCATTGATTGGGGGCCACAGAAAAATGATCAAACGTTGACCGGTCCGCGGCGATAAAAAGGTTGGGGAGCACTGCGCTCAGAAATTTTTTTATTTGCTCAGCCCAGTAAAAAATTAGAGGGAACATTGCATGTTACATATACAATCTGCAATGTCTGTTGGTCTATTGGGACTCATAGTAAGTCTTGCAACCCAAATTGCAGTCAGACCCTTTAGAGCTCATTTTTCTTTTATGCCAGGAAGCCGATTGCCCTTAAATGAAAGAAATCAGGCCTGATCCAATTGGAAAGACCTCACATAAACTTTACCCCACATTAAGGTTTTAGGAAATTGTGCGGCATTGTTAAGTGTACCTGGGCCTTACGCTGGCTATACACCAATAGAAAGTTGTTCGAACATTTACATAGAAATTGTGAAAAATCCTTTGTCAGAGCATTCAATCTTGCCAATACTGAGAGATAAATTCCTTAAAAAGCCCTAAAAATTTTGCCTAGACCTGCTGCCTGAATGGAAACTCAGATGTAAAAGGGTTTTTTGTGCCTAGAACATGCACATTATAATATATACAATGAAAACCATAGAATTTCATTTGAGAAAAATTATCCATTTTACTAGAGTATGGTAAACTTTACTGTTGGCTTGGCTGTTTCCCTATTGTCTTTGTTTAGCGAATATAAACCACAAAAAAAAATTAAAAAACAAAAAGAAAATGGGCCAGTGACAAATTCTAGTGGCAAAGCCTCCTAAAAGAATAAGTGAAATCCAGACAAATTCAGCTAGTTTGAAAATACAATCATTGGCCTTTTTTCCTTTCTACTGTTGTTGTCTGTAAGCTGAATTTAGATAACCAGGGGTGATTCCAGTTAAAATTGCCTTCTATTTTATAATTAGGTCCTATGCAGAGAGGCATGCTTGAGATCTATAAGGTCCCTGCTCATACCTGGCAACCAATCAAAAAGCTATAGAAGGGAGCATACAAATCTAATGGGATCCCAGGGATCCCATATAGAATGCCCTGAATAGATATCAATAAATACAGGAAAATCCAAACAGACTAAACTCTCCATAATCCTGCAAGAGCTTTCAAAGGAAAAGTTGAAGGAAACAAATTTACTTGACTTTTTTATGGATATATGGCTTGTTTTTTGTTTGTACCGGTCATACACAATTCTTTTTTTCCTAAGGGCTCTTTCAGGCAGGTGGAGCGTTCAGATCCGCCTGTCCATTTTTTTGGCGGATCTGAACGGTCCCCCTATGCATCCGGGGCATCGGATGTCAGCAGAGACATGTCGGCTGACATCCGATCCGTCAAATCTGGACGGATGGAAACTCTATTTTCCATCCGTCCAGCAGATCGGATCGGATGAGAACGGACCGATAATCCGTTCCCATCCGATTTCCCCCATAGAGATGCATGGGAAACTGACAGCTGTGTCTCCGCACACAGCCCTGAGACACAGCTGTCATCCTCCTGCTCAGCGGGGGATCGGCAGATCGATCCCCCGCTGAGAAAAACGGAGTCCGTCCAAAGGACGGAGTGTGTGAAAGGGGCCTAATAGATTTCCCCAATCCCCATTTTTTTTTTCTAACCAATTCCCCCATCCGTGCTATGCAGAGCAAATGGACAAATTGTCCTGCTGGGCTATTGTATTCTGGCAGCTATCAGGAGCAACATCAAAATACCCAAACAGCAACTGCATCTTATTGGATGCATCCACTGTTTGGCTAACAATATTTTTGCCTGGCTCCTTCGGTTTTTTCAGTCGTAGGATATAAGACAGCAGGAACTGGCCGAAATAAGAACAGTATGGGCAGTTTAGTAATACGTCTTTAAGACGGCAATGAAACAGGTTTATTTAATAAACTTGCTAAATTAAAAAAAAAAACAAAAACAAAAAAACAATTAAAACTTACATTTTGGGCCTTTTTTCTTTTTTTAATTCTCCTCTTAACTCTTTTGGTGCATGCCGGCAAGAGTCCATCCAATGTCACAAAGTATCTGCTGGATCAGAAGTGTGCTGGGATTGAACCGGTGACCTTTAGGTGACACGGTGTGGTCTGCTGCCAAGTCAATGACTCACACACGGCTCTCCTGACTGCGCTCAGTAAAGTCATTTTTCACATCGGTTTTCTGTGCTGTGCCATTAATCAGTCTTCAGGTTGCCTTTCTGAATCCATCACATCCCATTCTGCATAATCTCCCCCCCCCCCCTTCCCCGTCTGCTTCCAATTACAATGGAGCCTGATTCACATTACCCAGAGTCCTTTGAGGCCTATCGCGCAGGTCCGTAGCATCCCCGAAGTGCAACCTTCAGGAATGATGGAATAAAGATGACGGTCACAGTGGAGGAATTCCAGCATATAAAATAAAACAAGATGTATAATTTAAAGGAAAACTCTGATGTATGGTCTCCAATTACAGATTTAGAGCGACTATTGAAAAAAGTACCTGAGCATAATTCTTGAGCCTTGAGGGTATTTTTCTTTTTTTTTTTTTTTTTTTGCACACTTGATGTTCAATATTTCCATAATGATCTTTCATATACAGTGCAAATTCCAACCTTGCGGCAACAGTTTGGAGAAGGCTATTTTCTGTTCCAGCATGACTGTACCCCTTTGCATAAAACCAGCTCCATCGAGGCATAGTTTGACTACACATTCTGACATACCAATGACCATAATTTTGAAATGGGATATCCAATGGATTTAAGAAGAGGAAAGACTCGAAGAGGAAACGCTCTGGTTTAAGGGTCCTCCTTACTGACAAACGGGAAACTGTAAGACTGGCAGCAGCAGCATTTTTTTGCATACACATGATATGGATGAACTTGATTTGGTAAAATATTTAGCGTAGGTACCTACCAATACTTCGAACGTCAAATGTCATTTCAATGAAATGGGAAAAGCTGCTGCACATTTAGCACCTCACCACCACTGCTATACTTGTTACGTTATTGGATCATATACATACATGACATGGATAACAGGGAGAAATAAATATCCCAGAAATTCCAATGAATGCGGCAGTACTCCTCCTCCTAATGACCACAGGTGCTTTGTGATTTTTTTTTTTACTCCGACTGACCAACAAGCCTGAGGCACTGTTTATTCCCACTGACGCTGGGATATTTTCTACTGCCACTGGCAAAAGTCTGCCCCCCTATAGTCTGAAGAACAGTAAACTGGTCCTTTGCTTAGAAAGTATGGAGACCCCTGGTATAGCCATTTTATAAAAAATTATATCATTTCTATATTAAAAAAATCATTTTATGGGCCTCATACGCTGTAAAAGATGTTAGCTTCAGAAAGCTGGTGTTTTCTGAAAAAAAATTCAAAATTTTAATGTATTGGGGCAGGATAGAGGGGGAATTCCCCTGAAGGCAAGGTAATGCAGAAAATAGCACACCTTTTCCCAATCTCGAGCCACTCCGGGGTGGTTGACTTTGGAACCAGCCCCATAAAGTTCCTGAAAATATAAAGAAGGGGAGATAGAGAAGGGATCTAGGGAGCCAGCAAGAGAGAACTGGAGGAGGTTATAGCTTCAGAAGAGGGAGAGAAAAGAGAGAAGTGGTGAGTTCGGACTCAACCGTCTGGAGCGAGGGGAACTCATAGGAAATCCATGGTCCCCAAATTTTGAGTGTGAGTCGTTCACGATGCTGGACATTTGTTCCTGAATCATCAAGGCGGACATGGAAGACTTTACTCCTTAGAAGGGGCTCAGGGTCTCCATTTATTTTCACCCCTGGTCACTAACCACTTGTTTTACATATCGCAATGCTCACACTCTATTAAAATGCTTTTTGCTGTGAGTCACTAAAGCTCTGTACATAGGGGCCGAATGTCGGGAGACATCAGCCGGTTAAATAAAAACCGGCCAACAATCGTCCTGTGTGTATGCCAGCTGGTCCAACAGAAGCCGGCCTTTTGGTCAGGTTCTGTCGGAAATGCATAATGTAAATCCAGCAGCTGACCAATGTCTGAGAACCCTGATCGGAGTGTTCTGGTGGGGGTCCATTCTCCTGTCAGAATACATTTCAGTGGGGGAGATCGCTATACTAACGTTGGCTCGTTACAGCGGCTCCAACCAGAGGTGGCAGTTTACTCATAGTATGTACCAGGCTTTAGCTGCTGTCAACTATCCAGAAGAAAGGGTTGAGGAGCACGGGCACTAAGGCCCCTTTTACACGAGGACCGTTAATTTAATTTCATCAGTTCAATCATGTTTTTTTTTTTTTTTTTTTCAAAGAAAAACCAGATGAAGTTTACATTAATTTTTCATTCATTTACATCGTTTTTTTTTATCAGTTACTCATCTATTTTCTACATCCACTACCAATGCACAAACAGATGGAACAAAAATAGGGCTTTATCCATTTCAAAAAACGAATGTTGACAGATGCGGATGTAAACTGATGTAAATGGATGATCATCCATTTACAGCCATTTTTCCATAGAGATGCACTGATGTCTATTTTTTATCAGTCAACGGATGGATGAAAAACGGACACACAGTCCGTATGTGTGAAAGGGGTCTAAGGGTGCACTCATACCAGCCGCTGCATTGCAACACAGCAACTGTTGTTCATTGTGGTGAAGGCAGTGCTAATGTGCCATTATCAGCGCATAGTGTTGTTCATATTTTTTTTTTAAAACAAACTTTAATGAAATGTCCCAAAAATACATTTCCTAAATGTCTGCACTGTGAACTGGCCACACCGGAGAAAAGGGAGTTTGCCTTGTCATGCAGTGGGGATGTGGTGGAACTGTGCTGGAATAGCCGCCCAACGTAGATTCCACTGCATCTCGTGTGAATCTACCTTTAATATATGATGGTATCAGGATTCACAAATGAATAATCAGCATATTATCATTCACATCTCGTGAACAATTCACACACAGTTGTATTTACAGATTCATGAAGTCTATATGCAAAATCACATGGTTCCAGGTGTTCCAATTGAAGTATGCGGGACCAAAAACATCAGAATAGACTCCGAAAAAAACTTCATACATTTTTGAGCGTAGGGCAAAGAGAATAAGGTGACTGAGCATACAAGTGTGAACAAGGATAGTTAGAAAGAATGGAATCTTGCATAGTAAGGCATAAGGAATGAGCAGAAAAACGCTTCAGTGTGAATGGGAGCTTTGCACATAGTCTCACCACTGTGTGTTAGGGAGGCCAGGTGAGAGGTATACTCCTACCTCCTCTCCAGGATCCCAGGATGGTGCTATCCAACACAGGGTAGATGTAGAGAAGTCTCTGAGATGGCCAGACTTCTGGGATAGGGCCGCCTGTTATGTGGCAATACTGGAATATCCTCAATGACGATGTGTAAAAGTAAAAAAAATACCTGATACACTCGGGCTGAAGCACGACCGGAACAACCGGTTTCTCGCAAAAGTGCATGAGCGTCAACTGACGCCATGGTCTCTCTAAATGTGGAGTGATATAAAGATCTGGTGTGGGAAGCAGAATTTGCCAATAAGGCAGGCTGGGCAGGTAGAATCAATCATTAACCAACCCCATCATATATACTCACCAGCCACTTTATTAGGTACAACTTTTCAATTGCTTGGTAACACAAATTGCTAATCAGCCAATCACATGGCAGCAACTCAATTGACAATTGCATTAGGCATCTAGACGTGGTAAAGACGACTTTCTGAAGTTCAAACTGAGCATCAGAATGGGGAAGAAAGGAGATTTAAGTGACTTTGAACATGCCATTGTTGTTGGTGCCAGACAGGCTGGTCTGAGTATTTCAAAAACTGCTGATCTACTGAGATTTTCACGCACAACCATATCTAGTTTAAAGGGAACAATCCCAAAAAGAGAAAATATCCAGTGAGCAGCGGTTGTGTGGACGAAAATGCCTTGTTGATGTCAAAGGAGAATGGGTAAACTAGTTTGAGATGGTAGAAAGGCAACAGTAACTCAAATAGTTACTCGTTACAACCAAGGTATGCAGAATACCATCTCTGAACGACGGAGGCTACAATTCACACAGGCTCACCAAAATTGGACAACAGAAGATTGGAAAAACGTTGCTTGGTCTGATGAGTCTCGATTTCAGCTGCAAAGCCTTTTATCAACAATACATTCTGGTGGTGGTGTAATGGTGTGGGGGATATTTTCTTGGCACATTTGGGGCCCCTTAGTACCAATTGAGCATCGTTTAAAATGCCACGACCTACCCGAGTATTGTTGCTGACCATGTCCATCCCTTTATGACTACAGTGTATCCATCTTCTGAAGGCTCTATCCAGCAGGATAATGCACCATGTCACAAAGCTCAAATCCTCTCACCACTGGTTTCTTGAACAAGACAATGAGATTACTGTACTCCAATGGCCTGAACAGCAACTGCGTGATGCTATCATCAATCAATATGGACCAAAATCTCTGATGAATGTTTGCAACACCTTGTTGAATCTACGCCACAAAGAATTAAGGCAGCTCTGAAGGCCGGTGTGAGTGTGTGTGTGTGTGTATATATGTAGCACCCTCCAAAGTAGGTGCTAAGAAAAGTATATGTGAGACCCTGTCTGCTTATCAGGGGGGCCTGATCAGTAAGATAGGCTGTCATGTGTTTCCAGGTGTAGTCTGTTGAGTCTGGGGAGTCTCCCTACTGTATCCAATGAGGGCTCTTGTTGGTCGGTGGATGGAACCTGGTCAATAGTGCACCAGGGTTTATAGCTGTCCCAGTGGGGGGAGTTGCCGCAATGCACCCTGGGATTGGGTATAAACCTGGCGGGAGCATGTGACAGAGCATCTTTGGTGGGAAGCAGAGTCCCCGGAGGAGGCTGATGGCTGTCTCTCCTCCTGTCAGAGCGAGTGAAGTTGTCCTGGGCAGTCGGCCTGAAGGACCGGAGGTTGAGCTGGGCTGCAGGAAGTGATCCAGAGTGTTGCTGACCAAGTGGAGCTGCTGGGCAGAAGTTTCCAGGAATAACAGTGTTCTGAGTACTCAAAATCTGCCCTGGGGTCTGCCTAAGAGAGGGGGCCACTCCAGAAGGTCAAAGGGATCCAGGAGCCAGCTAACCGGTAGTTGTGGCATAGAAAGGGGGTGCCAAGTGTTAAGCCCTGAAGATAAGGGGGTGCCAGTGTGGGCCCTGAAGCGTTCAGCAATGCAGCAAAAGTGTACGAGTAGCTACCTTAGGAAGGAGTACCTAAGGCTGCTAACAGAGGATTTCTTCAGTTGAAGCTCAGTTACAAGAGTAGCTCAGCGTTAACCGGCATCCGGCCAGCGTTAACCAGCGTCAAGTCAGCGTTGGCGGGCATTCAGCCAGCGTCAAACAGTACTTCTTAAGTGTCCCATGCCAAATTGTGCATAGTTGAGTTAAAGGAGTATCCCACTCATCCCTTCTCCCATCCAAGTTCCTAAATAAATCAAAAACCCAAAGATACTGGACTGGTCATTGTCTCAGTGCTCACACTTGAGGAAACCTGCTTAAATGTGCTGTTGTTGTTAGCGTTACCCAGGGGGACCCATATCCAGCAAAATGGCTGGGAATTGTGCTATATACAGTGGGTACGGAAAGTATTCAGACCCCCTTAAATTTTTCACTCTTTGTTATATTGCAGCCATTTGCTAAAATCATTTAGGTTCATTCTTCTTCCTCATGAATGTACACATAGCACCCCATACTGACAGAAAAACACAGAATTGTTGACATTGTTGCAGATTTATTAAAGAAAAACTGAAATATCACATGGTCCTAAGTATTCAGACCCTTTGCTCAGTATTTAGTAGAAGCCCCCTTTTGATCTAATACAGCCAGGAGTCTTTTTGGGAAAGATGCAACAAGCCTTTCACACCTGGATTTGGGGATCCTCTGCCATTCCTCCTTGCAGATCCTCTCCAGTTCTGTCAGGTTGGATGGTAAATGTTGGTGGACAGCCATTTTTAGGTCTCTCCAGAGATGCTCAATTGGGTTTAAGTCAGGGCTCTGGCTGGGCCATTCAAGAACAGTCACGGAGTTGTTGTGAAGCCACTCCTTCGTTATTTTAGCTGTGTGCTTAGGATCATTGTCTTGTTGGAAGGTAAACCTTCGGCCCAGTCTGAGGTCCAGAGCACTCTGGAGAAGGTTTTTGTCCAGGATATCCCTGTACTTGGCCGTATTCATCTTTCCCTCGATTGCAACCGTCCTGTCCCTGCAGCTGAAAAACACCCCCACAGCATGATGCTGCCACCACCATGCTTCACTGTTGGGACTGTATTGGACAGGTGATGAGCAGTGCCTGGTTTTCTCCACACATACCGCTTAGAATTAAGGCCAAAAAGTTCTATTTTGGTCTCATCAGACCAGAGAATCTTATTTCTCACCATCTTGGAGTCCTTCAGGTGTTTTTTTAGCAAACTCCATGTGGGCTTTCATGTGTCTTACACTGAGGAGAGGCTTCCGTCGGGCCACTCTGCCATAAAGCCCCGACTGGTGGAGGGCTGCAGTGATGGTTGTTTTTCTACAACTTTCTCCCATCTCCTGACTGCATCTCTGGAGCTCAGCCACAGTGATCTTTGGGTTCTTCTTTACCTCTCTCACCAAGGCTCTTCTCCCCCGATAGCTCAGTTTGGCCGGACGGCCAGCTCTAGGAAGGGTTCTGGTCGTCCCAAACGTCTTCCATTTGAGGATTATGGAGGCCACTGTGCTCTTAGGAACCTTAAGTGCAGCAGAAATCTTTTTGTAACCTTGGCCAGATATGTGCCTTGCCACAATTCTGTCTCTGAGCTCTTCAGGCAGTTCCTTTGACCTCATGATTCTCATTTGCTCTGACATGCATTGTGATCTGGAAGGTCTTATATAGACAGGTGTGTGGCTTTCCTAATCAAGTCCAATCAGTATAATCAAACACAGCTGGACTCAAATGAAGGTGTAGAACCATCTCAAGGATGATCAGAAGAAATGGAAAGCACCTGAGTTAAATATATGAGTGTCACAGCAAAGGGTCTGAATACTTAGGACCATGTGATATTTCAGTTTTTCTTTTTTAATAAATCTGCAACAATGTCAACAATTCTGTGTTTTTCTGTCAGTATGGGGTGCTATGTGTACATTCATGAGGAAGAAGAATGAACCTAAATGATTTTAGCAAATGGCTGCAATATAACAAAGAGTGAAAAATTTAAGGAGGTCTGAATACTTTCCGTACCCACTGTATATATATATATATATATATATATATATACACACACACACATACATATATATATATATATACATACATACATATACACACACACATACAGTGGGGATCGAAATTTTGGGCACCCCAGGTAAAAATTTGTATTATTGTTCATAAAGAAGCCAAGGAAAGATGGAAAAATCTCCAAAAGGCATCAAATTACAGATTAGACATTCTTATAATATGTCAACAAAAGTTAGATTTTATTTCCATCATTTACACTTTCAAAATAACAGAAAACAAAAAAATGGTGTCTGCAAAAGTTTGGATAGCCAGCAATTTACTAGTGACACCATGCAACTCATGGTGTCAACTCAGCCCCCCTCATGCTATCTACGTCTTTGACATCATCAAGGCACAGAGAAAGGGCACACAACCAGGCTGTGTAATCACAAGATATAAATATTACGGAGTGCTGAGGGACATCATGAGTTGTATGGTGTCGCTGGCAAGTGGCTGGCAATTTCCAGTGCTATCTGTTGAACAACCAGATGCAGACAGAATCAAACACGGTGCTATGCATTTATCAAGGTACATGTGTTATAATTCAGGGATTCCCACTGCTGACCTCTTTCTGAAAATGCTGGTTGCATGGCTGTCAAGCTGACATTCTGGCTTCTAAATCACAGGATTTTGGAGGAGGCTAAGAGCAGAAGGGACCTTTCAAAGTTAAAGTGTTACCAAACCCACAACAGTAAAATCAGTCTGTATATGCAGTCCCCAATTCATCTCCTGCTGATAGAACAGAGGCTAGGGGACAGGCTGCACATGCTCAGTTTGGTATGTATTGCTAGAGAGTTTTTTTTTTTTTTGTTCTTGGGAGAGTGCATGTGATCAGCACAGGGCCAATCAGCACTGTTCAGACAGAGGGTCAGGGGTCCTGCAGCCTTATAGGACAATCTGGGGAAAATGAAAACTCCTCCTACAAGTTTTAACCAGACACTGATAGAAGTCACAAGACTTTTGTCTTGAAACTATTGCATTTCTATGTTCTGTGTACTGTGGGAGACCAGATATAGTGAATGTTGGGTCCTGGGTTTAGGAACACTTTAAGAATACAAACTGGAACAAAATTATTAATATTTTTTTTTGTTAAACCAGTGTCACCAGTGTTTGAGCACTAAGGACATATCTCCCTAAAGTTTATCTACAAGTTATTACCTCTTTCTATGTCAATTAATCCATATATAGTTATTCATACAGTTCAGTTCATAGGTTTATTCATTTTTCCTTTTATCGGCTATATACAGTATTTTGTATTTTATTCATGATTTCAGATATTTATATAGCACTGACAATTTCTCTCTTCCAACTGAAGTTTTTATTGCTGTCTGTGTTCATGTTGGAAAGATTTTCCCTCACGGTGTTCCGGTAACACCTTGTGTGACAGGTGGTTTCCAGGAAAGGAAATCAGAGGAATTCTTTCAGGTCAGGCTCCAGTCACACTAGGCGAATGGAATTTGGAGGCAGCTGAGAGCAGTAGAAGGTTTTTTTTTTGTTTGTTTTTTTGGAGTTAATCATATTAGAAATCAATTTTTTTTTTCTTTTACTAGAATCCAGTGTTACTTTAGCTTCCTGCCCCAGAGTAGAGTGAACAGAAATTCTTAAGGCTAGTACACACTATAAGAAAATCAGGGGAACCATTTTCGTCCAAATAATTTTCGTAGGATTTTCGTATAGTGTTTTATATTTTCGTATAATTTTTCTCATATAGAAAAATGAACGATTTTCGCTCAATGTGTACTGTTTCGATTTGCTGTTCGGCCGATTTTCCTATAGTGTGTACCCCACTTTATTTAAGCTGGCCATACACAGATTTTCATTAATTGAACAGATTCCCCCATCCACACTTTACAGCACAGATGGATGAATCCTTGGCTGTAGCTATTGTATTGTGAAATCCCACACCACCAATCAGATGTTGCTGCTGTTCAGGTGACAATTTTTTTGATTTTGTAGTGGAACAAAGTCAGGTGGGAGGGTGGCAACTGGGCTGCCCATGCAGTAAATTTAAGCCAGTTCATCAATAACCAGATAAAATTCGCATTGTTTCAGGCCAGCTTTCCCCTCACCTCTTGTTCCTGTGACAACAGTAACATTTTGGATCTCCTATAATTTGTTGTCACTGCTGCATTGGTGAAAAATTAGGAGGGAAAACCTTTAATTTACAAAAGTCCCTTGAAGCAATACAATTCTAGAATAGAGACTTGCGGGAAGGGTTACATCATGGTATATATTTGGGAGGGTATCTCAAGCAACCAGACAGATGTTGGCAATGGGATGGACAAGGAATCTGTAAATCCATTCTCCGACATATGTGGGGATCAAATTTCTTCCTAAAGACTTGAAGTTTGCGGATAAAAAGCTCTCCACCCCCCTCTTCCCACCCCTGCAAATCTCTGCATAATATCTCACGGCGTAGCGCAAAATCCCTGTAAAGGCGTTTTGGGGCAGCTGTTGGGCAATGTCTGTCTGGCAGACTCTATAGATGTATCAAGTTATAAAGGGCGTTTTAAAGTGGTATTAAACCCAAAAACAACAATTTAATATATTGCAGCTTATCAATCCTTAAATGTGTTGCCTGCATTTATTTTTAGGCCTATTGACACCTAGAGATCTTGCCAATGACACACTCCTTATCTTATGGGGGTGTCCCCACTCTGGATGGAGGAGCAACAGGGCCAGCTTTGGCCAGCAGAATGGTCAGTCTGGGTACAGGGTAGTGCTATTAAAAGTTTTTTTATTTAAGAAACATACGTTATACTTGCCTGCTCTGTGCAGTGGTTTTGCACAGAGCAGCCCCGATGCTCCTCGTCTTGGGTCCCCAAGCATGCTTGCTCCCGAGCCATGGCTCTGCGTGTCCATTCACACACATAGCGGAGCTTGGCCCCGTCCCCTCCCGTATTGGCTCACTGGCTGTGATTGACAGCAGTTGGAGTCAATGTCTTAGCCAATGAGGAGGGAAAGTCCCCAGAGAGCAAAGGCTCTCATGCACATTGCTGGCTCACAGTGGAGCTCTGGTAAGTATTAGGGGGGGTGGGGCTGCACAGAGAAGGTTTTTTTACCTTCTTTAAATGACTATCCAGCAAGCAACCAGTGTAGACAGTGCTATCTGGATATAGGTGACACCATAAAAACCTCCTGTAGAAAGCCAGTGATGAGTCTGAGAATTTTTATTGAACAAGAAGTTATTGATATAAAGGTTAAAATAATGATACCAAGCTGGCATGGACAGATGGAGCTGGGCCAATGTCTGCTGAGTCTCGTGGATGGAATGGAAAAGGCCACTGGAGTGTGGTAACCAGCTGCTGTGTTGAGCCAAGGGGGTTCGGAGGCCAGGCTGGTACCCGCCGGCGCTCCTATGTGACGTCACTGCAACTCAGGAATGGAAGTGCCATGACCAGAACAGAAAGTCGATCCAACCAGCCTGGAACGCAAGGAGAGCATTGCCCTGATAACACGTTTCACACGCATGCGCTTTCTCAAGTCACAGAATTGACAGCAACAGCGATATTTAAAAGCCATCGATGATATGGGCGGGGAGTGGGCAGAGCCAATTTACATCCCAGACTAACTATCCTTGGTTTCGGCTTGGCTTCTGAACGCCCGTGGCTCAACACAGCAGCTGGTTACCACACTCCAGTGGCCCTTTCCATTCTATCCACTGGACTCAGCAGACATTGGCCCGGCTCCATTTGTCCTTGCTGGCTTGGTATCGTTATTTTAACCTTTATAATCAATAACTTCTTGTTCAATAAAAATTCTCAGACTCATCACTGGCTTTCTACAATTGTGGATGTTTTTATGGTATCACCTATATCCGGATAGCGCTGTCTACACTGGTTGCTTGCTGCATAGTCATTTCATGTACTAACTTTGATGGCTGCACCAGATTGCTTTGGGAGGGTGTACTGTGTTGCTTTTCACAGAGTCAAGCGCTGGGGACATTTTGCTGTTTTTTACCTTCATGCATATAATGCATGAAGGTAAAAACCCTGAGCCCTTAGAAGCACTTTAAGCTGGTGATAGCAAAATAAACACACAACCAAAAAAAAAAAAAACAGATTCTCCCACCCACACAAGTGAGGTTTATAGAGAAATTCCCCCATGCTGGGACACTGTATTTTGACACTGGGACCTGGAGCTAAGTCGATCTAATGAACAGGGATAGCCACACACTGATTGTCCCTGTTCAACCAGGTAAATATTGATCAGTCTATGGCCAGCCTAAAGAATAAACTAAACCCAATAACAAAAACGGAATATGTTGCAGCTTACAGTCCTTAGATATGGTGGCTGCCTTTGTTTTTTTTTTTAAATACTGATTGATACTGGCACTTCCTTCAAGCTGCATGAAAGGATATCTTTCTTCCTAGCGATCTTTTGTAATCCACCAATTACCTTGCCCCCCATGTAATGGAGATGAAAAGAAACAGACACGTGTGTTCTCCATATCAGGGGAGCAGCCTAGGGTGACAGCCATTGGAATAAAGGCAGCCACCACGCCAAGGGCTAGTGATCTGCAACATATTACAAAACACTGGTTTTGGGTTTAGATCTGCACTAGCAGATTTTGATGGATTTAAACATAATAAAGCCCAAATTTTGTTAAGCAGTTACAGCAACAGTTTTTATTTTTTTCCCTTTTTGGATAAGGATTTTACATAAATGAAGCACTCCTGTCAGTGGAAAATGGTTTGTCTCAAATCTACTTTTGCTGTGCAGCTTGGTTTAAGTAGACATACTGGGTTGATCACCAGGTAAAAAGGTAAAAAGCCTGCTGATATTGCTGCTGTCCAAGGGTGGCTACAATGCTTCTCCATAAATACAGTACAGGATTGATTGTAGCCACCCTAAGACAGGAAGTGCATTTCTGGCCAGATCACAAGGTGGAAATAAAGGATCTAATGATTGATAATCTGCAATATATTAATTGGTGTTTTCAGGTTTTAATATGTTTTAAAGGGCACCTTAAAACAAACTCTATATGGCAGCAAAACATAGCGGGTAGAAGAGCAGAAAGATGTTGTGCTGCAAACATTTTTCTCTGGAATGGATAGGGCCAATAAATGCTAAACTTGAACAAAGCATATCCTTCTATAGTGTTTCCTTACCTCAGCCTGTAGCATGTAGTGTTGATTCTGTCTCATTCTCTCTCTGCTATCTGCATGAGTCTCTTTTGGCAGTTTATGAGGACACCAAGCAACCTGAGGATAAGGCTCCACCCCCCTCCAGCACACAACAGGTGACTGACAGCATCAGCTGTGCATGTTTCCCTATGAGACTATGTAGAGGGGGGGTGTGTTCATTTTCTCCACTAAGGTCTAACATTACACTCAGCTCATTGCTGTATGCTGTGCAGTGTGTGACCTAAATTCTATGTCCCCTGCTGGTCAAAAATGCTGCCTAAACTGCTCATTCTGAACCGTTGTAGAGTTGGCTGCACGTAAATAGGTACAACTTATGTAGAAGGATTTGTTTCATGAATCATCTGAGGCCAGTCATTTCAACGAGTATATGTAAAGGTTTACAACCACTTTACTTTTTCAAATTTGCTTTGGTGCTGTAAACTGCTACTGTTAAGCAATAAAAATATGGCTGTCCAGTCTCCTCAATTAAAGACCCACAAAGCCCTTCCTACATCTTCAGGACATCACTATAAGAGTACTTGATTCAGACATATAAGCTGAGAATGGCATCACTTTTGCATGCGGAGACATCAGCCAAGCACCCCTCCGAATTAATTCACCAAACACATTGCCCTGTGGAAGCTCCATGTATACGTTTTAAGTCCACCTTTGTGTGCTTTGTTACTGCACTTTCACAGCTGCCTTAGCCAATGAGGAATGAGAGTCCTAGGAGAGCTCAAACTCTCATGCACATTGCTGGATCAAGATGGGGCTCAGGTATGAATTAAGGGGGCTGCTGCACACTGAAGGTTTTTTTTAATCTTCATGCATAGGAAAAAAAACTTGAGCCTTTAGAACCACTTTAGGAAAACCCCACTATATGTTGGTTATGTGTTCCCATTTACAAAGCATACC